>NW_006921626.1:16279585-16294972 GCF_000298275.1 Orycteropus afer afer | reverse complement strand
GGCCTTCAACAAGATGGATTGACATGGTGGCTGTGATGATGGGCTCAAGTATAGCAGGGATCATGGAGCTGGCACAGGATCAGGCAGTGTTTCGTTCTGCTGTGCATGGGGTCACTATGAGTTGGAAATGACTCGACGGCTCCTAACACAACAACAACAACATAGGGACAACCAATTATCATCAGCTCCTAGAACTAATTAAGATTCTATATCATACATAGAGCTCAATTTGAAAAACAGCTAAAGTGATTATAAAGTGAGATTCTGTCACAAACCCTATTTTGGGGAGGTGAGTTCTGGAGAAGGTAGAGTCAAGAGAAGGTAGGTTAGGGCATAGAGTCACATAGAGGGGTGTCAGGGATAGCAAGGTGAACATTGGGCCTTCAACTGTCAAGGAATTGAAGTCTAGGGGAGGAATGGCAGAATAAAGGAGAGGAAATTAGGTCTGAGTATTAGGAAGTTTTCTGGATTGGAAACCTGGATTCCCAGACATTTGTCAGATCATTGGGAAAGGGTTGGACCCCTGGGACTAGCCTAGAAGCACTTGCAATGGTGTCACAGGGCCCAACTGAAGCCAGAGATCAGGCTGTCGTGGCTGTAACCAAATAACACAGGACCTGCCACTCGGCAGCCCCTTCAGTCAAGAGGAGAGCAGGTGCTTCCCATCATCTGCCATGTTTAATGTAGCAGCTTCAACCCACTGCATTGAATGAAAAAGGAATTTCTAAATCCTGAAACTGAGAGTATTCAGGCAACTGTTAAGGAATTGCTTATTTACTTTCTAATGTTTATATTTGGCAAACTTTTTCCTTTTGCCACAGAACGAGGAATACTTGTTCAAGAAAAGAATCTGCTCAGATTCACACATAGAGTCTCTGACATGTAGCTGCTTACAATGGAAACAATGATTCTGAAACCGAAAAGGAACCCAATATGCAAAGAGCAGATATTTGACCCTGAGCTAACTGTGTGCATGTTATGGTCAAGTCAGAACCGGAGGAGGAAGAATGAGGCTTATTTCTTGAAAAGGAGGTGGTTCCAGAGAGTGAAAATAATTCCCCAGAGAATCCCATGGAAATGGCAGGTCTTTTATAAAAAAAGTTGATTTATCAGGACAAGTTAAAGCAGAGTCAGGAATTATTGAGCCTCTAAAGGGCCTACCTGTGCATGGTTAAAGTATAATTTAAGTTAAATTATTTTAAACACAGACCAATGTATGTTTTCTTGCTACAGAGTATTTGGTTGACTGTGCTTGATGATTGTCTGTGTTTCTGTTTTAGATAAAATACTGGGAGTTTTCCTTGGCTGCTGCCATAGCCTGTTTGCACTAGCAGACTACTGAGTAGGATTATGGAAGGAGGTCAGATTTTATCCAGGGAGGTTGCCTGCATCCCTGATCTGCAGTTCTCAGACCCCAGTGACCTCAAGTCTTGAATCATTCCTGCCACTTTTACTAATAAATGTCTGACCCTGTGTGTTTTCTGGGCACCAGACAACCCAGCCTGATCTCTGTTCCATTTATTGAATGCCACTCAGAAACCACACTGTGGTACAGAGTGCCTGGACAATGATGCAGAGAAAATGGTCTTATTTCCTTACATTTTTAATGCCAACCCATGGCTTGGTAAAAAGAGGATTATTTCAGACCAATGTTATTTCCTTTTGTGCTAAAGGGACAAGATATATGGTGGTGAGTAGTGGATGGTGGAGGGTGGGACAGAAGGAAATAGTTGAAGTGAATGCAAATAAGACAGTTGATTCTATGTCATGTGATATTCTAGGTCAGAAGCTGACTACTTGTAATACTACTAGTCCATTAAAAATTCTTAAACGGTGATCATCTGTGACTACTTATCAATATGGACATCCCTAGGGGCTAATTGTTTATAAGTAGTTTATATGAAGATATTGAAAATGCTTACTAAGTTTGGTAAGCAAGATACCCATTAGACAGAAGGGATGCTATCAACTTGAATATTAGGAATAGAATACGAAATGACTTTGAGCAATCCCAGGATTTGTCAATTAGATGTTGCTTCCAAAAAACCAAACTCACTGCCATCGAGTCAGATCCGACTCATAGTGACCCCTCCTTGGGTTTCTGAGGCGGTATCACTACGGAAGTAGATTGCCCAATTTTTCTTCCGAGGAGTGTCTGGTGGGTTTCAACGGCCAGCCTTCTGGTTAGCAGTCAAGTGCCTTAGGCACTACACCACTAGAGCTCCCGGAGAAAAATACATGTTAAAATCTTTAGGAATCGAAAGTAGAAACTCAAGATTGCATAAAGCTGAGGAGCTATCAATGTAGGAGAAAATACTTCCAGATCAGGCTGGACTACAAACTAAACTAAACGAGTTAGCAATGTAGTATTATAAACAGTTTAATGTGACTCAAGGATAAATTAAAGAGAGTCTGCCATATAAAGACAAGGAATCATCTATCCATGGTGTTTAGAGTTCATTTTTTATGGTCCTATTTTAAAAAGAATAAATATTCTAGAGAAATACAAAAATAGTGATGATAGGAATGACAAAAAGAAGAAAGAGGAACAGTAATAACTCTTCACATTTGAGATGCTGCCAAAGGCCCAGTTTTCAGTGTCCATAACATGAGATAGCACCATTGCACCTTAACTATTATTTCAGGGGCTCTTCTGCAGTGTCAAATTGCACAACGTTGGAACTCCCATTTACTGAATAATGAAAAAATAGGTAAGCTGATCAGCTAAAATTAGCCACTAATTATTTGTGGAGCACTCCTCTATCAGGTTCTCCTAGTGCTTGTCCTACTTTTCTTTGTCCCCAGTTATAGAGACCATTTATCTTTTTAAGCCACTACAGAATCACAGCAACACTTTCTGACCTGAGATACAGGCTTCTTTTGTATTGATTCTAACCATTTATTGTACTTGACTAAAACACTAAACCATCAATAAAGGATGTAATAAACCTAAGGTTCCCAGCCAAATATTCCTGGCAATGAGATAAAAATTCATCCAATCTCCTGATTGAGGGCAAATTCAGTGAGTCAGCTGAGCCTATCTGGGTGAGGAGTGCCTCTTTTGACCTCTACAGTTTATAGTGCTTCCCTCCAGCGTGCCATTTATTACACTTTCATATTTCTCTGTTTATCAGTTTGTCTTTTGGATCGTGCTTCTCAAATTTCAATGTGCATTCAAATCACCTAGGGGTCTTGTTAAAATGAAATTTCTGATTCAATAAGTTTGGAGTGGTGTCTGAGGGTCTGTATTTTAGCTTGCTTCTGGGAGAAGTCAGGGGTGCAGATGTGGTTCACTGGTAGAATTTTCACCTTCCATGAGGTGAGCCAAAGTTGAATTCCTGGCCAACTCACCTTATGCATAGCCACCACTCATCTCTCAGTATATTTCTACAATGCTGAACAGGTTTCAGTGGAGTTTCTAGACTAAGATGAACTCGGAAGAAAGGCCTGGAGATCTACCTTTTAAAATCAGCCAGTGAAAACCCTATGGATTACGGTGGTAATTACTGGGAGCTCTGGTAGCATAGTGGCTAAGACACTTGCTTGCTAACCAGACAGCTGGCGGTTCAAACCCACCAGCCACTCCTCGGAAGGAAGGTTGGGCAATCCTACTTCCGTAGTGATACTGCCTCGGAAACCCAAGGAGGGGTCGCTATGAGTCGGGGCCGACTCGACGGCACATAACAACAACAACAACAACAATCCATAGGACTATGCAGGGTATCATTGCACATGGAGTCTTGATGAGTCAGGGACCACCTGAATGGCAGCTAACAACAACAGAAATCAATGGTGCTATGCTGGTGGATTGCAGTAAGGTCATGGTTTGTCAACTCCTTGGCTGTAATCTTTACAAAAGCTGATTTCCAGGACTTTCTTCTGCAGTACTGCTGGATGGGTTTGAACTGCCAACATTTAGGTTAGCAGTCAAGCACAATCCCTTTGCACCACCCAGGGACTTTTTAAAATTTTACATAGTTTAATGTATTTTACTATCAAACATATAGGAACAGCATGAAAAAAAAAAAAAAAAAACGAACTCATTGCAATCGAGTTGGATCCGACTCATAGCAACCCCTCCTTGGGTTTCTGAGGCAGTATCACTATGGAAGTAGATTGCCCAATCTTCCTTCCAAGGAGCACAGAAGACAGAGAATATTAAAAACATGTACTTGCATGTAGGACAACTCAGAAAAGCATAGTGAATGGATGGAATCTGCTGTATGATAAAAATGCTACAAACACCATTTAGTTGATGCCAAGAAAAATTTACTTGTTTTTTAAAAATCCAAATGCTGGGATCGTCCAGAAAATTTAACAGGTTTATTTATAATTGTTATAAAGTTGAACCACTGAAACTCATTCGCTGAAGCATTTTGACTTGCATTAATGCTTTATGTCCCCACATTTACATTAAAAATTCACACACAAATGAAAATGGAAAAACTGCCAATACTTGATTTCTGTCCCCTGTTTTTCCATTCACAAACATACACTTAGGTACTTTTTCACCTCGTGGGAAAAAAATATCTAACGTTCAGATACCAATAACAGGAAGTTTGGGGGTTTGTTTTTGTTTTTCAAAGAATGAAATATTTCCCATCATACTGGATTCTTAAGCACATTCTCCACATATGTGGTATGCTAGCTGGATGTCTTTTGGCATAATTGTTACATGTTTGGCATGGATAGAACACAGGTTGGTGTCTTCAAAAAGACCAATCAGAGAGGCCTCAGTGCCTTTTGCAAAGCACCAATAGCTGTGCTCTGGCAGCGTAGGTCTGGGTTGAAGCCCTGAGCAATTTCTAGTACCAGATGCTGGAAGGGATGAGGCCTTCTGATAACATCTAATTTCACGGAGTGTCACAGTACCAGGACTCAAACAGTGAGATTTCTTTACCCCTCCAGTAGAGGGCTTCCCAGCGTCTTTTGTTGCCAGTTGCTTCCTGAGTGCTTTACCATCGATTGATTTGTGGGCAGTCTGCTCTGCAGGAACCAAGGTATATCGACCGCCTCCCTTTCCCTTCTTTTCCGTTGGCTGGAGCTCTGGGAGCAAGAGGTGGCACTGGCATTAAAGAGCCACAGCAGCATGGCAGTGACTGTGAATACAATTTCAGGGATATTTTTTGGCTTTGGTTTTTTGAGAGCTGGGGAAAGGTCTGTAGGTCTGTTTTTTTTTTTTTTTTTTTTTTTTCTATTGAAGTGTTCACAAATCATCAATGTATTTAAAAAAAAAAAAAAACGAACACACCCAGATCAAAAATTATAATATTACCAGCTCCCCAGGGATGCCCCCAATCCCTGTGACTACCTGCCCCCAAATGGAAGTCAATGGATTCTGACTTCTTTCACTTTTGCTGTTATAAATAATACTCCAATGAACATACTTGTACATGCCCTGTTATTTAAATGAACAAGTATTCCTCTAGTATAGATACTTAAAATCATTCTGATTTTAATGGTAGGGTAATATTCCACAGAAACATTAGTGCCTTATATCTATATTAGGAACTTTGTCACTTGGATGACTTTTGTCTATGGGATCAAAGACTGATGAATGATTGATATATCTTGCAAGTTAGCCTTAAATTGTTTTGTGTCATTTTCTTGGTGAGCTAAAGCAGTATAACTGTGATAGGTGCCCTCTGATGACTAGAAAATGTTCTTTATATAATATCTAAATTTAGAAACTATCGCCCTACAATTTGATACAAAAAATAGGCCTGGAGTTTTAAAGGACTGTTCAGCATAAACCAAACCAAAACTGTGGCCATCAAGTCAATTCTGTCTCATAGAGACCCTATAATAGAGTAGAACTACTCCATTGGGTTTACGAGGCTTTAAATCTTTACAGAAGCAGACTGCCATATGTTTCTCCCACAGAGTGGCTGGTGGATTCAAACTACTCACATTTCAGTTAGCAAATGAGTGCTTAACTACTGCACCACTAGGGCTTCATATATTCAGTATCAAACCAAACCCAACCCACTGCCACTGAGTCAATTCAGACTATTGGGTTTCCAAGGCTGTAAAACTTTACAGAAGTAGATTACCTCATCTTCCTCCCACTGAGCAGCTAGTGGGTATGAACTGCTGACCTTCTGGTTAGCAGCCAAATATCTTACCCAGTACACCACAATAGCTCCTTCATATTCAGTATTAGTCTATAAATTGAGGACTGATAGAGGATTTTCTAACAATAACTCAAAAAAAGCTAACTTTTATTGGGTTATTGTTAGAAAAGCAACTTTCTCTCCATTTTAAGAGAAAATGACTTTAGTATTAATTAAGGATGATAATTTGTAGAGGATTGTGGCTCAAAGATCAGGATAAAGTCTAAATAATTCCGATGACAGAAATCTTCTGGGGCTTTTTCAATTGAGTTGCTGATCAACTACTAGGACAGAGCTATGATGCAGGTCTCTATAATTTGCACAGCTGAATGAAGCAACTTGTGTGGTTAGAACATGATTTATGCTTTAATAATTCTATTTTTAAGAAAGTCATAATGGACTCAGTGTCCCAGAATCTAATTTCACCATTAGCCATAACTCTAAAAACTCTACTCACTACCTTCGAGTCGGATCCAACTCATAGCAACCCCTCCTTGCGTTTCCGAGGCTACTGCCTTCTAGTTACCAGTTAAATGCCTTAGGCGGTGACATAGTGCCTAAGGCATTTGACTGCTAACCGGAAGGCTGGTGGTTCAAACCCACCAGCCACTCCTCAGAAGGAAGAATGGGCAATCTACTTCCATAAACATACCTCCTCAGAAACCTAAGGAGGGGTCTCAATGAGTGGAATGATTAGCCATAACTGTAGATATCAAAATCTCTATTGGAATGTGTTCTAATCTAATTCTTTGAGGTAATCATTTTAAAAGGATATGTATTAACTGTTTACTATTAATTTTTGTGGGAGCTCTGGTAGCTTAGTGCCTAAGGCACCTGACTGCTAACCAGAAGGCTGGCGGTTCAAACCCACCAGCCACTCCTCGGAAGGAAGATGGGGTAATCTATTTCCGTAGTGATACTGCCTTGGAAACCCAAGGAAGGGTCGCTATGAATCAGGTCTGACTCAACGGCACACAACCACAACAACATTGATTTTTGTATGTGACATTACTTATTACTTTGCCAAGATGTTTTGGAGAGATTCTCCATTTTGTATGAGTGCTTCTGTGTTTTGATCATTCTCTAGTTTTTGTGATCGAATAAGAGATAGATGATATTTTCCTTTTTAATTAAGGTAATTTCCCTGGAAATATGACCTAATCTAAATTTCCTAAGTATGCTGCCTTGTCAGAACTCTTGTAAACCTTGATGTCCAAGTTTCTCTAAATTAATATATAATGAGTAGATATTTCCACCAGCCTATTGCTGTGAAGTCAATTCTGACTCATAGGAACCCTGTATGACAGAGTAGAACTGCCCTATAGGGTTTCCAAAGCTATAATCTTTACGGATGCAGACTGCCACATCTTTCTTCCATGGAGTGACTGGTGGGTTCAAACCAATGACTTAGCAGTTAGAAGCTGAGCACTTAACCAAGTACCACCAGGGCTCCTTGGGAGATAATAAAAAATACACAATATTCAGAAAACTAGCAAGTGGTTCTAGACAACTGAGGGATGGGTATGCAGATTAGTAAAAAATGATATGTGTCCCCATTAGGGCATACTAAATTAGTGTTGTCAGGAAGCTGGATTAGGATTCTGAAAATAGTTTCTTTCTGTGTACATGAGATCACTTAGAGAAAGTGCCTCTGTTACTAAATGCAACCAGAATTCATTTATTCATTCAAAATAATTGTTGTTGTTGTTGTTGTTGCTGTTGTTGTTATGTGCCATTGAGTTGGCCCCGACTCATAGCGACCCCTCCTTGGGTTTCTGAAGTGGTATCACTATGGAAGTAGATTGCCCAACCTTCCTTCCAAGGAGTGGCTGGTGGGTTTGAACTGCCAGCCTTCTGGTTAGCAGTCAAGTGCCTTAAGCACTATGCTACCAGAGCTCATATTATATGTCAGGTGCCATGCCAGGGACTGCAAGACATGATGTTGAATATAAGTAATCACTGTCCGAAGTCTTCCTACGGAAGCAGACATGTAAACAAACATTTGCCATTAGGGTGAGGGCTTTTAAGGCACTGTATCCTATTTGTGCAAACAATGATTAGATAACTAACACAATAAATGCTCAAATAAATCAGGCATGTCCTCTAATACAGCAATGTTCTTAGAAGGGACAATGGTAACCCAAGAGTATTATTTTTCAATTCAACCTGGAATCTGGTTGGAAGGCCAGAATCAGAACAGTCTTTATTGGAGGGGAGGGAGGAACATATTTCTGGGTATAATAGACTGAATACTAATTCCCCAAAGATACCCAGGCTCTAATCCCTGGAACCTTTGAATATGTAACCTTAGATGGCAAATGGGACTTTACAAGTGTGATTAAATTAACAAGTTTGAGATGGGGAGATTATCATGGATTATCCAGGTGGGCCCAGTGTCATCACAAGGGTCCTTATAAAAGGGAGGCAGTAAGATCAAAGTCAGAGAGAAAAGATGCAATGACAGAAGCTGTTTTGTTTACTTCATGCTGCTCAAACAGAAAATACCACAAATGGGTGACTTTAACAAATAGGAGTTTATTCTCTTACAGTTTTGGAGGCTAGAAGTCTGAGTTCAAAGTGCCAAGCTCTAGGGGGTGAGTGAAAGTCTTTTGACCTTGGGCTTCAGCTCTGTCTCTTGGTCCTGGCCCACTGGAGCTAGAGATGTCTCTTTACTCAGGCAGCTGCTGGCTGCTGAGGCCAACAAGGTCAACACAGTCCTTCTCCACCCACTGAGCAATGGTAAATGACTACTAAGAAGGGCATGACTCACCCTTAACTGCTTTTCACAAACAGTTAACAGAGATCTGTGCAGCCACTCTCCTTCTCTATCACACCCACCAGGAGACAGATGGTGAGTGCCTAAGTGCTGCCAACTAGTGAATAGAGGAGCACAGTACCCCACTCACTCAGATATATCAAAACGAAATAAAGAAAAAAAAAATCTTGGGCAAATCATACCAACATACTATCATCAGTTAAATATAAATACAGTGACATCACAAAGTCTCGGAGACAACTAAACACCCCAGTCCACACGAAGAAGCAGGATAAAGTAGTACAAACAAGGGACCAGGATACAGACCCAGGAAACCTCCCTGAGGAAGAAGCAGCATTAGAACTCCTTGATAAGGATTTCAAAAATATTATATTTACATATCTTCAAGAGAATGAAAGACAGATCAAGGAAAACACTGACAAAATTAAGGAAAACACAGACAAAACTCAAGAACAATTTAGGAAAACAATACAAGAACAAACTGACAAAATAAATGAAAAATTAGAAATGATACAAAAACAACAAATAGAAATCCAGAAGACTAATACTAAGATATTAGATATAGGTAACACATTTATTGGGCAAAGGAGTTGAATGAAATCAATGAAAGACAGAAATAGTGAGATTGAAGACAAATACCTCAATATTACTTTGTTAAAGGATCAATTAGAAAAAAAAGATCAAAACAAAATGAAGTAAACATAAGATTCATGTGGGATACCATCAAGAGGAATAATTTACATGTTATTAGAAATCCAGAACAGGAAGAGACAAATAAAACTACAGAGAAAGTTGTCAAAGATTTGTTGGAAGAGAATTTCCCTACTATGAAAAATGAAAAGATATACATTCAAGAAATTCAGTGAACCACAAACAGGATAGACCTCAAAAGAAAATCACTGAGACATATCATAATCGAACTCACCAAAATCAAAGACAAAGAATCCTGAAAGCATCATGGGAAAAATGAAAAATTACCTACAAAGGGCAACCAATAAGATAAACTCTGATTTCCTGGCAGAAACTATGCATGTGAGAAGGCAATGGGATGATACATACAAAACCAAGGAAGAAATACTGCTGACCAAGAATTTTATACCAACCAAAATTGTCCCTCAACTATGATGGTAAAATTAGGACATTTCCAGATAAATAGATATTAAAGGAATTTGTTAAAACAAACCAACCTTATAAGAGATGCTAAAGGGAGTCCTTTGGACAGAGAACCAACAAAAGCAGACAACAGCCAATAATAAACACACATGGAAACGTAATCCAGAAACCAACCCAGTCATAGAAGTATCCAAAATAAAATAAGTTTACAAGAGTGTAAGCAAGGAGAAAAATGAAACAAGATCTATACCTCACACCATACAAAAAAATGAACTCAAGTGGGATCAGACTTAAATATAAAACCCAAAACCATAAAGTTAATCAAAGATAAAATAGTGGCAAAACTAGAGGCCCTAATTATGATATAAATAGATTAAAAAGCATCACACAAAATGCACAAGCAGCAAAAGAGAAACTAGATGACTGGAACCTTTTAAAAGAAGTCAAAAGACTTCTCCAAAAGTGTAAAAAGAGAACCTACAGATTGGGAAAAAATATTGGGCTATGACATATTTGACAAGGGACTTATCTCCAAAATTTATAAAAAACTTCAACACATCAACATCAAAAAGAAAAAGAAGCCAATTAAAAAATGGGAAGAAGACATGAACAGACATTTCACTGAAGAAGATATATAAGCAGCCAACAAACACATGAGGAAATGCTTATGATCATTAACCATTAGAGAGATGCAAATCAAAACAGCAAAGAGGTATCATCTCATGCCAGCAATAATAGCAAAGTTCAACAAGAAAATAACAAATGCTGGTAGGGTGTGAAAAGATTGGAACCCTCATACACTGCTGGTGGGACTGTAAAATGTTACAACCATTGTGGAAAACAGTATGGTGTTTCCTTAAAAAATCAGAAATGGAAATACCATTTGATCCAGCAATTCCACTACTAGGAATATATCCTAAAGAGGTGAGATCCAGGACACATATAGACATCTGCACACTCATGTTCATCACACAAAAACTCACTATAGCAAAGAGATGGAAACAACCTAAGTGCCCATCAACAGATGAATGGATGACCAAACTATGGTACATTAACAACATGGAATATTTTGCAACATTAAAGAATAATGAAGAATCCAAAAATCACCTCACAATGTGGATGAATTTGGAGGACATTATGTTGAGTGAAATAAGTCAATCACAGAAAGACAAATATTGGATGAGTTCATAATTATAAAAAGTGAAGAAAAGGTTTACACAGGGAAGGAAATTTAGTTTGTTGGTTACTAGGAAGGGAAAATTTCTGACTAGTTAAGAGTCATGTGTTGATTTGGGTGAAGAGAAAGGCAATATAATAAAAGTGTGTGACCAACACAATAACAACAGGGAAAAGGAAGACACAGAAATGTGCATAAAATATATAGACAACAAAGGCAAATACTATTACATATACAACACTGCATTACCAGTGGCAGCAAACACTAGTCTATGGGTAAATGCAGAGACAGGTGAAAAGATCAGGTGTGGGTAGGTTAACAAGAATACACCCATGACCATAGATACATTTGGATGATGATATTCTTACACATGCATTTGTGCTACAAAATATCTATATACATTATAGAAATAATAGGGAACAGGGATAGAGTAGCTTCTCAGTGAAACTAAGGACTTTGAGGGAGAGAATCACCAGGCGTGCAGGCTCAGGATCATGGTCTTGGGGGACATGAAACTCAATTGGCACAACATAGTATATAAAATCTTGTTCTACATCCTACTTTGTTGAGTAGTGTTCTAAAAGCTTTAAAGTGGCCATCTAAGATGCAACTATTGGTCTCCCCTCATCTGGAGCAAAGAAGAGGGAAGAAAATCAAAGTCAGATGGAAACAATTAGTCCAAAGATAAGATGGACCATGACCCCAAGACCAGAAGAAGTAGAAAGTGCCCAGGTACTATTGCCAACCACTCAGAAAGGGATCAAACTTGGAGATCCTGAATTGAGTGGGAGGAAAAAAATTTGGAACAAACTTCAAAAACACAAAAATGACTGGAATTACTGGTCAGATAGAGACTGGTGGAACCCCCAAGACGATGGCCCTGGGTTATCCTTTGGGCCTGGAATTGGACTCACTTTCATGGAACACCTCTCAGCCAAACAGTAGAACGCTTACAAGCAGAACACCTACCCCAGGGAGAAGCACCAACCTACCCTAAGGAAATGTACTCCTTAGATCAATCAACCATGAGATATCAGAAGGGCAGCATTTGCATAGAGAGAAACATGGACAGACAGGAATACATAGATAAGAAGGACAGAAGGAAGGAGTAGTCAAGGGAAGAGATGGCAGGAGAGCTTTTTATTGCTGGGATTGTAATCGGGGCAGAGAAAGCAAATGTGCATGAACTGTTGAGAGTAAAATGAAATGAATCTGCTTTGTAAGTTTGTATTCAAATCACAATAATTTTTTTTTAATAAATGAATAAAATAAAATTCCTCTTGTCCTCTTAAAAAAAAAAAAAGACTATAAATAAGGAATGAGGGACATCAATTGGTAAATGAGGACAACTACAAATCAAAAAGAGGGAATAAGTAGTGTAGGTGTAGAACTTCCAAATGGTGAGTAAGTCAAGACAATTGCAAGATGGAACAGACTGTTCTAAACTTGGGAAGAAAATAATAAATCACAGAATAACCTCAAAGAAAAATAACAAACCTCAAATCAAAATGACAAAGAGGAGAGGCAAAAATGTTTAGCAAAATACTAAAATAAAAGCAATGAAGGAAATGATAATATGATTCATAAACAAAATGAGCTCAACACAGAAAATTACATGAACAAAGACATCTGCAACACCACAAAAATAAATAAATAAATAAAATGATAGCAACAAATTCATACTTGTCAATAATTACACCGACTATAAATGGATTAAATACACCACACAAGAGACAGAGTCTTGCAGACTGGATTTAAAAAAAACATGACTCGTAATATGCTGTCACCAAGAGACTCATGAGAAAAAAAATAGACTAAACATCAAAGGTTGGAAAATGATATATCAAGCAAATGGCAATCCAAGAAGAGCAGGAGGGGCAATATAATTTCTAATAAAGTAGACTTTCAAACAAAAACGACCATAAAAGACAAGGAAGGACATTATATAATGAATGAAGGGTCAATAGATCAAGAGGACATAACCATAATAAATATCTATGCACCCAATGGAAGAGCCCCAAAATACATAAATCAGACTTTAACAGAATTGAAAAGGCAAATAGACAACGCCACAGTCATAGCAGGAGAGGTTAATATACCACTTTCAATCAAAGATAGAACAACTGGGAAAAAAATCAACAAAAACGCAAAATAACTAAACAATAAAATCCACCAACTTGACCTTATTGACATCTAGAGAGCACTTCTCCCAACAACAGCACAATATACATTCTTTACTAGCATACATGGAACATTCTCCAGAATAGACTATATGTTAGGCCACAAGGCAAGCCTCAATAAATTTAAAAATATTGAAATACTGCAAAGCATCTTCTCAGATCACAATGCTATCAAATTAGAAATCAACAGTAGAAAGATCAATGGAAAAAGAGCAAGCACATGGAAACTGAACAACACCCTCCTTGAAAACTACTGGGTAACAGAAGAAACAGAAAAGGCAATAAAAAATCTCCTTGAATCAAACAGGAATGAAAACACAACACACCAAATTCTTTGGCACACAGCTAAAAGAGTTATCAGAGGGCAATTTATAGCAATAAATGCACACATCAAAAAAGAACCAAAATCAATACCTTAGCCCAACACCCCCACTATTAGAAAAAGAACAGGGGGGGAAAAAAAAAGCCTGCAGTCACTACAAGAAAAGAAGTAATGAAAATTCAAGTAGAAATAAATGAAACAGACAGTAGAAAAATCAACAAGACTAGAAGTTGGATCTTTGAAAAGATTAATAAATTCAACAAACCACTGCACACTTAACAAAGGAAAAGGAGTAGATGCAAATAACACAAATAAAAAATGAAATGGTGAGGTCACAACAAAACCAACCAAAATAAAATGGATAATATCAGGATACTATGAAAAACTGTACTCCAACCAATTTGAAAATCTAGAAGAAATAGACAGATTTCTAGAAATCTACTTACCTAAACTAACACAGACTGAAGTAGGAAATTTGAACAGACCCATAACAAAAGGAGAAATTGAACAGGTTATTGAAAAAATTACCAACAGAAAAAAAGTCCTGGCCCAGACGATTTCACTAGAGAATTCTACCAAACATTCAGAGAAGAACTGACATCAATCCTACTCAAACTATTCCATAACATAGAAAAAGATGGAATCCTCCTAAATTCATGTTATGAAGGAAGCATAACCCTGATACCAAAACCAGGCAAAGACATCACTAAAAAGGAAAACTACAGACCAGTATACCCCATGAGTACAGATACAAAAATCTTCAACAAAATCCTAGCCAGTAGACTCCAACAATATATCAAAGAAATAATACTTCATGACCAAGTGGGATTCATACCATGCAAGGATGGCTCAACATTAGAAAAACAATCAACGTAATTCATCACATAAGTTAAATAATGGAAAAGAACTACAAGATCATATCAATAGATGCCGAAAAGGCATTTAACAAAAGCCAACACCCATTCCTGATTAAAAAAAAAAAAACTTTCAGAAAAATAGGAATAGAAGGTAAATTCCTCAACATAGTAAAGAGCATATATGCAAAGCCAACAGTCAACATTATTCTCAATGGAGAGAGACTGTAACCATTCCCCTAGGAAACAGGAATCAGACAAGGATGCCTTCTATCATCACTTCTATTCAAAACTGTACTGGAAGACTTAACTAGGGCAATAAGGCAAGAAAGGGAAATAAAATTCATCCAAGTTTTAAAGAAAGAAATAAAATTATCTCTATTTACAGATAATATGATCCTATACATAGAAACCCAAGAGACTCAGCAAGAAAACTACTAAAGCTAACTGAAAGATTTATCATACTGGCAGGATAAAGATCATCATCCAAAAATCAGATGGATTCCTCTACACCAGCAAAGAGATTGCTGAAAAAAAAATATAAGGAAATTAATGCCATTTACAATAACTATGAAAAAAAAAAAAACAATAATAAAGTACTTGGGAATAAATCTCACCAGGGACACAAAAGATCTGTACAAAGAAAATGACAAAAGACTACTTAAAGAAACCATAAGATATCTACATAAATGGAAGAACATCCCTAGCTCGTGGATAAGAAGATTGAACATTGTTAAAATGTCAATTCTTCCCAAAGCCATCTATACATTCAATGCAATCCCAATCCACATCCCATCAACATTCTTTAAGGATATGGAAAAAACAATCACTAACTTTAATGGAAAGAAAAGA
>NW_006921626.1:16274085-16274818 GCF_000298275.1 Orycteropus afer afer | reverse complement strand
GGCAATGTACCAAATGTGAGTGATCAACACAGTGGCATTGAGGAAGAGGAAGACATAGAGAGGTGCATGGGAGGTACAGACAACAAAGATGAACCATTTTGCACATACCATATTGTGTTGTCAGTGATGGTCAACATTGATCTATAGGTGGATAGTGAGTGGACAGGCTGAATGATCAGGTATCTCTATGCAGGATAGAGTATGCCCACAACTATATATAGGGTTGGCAGACAGTACTTCTACAAGTGTATTTGTATGTTGTGTAAGAATTTCTAGGTATATAGCAGAGCTGACAAGGAAAAAGGTTGTAGTCACTTCTTGGCCACAGCCAGCTACCCAGAGGAAGCAAGTATTTGGACCTGTGGGCTTGGGAACATAGTGGCAGGGGACATCAAGCTCAATTGGCATAACATACTACACAAAAACATTGTTCCACATCTTGCTTTGGTGAGTAGCAACTGGCATCTTAAAAGCTTGCAAGCAGCCATCTAGATGCAACAATGGGTCTCTCCTCATCCAGAGCAAAGAAGAATGAAGAAAAGCATAGACCCATGGAAATAATCAGTCCAAGGGACTTGTTCACCATGTGATTCTCAGCCTATATGACTATAGACTAGAAGAACTAGATGGTGCCTGGCTACCACTGTCTACCACTCAGAGGGAGATCCATGTAGGAGATTCTGGATAGAGTGGGAGAACAATGTGGAATAAAACTCAAAATCATTTAAAAAAA
>NW_006921626.1:16263204-16273660 GCF_000298275.1 Orycteropus afer afer | reverse complement strand
TGAACATTGTGAAAATGTCAATACTACCCAAAGGAATCTATACATTCAATGCAATCCTGACCTAGATTCCATCAACATTCTTTAAGGACATGGACAAACCAATCACTAATTTTACATGGAAAGGAAAGAGACTGAAGATAACCAAAGCACTACTGAAGAAGAACAAAGTAGGAGGTCTCACACTCCTGCATCTCAAAACCTACTATACAATCACAGTAGTCAAAACAGCCTGGTATTGGTACAACAGACTCATAGACCAGTGGAACAGAATTGAGAATCCAGTAATAGATCCATCCACCTATGGCCAACTGATCTTTGACAAAGGGCCAAAATTCATTCAATGGGGGAAGAGGTAGTATCTTTAACAATTGGTGCTGGCAAAACTGGATATTCATTTACAGAAAAATGAAAAAAGATCCATACCTCACACCATATAGGAAACCTAACTCCAGATGGATCAAAGACTTAAATGTGAAACTGAAAACTATAAAGTTCATCAAAGAAAGAAAAGGGGTAAACTTAGGGGCCCTAATTCATGGCATAAATAGACTATCCAGCACAAACCAAAATGCACAAACAGCAAAAAATAAACTAGATGATTGGCACCTTCTAAAAATTAAATTCTTATGTGCTTCCAAAGATTTCTCCAAATGAGTAAAAAGAGAACACACAGATTAAGAAAAAATATTCAGCAATGACATATCTGACAAGGGATTTATCTCTAAAATTTATAGAAAAGTCCAACAGCTCTACATCAAAAACAACAAACAATATAATTAAAAATTGGCAGAAGACATGAACAGATACTTCACCAAAGAAGATATTCAGACACATGAAGAAATGTTGGCGATCATTAACCATTAGAAAGATGCAAATCAAAATCACAATCAGATAGTACCTCACCCCAGCACTAATAGAAAATAGCAAATGCTGGTGAGGATGTGGAGAGATTGGGACTCTGATACATTGCTGGTGGGACTGCAAAATGATATGACCACTGTGGAAAACGTTATGGCAATTCCTTGAAAAGTTGAAAATAGAAATATCATTTGATTCCACAATTCCATAACTAGGTACATATCCAGGAGCTCTGGTGGCGTAGTGCCTAAGGCATTTGACTAATCAGAAGACTGGCGGTTCAAACCCACCAGCCACTCCTCAGAGGGAAGTTTGGACAATCTACTTCTGTAGTGACACCATCTCAGAAACTCAAGGAGGGGTCACTATAGGTCAGATCCGATTCGATGGCAGTGCATTTGGTTTTGTTTTGGTTTATCCTAAAGAAGTGAGAGCCAGGACACAAATAGATATATGCACACCCATGTTTATCACAGCTCTATTCACAATAGCAAAGAAATGGAAACAATCTAAGTGCCCATCAATGGAGGAATGGACAACCAAACTATGGTACATACACACAAGGGAACACTATGCAATGCTAAAGAATAAAGTAGAATCCACAAAACACTTCATAACATGGATGAACTTGGAGGACATTATGCTGAGTGAAATAAGTCAATCACAGAAAGACAGATATTGTATTAGTCCACTATTGTAAAAAGTCAAGGAAAGATTTATATGTGGAAGGAAACTTTCTTCGTTGGTTACCAGGGATGGGGGGGTGGCGAATTCCTAGATAGGTCAGATACAAGTATTGATTTGGGTGAAGGCAAAGGCAATATATCAAAAGTGAATGATCAACACAATAACACTAAGGAAAAGAAAGGCATGGAGAGGTGCGCAAAAGGCACAGACAACAAAGGTAAATCCTATTACATACACAATAGTGCACTATGAATAATAACAAACATTAACCTAGGAATAAATACACAGGTCAGATGGAAGGTTGGGCAATCTACTTCTGTAGTGATACTGCCTGGGAAACCCAAGGAGGGGTCACTATGAGTTGGCTCTGACTCGATGGCAGTGAGTTTAAATACACAGACAGGCTGAATGATCAGGTGTGTCTAGGCAAAAGGGTGATATACCCATTCCCATATATAAGACTGGAAGACAATATTTCTACATATGTATTTGTATATTCTACAAGAATGTCCATGTAAATAGTACTAACAAGGGACAAAGTTATGATAACTTCTTAGCCACAGCCAACCATATGATGGAACATGTTATTAGGTCTGTGGACTCAGACCATGCTTGCAAGGGACATCAAGCTCAATTGGCCTAACATACTACAAAAACATTTTTCTACATCCTACTTTTGTGAGTAGCAATTGAGGTTTTAAAAACTTACAAGTAGCCATCTAGATGCAACAATTGTTTCTCCTTGTCCAAGCAAAGAAGAATGAAGAGAAACCAAAGATGCATGGAAACAATAAGTCCAAGAAAATAGTGGACCATCTAAACCTCAGCCTACATGACCTTGAGACCAGAAGAACAAGATGGTGCCCAGCCACCATTGTCAGCCACCTGGAGAAGGATCAGTATATCAGTATAGGTGATACTAGATAAAGTGGGAGAAAAATGTGGAATAAAACTCAAAATCATTAAAAAAAGAAAGAAAGAAAAGAAAAGACCAGGCTTACCAGTCTGATTGAAACTGGTGAAACCCCTGAGACGATGGCCCCTAGTTACCCTTTCACACCTGTGGCTTCCAGCCAAGCAATAGCAGGTATATAAGATGAACATTTACACCAGGTAGGTACGTGCCTTAGAACTATCAATCAAGGGAGATCAGAGGGCAGTTTTTGCATAGGGAGATAGCTCAGAGGGCAGGAATGCATAGGAAAGAAGGAGACAGGGAAAAGGTAACCACAGGGAGGAAGTGGGGAGAGAACTGTTACATTATGGGGATTGCAATCAATGTCATGAAACAAAATGTGTATGAACTGCTGTATGGAAAGTGAATTTGCTCTGTAAAACTTCACCCAAATCACAATGAAAAAAATTCCCCAAAACTCCTTGAAGATGTTGTCTATATTTGCTATCTCTATTTCCTTTCCTCCTATTCGCTCTTGAACCTATTCCAATCAACCATTCTTCCCTATGGTTCTAATGGAGTAGCCCTCATCAAGAAATCTGTAATTCCATGTTGCCAAACCCACTGGTCAATTCTCAACTTACTTCACCTCTGAGAAATATTTGGCGTGAATGATGAACTCCTTCTTGCTTGAAACACTTTCTTTGCTTTGGTTTTTAGAATATTCTTGATTCTCCTCCTACCTGACTGGCTAGTCACTCTCAGTTTCCTTTACTGGTTTCTACTTGTCTCCCCAGTCTCTAAACCCCGGAGTCATCATGGCTCAGTCCTTGAACTTTTCTCTTCTCTTTCTACACCCACTCCCCAGGGTATCTCATCCAGATCCATGTCTTTAAGTACACTGACTACATCCATATGCTGACTGCTCCTAGATTCATATCTCACCCCAGATCTCTCTTTTGAGCTCCACACTTGAACATCTTGCTTCTTCAGTATCTCCGCTGGATCTCTAATAGGTGAATTAAAATTAACAACTCTGACACTGAACCTCTGATTTTAATTTCTGCGCCTACCACATACCATCAAATTTGCTCCTCAGCAGGCTTCCCAAACTCAGTAAACTGAAACTTCATCCCTCCAGAGACTCAAGCCCCTATCTTAACACATCTCTTTTTCTTATTCTCCACATTTAATCCATCAGGAAATCCTATCAGCTCTACCTTCACAATACGTTCAGAATGCAACCACTTACTATCTTCTACTACTGTGGTCAAACTCTTCCTAGAATATTGTATTGATCTCATTATTGTTCACCTTATTGCTGCTCTGACTGCTCTGCCCCAGTAAGGAGAATCAACTCTCAATGTAGAAGCCATTTATTTAACTATATTTATTAGATGAATGTTTGCTCTTCTGAAATACGAGACCCTGTCAAGTGCTTGCTCCATCTCACTAAATAGCCTCACAATGGCCAAAGCACCATAAATGGTCTACCATACTCTGTCATTTTGACATCATTTCCTAAAAAACTCCTCTTGCTCACTATATTCCAGCTACACTGTCCTCCTTGCTGTCCTTCAAATATGCCAAGTATGCCTCTACCTCCTGGACTTTATATTTGGTGTCCCTCTGCCTGGAGTGTACATCTCTAATTCACATGGCTTGCTTCCTCACTTCCTTTGGGTCTCTGCTTGAGTTTCACCTAATCTGTGAGACTTTTATTAAACAACACTGCCTTACTTCCACACCCAGCACTCCCTATACCTCTTTCCATTCTTTATTCTTCTTCATGTAATTTTTTGTGTCCTTTCCTTACTTGTGTATTTGTTTGTGGCCTGACTTCCTCCAGTCAAACATATGCCCCATGAGAGCAGGAATTTGGATTTTTTTTTTTTTTTTTTTCCAATCAGTGCTATGTTCCCAATGCTTAGAATAGCCTCTGGCACATGGTAGATGCTTAGCAAATATTTGACGGATCAATGGGGTTGCCAGATAAAATACAGGATGTCCAGTTAAATATTAATTCCAAATAAACAATGCCCATTTTTTAATGTAAGTATGTTCCATGGGATATTTAGATATACTTATACTAAAAAAATTTTGAAATTCAAATTTAGCTGAGCACCCTGTAGTTTGATTTACTAACTCTGACAGCCCTATGAATGAATAAATATTTCTGTGGTTCTTAAAGGGAGCTCTGGTGGCTTAGTGATTAAAACATTTGGCTAATAACCAAATGGTTTGAACCCACTAGCCACTCTGTGGGAGAAAGATGAGCCAGTCTGCATCTGTGAAGATTTATAGCCTTGGAAACCCTATGGGGCAGTACTACTCTGTCCTAAAGGGTCGCCATGAGTTGGATTTGACTCAATAGCAGTGGGTTTGGTTTTGGTTTGGTGGTTCTAAAGAATGAATCAAATTCCAGAGAAAGACAAGGAGTAAGAAAGGACATTCAGTCAGAAAGAATGAATTGGCAAAGGCACATAGGTATAAAAGCAATACCATTTATTCAGAGAGGAGTAATTTAGAAAGTCTATCCAATACGGTAGCATAGTGGCTAAGACACTTGCCTGCTAACCAGATGGCTGGCAGTTCAAACCCACCAGCCACTCCTCGGGAGGAAGGTTGGGCAATCCTACTCCCATAGTGATACTGCCTCGGAAACCCAAGGAGGGGTCGCTATGAGTCGGGGCCGACTCGACGGCAAATAACAACAACAACAACATCCAATACCTAGAAAAGGATCATGTTTGGTAAACTGTAGGGTCAGCAAAACACAAAGAAAATCTTCAATGAGATGGACTGACACAATAAACATACGATGAGCTCAAACTTACTAAAGATCCTGAAGATGATGCAGGCACAGGCAACATTTTGTTCTTCATGAGGTCTTTATGAGTCAGGGCTGACTCAAGGGTAGCTAACAACAAGCCTATGCCCAACTTGGCCAGAATGACTTTGCTGGAGAATAGATTAAATTAAAAAGGGCCTGTTTCAAAACTTGGACAGACTTTAAGACTTATCTTTATGTAAATGGGTAATAATAAAAGTTTATAGGATGTTTATAATATAAGGTCTTTGATTTTCCATCATGCCATTATTATAGGAAAGGATATAAAAATATGAAAAGAACATCATAGGAATGAGAAAAGGTATATTTTTGGCCTTTTTTACCTTGAGATTATATGAAGTCATTCACAATTACCATGTTATTAATACTGCTGATATTTTTAGACCTAATTTATCTGGACTACATCTCATTCCTTATAGTGTGGAAAGTTACATGCTTTTTAGGTCTTTTAATCTGAGAAAGAAGAATTTGCCTTATATAGTAGATGTTAGGGTGTGGCACCCATAGGCCCTTTCAACACTGAGCCACTCATTCCCCCAACTGTTGGAAGTGTTGGTGGGTAATTACTCTCATTTGAATTGCTTTCTGGGAATTTTCATTAGCCAAAGAAAGTTACTTTGTCCAAGTCACATTTTCTCCCTGAGGGTAGCCCACATCCTAGCCCCAAGGTCCCTGTGGGATCAGTTGAGGCCTTTGTTGTGATTGCACTGCAGTTCATCTCCTCCATCTGCTCACTCCTACATCCTTCATCCCATACTGATGTTTATCTAATGACATCTTGCATAAATTTACTGTATGCTAACACACACACACACACACACACACACACAAGAGCTCTGGTGGTATAGTGGTAAGGCAATTTGGCTGCTACACAGAAGATGGGTGGTTCAAACCCACCAGCTGCTCTGCGGGAGGAAGGTGAGACAATCTACTTCCATAAAGATTTACAGCCTTGGAAACCCAATGGGAGTTATTACGAGTCAGAATCAACTTGATGGCAGTGGGTTTTTTTCTTTTTATTCCTCTTCTCCCCCCTTGGAGAAGGATATCATGCTTGGTAAAGTGGAGGGTCAGCAAAAGACGGGAAGACCCTCAATGAGATGGATTTACACATGGCTGCCACTATGGGCTCAAGCATAGCAGGGGTTGTAAGGATGGCATACGACCAGGTAGTGTTTCATTCTGTTGTACATAGATAGGGTTGCTATGAGTTGGAGTTGAATCAATGGCATCTAACAACAACAACAATCCTCATCTCCGAGTCTGCTTCTTGGGGAACCTGACCTAAGATAGTTGGTTCCAGGAAGAATTTGAGAAAGCAGACTCTAAAATGGATTTTGGAACTGAATAATCTACTTGTCAACTAACAATAAGGACACCATCATCGGTGGGTAGTAGGTGGAACATGGACAATACCTGGCATGCTGTAGCTGTGGAATTGTTAAACCCTATGCTAGTGGGGAACTAAGATGGGATATTGGTAGAAGGTAATGCAGGGGCACTACCTGAGAAGAACAATGGGAATGAATAGTTGTTGTGGTAAACATTTAATGCATTGGAGAAAGAGAACAGAAGGCTGAGGATGATTAATCAACAATTAGAAAGCCAAAAGTTCTCCTGGCATCAGACTCTTATTCTGCAGTTAGAGAACAGAAAAAGCTGAGTAATAGGCCAAGTATATACTTATAAGAGAAGGAGAGCTCCAGAAGAGATTGAATTCATGTTATCCACCTCTGTTGCATTGGTTTGTCTCTCTCAGATCACATTTATGGGACCATGGAGGGTCCCTCATGACCAGCTGACAAAAAAGGAAAAAGACAGTGTTAGGTTCACGAGGTCAGCTTTGTGTATTGATGCATGATATAAGGGGACTATAGCTGCACTCTGGTAACATAGTGCCTGGGACACTTGACTGCTAACCAGAAGGCTGGCGGTTCAAATCCACTAGCCACTCCTTGGAAGGAAGGTTGGGCAATCTACTTCTGTAGTGATACTGCCTCAGAAACCTAAGGAGGGGTCACTATGAGTCGGGTCTGACTCAATGGCAAATAACAACAACACAAGATAACTGCACTGCAACTCCTTTGTAGTCCTACAGAAAAAGACCTTGAAAGACAGTGGTGAAGGGAATACAATTGTAGTAGTTAAGGTTGTGTGTCAACTTGGCTGCACCGTGGTTTTTAGTGGCTGGGCAGCTGGATGTAGTTATTACCCATGATGAGAGTGGTAATCAACTCCATGGTGGAATTTGCTTTAGGCAGCTAAGTAGCTGCTTTTGGGATATGGCCTGCTTCCAGTACATAAGGAGAAGCTTTGAGAAAGGTCTCCAGCTTTTGGCATATCTAAATTCTGCATTTGGCTGAATCTCTATCTCAGTAGCCTGCCATGTTGCCTGCAGATCTTAGGATTGTTCCTGGACTTAAACTAGTGACCTGCTATGTTGTCTGCTAATCTTGGGATTGTGCCATTTTACCTGTCGATCTTGGGTTTGTCAGCCTCAGCAGCCAACAGCTGCATGAGTCAGAAAAGGCCTCCAGTCCTAGAAGCCTGCTGTCAAGAGACCTTCACCCAGCTTCTAGAGCTGGCATTTTAAAATCAGACTTCTAGCTTTCTAAACTGTAAGAGAGTAAATCCCTGTTTGTTAAAGTCATCCACTTGTGGTATTTCTGTTATAGCAGCTCTAGAGAACCAAAACATGAACCAATCTGCAGACCTTTGGGCACTGCACTTGGCCATCCACTTTTGGCAATTAGCTTTGTCAGGAACTTAGCAGCAAAAATATTAGAGGACTGGAGAAAAAGATAAATGGAGAAGAGACAGGTAGAACATCAGAGTGTCACCATGAAGAGATACTAACTAATAAAATAGACAGAATGACTGAAGTAGTAGTCACCAGACCACTCCTGTCATCAGCACTCCTAGTGCTGACACAGTGGATAGCAGAGATGTATCATCATTGGCTGATCTAACTAATGCTGCTGCCAAGTGTCCAACTGCCAGGAAAAATCCAATGCTGAGTTCTTGATATGATGCTATCTTTCAAGGAGATCTATAACTCATTTGGTGGCAAAATATTAGACCCCTTCTACCCTGAAAGGGACAGCAATTTATCCTGATAGGAATCAATACATATAAATATGGGTTTGTCTTTTTAGCCTTTAGGGTTTCAACCAGCACCAATTTCTGAAGGCTTACAGTGTTTAATCCACCAGTACAAGACCTCATAAAATGTTGTATCATGCAAGGGACCCACTTTGCAAGAAAGGAGTGTGTGAGCAGACATACATCCATGGGATCAATTGGTCCTAACAAATACTGCATCACCCAGAACCTACAGGCCCACAGAATGGCCTTTGAAGGTACTAATAAGTCTCTAGGAGCTCTGGTAGCATAGTGCTTAAGGCATTTGACTGCTAACCAGAAGGCTGGTGCTTCAAACCCACCAGCCACTCCTCAGAAGGAAGGTTGGGCAATCTACTTTCATAGTGATACTGCCTTGGAAACCCAAGGAGGGGTTGCTATGAGTTGGGTCTGACTCGATGGCACGTCAAACAAAACAAAACTAAGTCTTTAGTTTAAAGAAACTATTTGCAGGGATAGAGTACTACTGTTCTCTGGGTTGTAGTATGTACCCTAAATCAGCTGCCACAATATGGTACTGTGTTCCCAGTAGGAAGAATTCACAGGCTTGAGAAATTAGGAATAGAAGTAGGACTGACTCCACTTACCATCACTATCACTGACCCATTAAGGAAATTTGTCCTTTTATCCGTGCAACTCTGGGCTCTGTGGGTTTAGTGGTCCTGGTTCCCAGAAGGTGACTACTTCCACTATAGAACACATAAATAGTCCCATTAAATTTTAAGTTACAGTTGCTGTCTATTAGCTTCAGGCTCCTCATGCTAAGAGGCAATAAAAGAAAAGGAGTCAACAACCTGGGGATGATATCATGTTGAGGACTTAATAGGGGCAATTGACTCTGTCTGACCACCAGGAGGAGGTAAGGCTGCTGACAAACAATGTTGTTGTTGCTGTTAGGTGCCATTGAGTCATGTCCAACTCATAGTGACCCTATGCACAGCAGAACAAAACACCGCCCGGTCCCGTGCCAACTCCATGATCTTTGCTATACTTGAGGCCATCGTCGCAGCCACTGTGTCAATACATCTTGTTGAGGGCCCTCCCCTCTTTTGTCAACCCTCCACCTTACCAAGCATTGCATCCTTCTCCAGGGAATGGTCCCTTCTGACAACATGACCAAAGTAAGTGAGACAAAGTCTGGCCATTCTCGCTTCCAAGGAGCATTCCGGCTGTACTTCCTTCAGGACAGATCTGTTAGTCCATTTAGCAGTGCATAGTATTTTCAGCATTCTTTGCCAGAACCACAACTCAAAAGCATAAACTCTTCTTCGGTGTTCCTTATTCATTGTCCAACTCTCACATGCATACGAGGCAATTGAAAATATCACAGCTAGTGTCAGGTGCACCTTAGTCCTCAAGGAGACATCCTTAGTCCTTAGCACTTGAAAGAGATCCCTTGCAGCCAATTTGTCCAGTGCTATATGTCATCTAATGTCCTGACTGCAGCTTCCATTGGCATCAATTGTAGAGACAAGCAATGTAAAGTCTTTGACAACTTCAGTCTTTTCTCCATTCATCATGATGCTGCTCATAGGTCCAGTTTTGAGGACTTTATATTGAGAGGTAATCCATACTACAGACTGTACACTTCAATCTTCATCAGTAAGTGTCTCAAGTCATCCTCACTTTAAGCAAGCAAAGTTGTATCGTCAGCATATCACAGGTTGTTAGTGATTCTTCCTCCAATCTTGATGCCACATTCTTCTTCATATAGTCCAGTTTCTCAGATTATTTGCTCAGCATACAGATTGAATAAGTATGGTGAAAGGATGCAACCCTGACACACTCCCTTCTTGATTTTAAACCATGCAGTGTGCCCTTGTTTTGTTTGAAAAGCAGCCTGCTTGTCAATGTACAGGTTCCTCATGAGCACAATCAAGTGTTCTGGAATCCCATTCTTCTCAATGTTATCCACAATTTGTTATGATCTACACAATCAAATGCCTTTGCATAGTCAATAAAACACAAGTAAACATCTTTCTGGTATTCTTTGCCTTGAGCCAAGATCCATCTGACAACAGCTA
>NW_006921626.1:16256134-16262349 GCF_000298275.1 Orycteropus afer afer | reverse complement strand
GAGCTGTTGTGGTGTGGTTGTTCCCATGATGGGATCAGATGACTATGTTTTGAGCAGCCAATCTGTTGAAAGGGAGTTTCCCTAAGGGTGTGGCCTGCTTCCAGTATATATCTGTGGACATCCTGGGAGAGGAGACATTCTTCTGAGGATCGGGATTCTGTTGTGCTGCCTATCACTGTCCGAGAGTGAATAATCCACCATTCAGCCTGGAGATCTTGGATGCGTCATTTGTTGGAGTCAACAGCCGGTATACTGCCAGCTCTGAGCTCCTCAGCCCCTGTGGCTGCAAGAGTCAGGAAAAGCCTCCAGCTTGATGTTTGAGCCAGAAACTTTGGACTTGCCAGCTTCTATAAGTGTGTGAGCCGTTTTCCTAAGATCTCTCTCTCTCTCTCTCTCTCTAAGCTTTACTGCTTTTGTTTCTCTAGAGAACCCAGTCTAACACGGTGACCTCTTGCTTTCTTCATGTATGATGTTCTTGATGTCATCTCACAATTCTTCTGGTTTTCAGTCATTGGTGTTCAGTGTATCAAATCTATTCTTTAGATGGTCTCTAAATTCAGGAGAGATATATTCAAGATCAAATTTTGGCTCTCGTAGACTTGTTTTAACTGTCTTTAACTTCAAGTTGAACTTGCACATGAGCAGTTGATGGTCTGTTCCACAATCAGCTCCCGGCCTGGTTTTGGCTGAAAATATTGAGCTTTTCCATCGCCTCTTACCACAGATGTAGTCAATCTGATTCCTGTGTATTCCATCTGGCAAAGTACACATATATAGCTGCCATTTGTGTTGTTGAAAAAAAGGTATTTGCAATGAATAAGTCGCTGGTCTTGCAAAATTCTACCATGTGACTTTCAGCCATTTCTGCCACCAAAGCCAAATTTTCCAGCTACCAGTGATTCTTCTTTGTTTCCAACTTTTGCATTCCAGTTACCAGTGATAATTAATACATCCTGATTGCATGTTTGGTCAATTTTAGACTACAGAAGCTGATAAAAATCTTCAATTTCATTATCTTTGTCTTTGATAGTTGGTGCATAAATTTGAATAATAGTCATATTAACTGGTCTTCCTTGTACGCATATGGATATTATCCTATCACTGACAGCATTACACTTCAGGACAGATCTTGAAACATCCTTTGTGATGATGAGTGCCACGCCATTCCTCTTCAAATTGTCACATTCCCGACATAGTAGACCACATGGTGGTCTGATTCAAAATAGCCAAAACCAGTCCATTTCAGCTCACTAATGCCTAGAATATCAATCTTTATGCACTCCATTTCATTTTTGACAAGTTCCAATTTTCCTAGATTCATGCTTTGTACATTCTATGTTCTCATTATTAATGTATGTTTGCAGCTGTTTCTCCTCAATTTGAGTCATGCCACATCAGCAAATAGAGGTCTCGAAAGCTTTACCTTATCCATGTCATTAAGTCTGGTTCTACTCTGATGATGCAGCTCTTTGCTGGTCCTATTTTGAGAGCCTCTGACCTACATGGCTTACTATCCTGCCCTGTATCAGACAATGTTTCTGGGCTAGTCATAAAGTTGCACAGTAATGTATCAGGCAGTGTTTCTCTGCTATCCATAAGGTTTTCCCTGGCCAATTCTTTGAGTAGTGGATGTCCTCCTCCTTCTTCCTAGTCTGTCTCAGTCTGTAAGCTATTGAAACCTGTGCACCATGTGTAACCCTGCTGGATTTGAGACACTGGTGGCACAGCCTCAAGCCTCACAGCAACACACCACCACAGTAGAATAAACTGACAGACATGTTTGTCTCCCTTAGCTGTTCAAAACCTCTCCACCCTCCCCACTCTCCCCTTATATAGATCCCTGCCTCTTTCCCACTGCTTGGGAGGGGCATGGCCTGGGACCCCGGCCTTACCTGGATCCCTGCCTCTGCTTCCTCCCTCTGTCCTGCCCTCCCCACCCAGCTTTTTCTCTGCTTTCCCCAGCTTTCCTGCCACTTCGGAGTGCCATGGTCTCGGTCCCTGCCCTTACCTGGGACCCTGCCTCTGCTTCCTCCCTCTGTTCCCCCCCCCCCCCGCCGCCGCTTTTTCTCTGGGAGGGCTTTGGAAAAATATGTTTGGCACCCAGGCCATTTCCAGGGGAGTCTCCTGGCACTCCCTTTCCCAATTTTTATGGTAAGTGGACAAGTACCACATTAGAAATCTGAGAATAGCATGGCAACCAGAATCCCAAGCCCATCAGAAAGAACATCTTGTTCACCTACCAAGTAAGCCACTGAGACCATCAGATATGCTAGTCAAGGGGGAGGGGAATGTAGAATGGGTTATAGAGTAAGAAGATGATCAGTTGGCATCTCAGGATCCATTGCTGCAGTGACAGAGGCTGTGATTTTTCCCACTAACCTTTCTCTTCTAAGTTTCACAGAAAAAGAACTAGCCCAAATTCTGGAAGAACAGTTGAAGAATTATTATAAAAAGAAAATAATCCAAACTGCAGAAAGAGCTGACTATAGTTAATACTTGGATGGGCTGCCCAGATCTTCCCTTCAGAATTGATATACCATTTCCCCAGCTTTGGGAGTGTTGGCAGCTGATGGTTCTCAGTTGAGTCACTTTCCAGGAAACACTCTCAGTCAAACAGAGCTGCCTTACACAAGGACATGGCCCAACAAATTCCCGGATCAGTCATCAATCAACACCTGATGGATGTGGAGTATAAAGGTCCAACCCCCTTTATGTCAAGGTGGGATAAGATAAGCTGTCCAGGGCCCACTTTGGCTGTGGCCTGATGTTTGTTTAGTTATATCCCAGGTCAGCTCTTCCTTCTGTTCAATCCTACTTCCTTTACTCCCCCATTGGTGTTGATCCCAAGGACACTCCCCAATAAACTTCCTGCACACAAATCTCTGTCTCAGAGACTGTGTCCCAAGGGACTTGACTTAAGAAACCTTAGTAACAAATTTATTGATGACTAGGGAGAGTTAAATGATATAAGAAACAGCCTGGGAAAACAGTCTTTATAATTCACAAATGAAATTACACAGAGGAACTAGGTGAATAGTATTATTAGATAATAGGAGTGTTGCTGGGTTAAATTTTTACAGATGGATAAAAACTCCCTGTTGAGAATGAGTCCAGAATGGAATTGGAGTGATAGATAAATGAAATAGAAAGTTGAGAAAAATAGAATAATATGAGGCTATGTTCCGTAAAATGAGGTATTGGTGGTTCAGTGATAGAATTCTAGTGGTGTATTGTTCTGTTAGACATAGAGTTGCTATGAATCAGAGCCCACTCACTGGTGCCTAACAACAACAACATGCAGGAGACCCAGGTTCAATTTTCAACCAGTGCAACTCATGCACAGCCACCACTCATCTGTCAGTGGAGCTTGCTTGTTGCTGTGATGCTCATCAAATTTCAGGGGAATTTCCACATAAAGATGTGCTAGGAAGAAAGGACTGGTGATCTACTTCCAAAAATCAGCCAGTGAAAACCCTGTGGATTACAAGGGCCCAATCTACAACCCATCATGGGGATGGCACAGGACCAGACAACATTTTGTATCATTGTGCATGAGGCTGCCATGAGTTGGCGGGCCAACTTGACAGCAGCTGACAACAATGTCTGTAGGAGGAGGTATATTGGACACATATTATACCATCTTGTACATCCTTTGGTCTATCTTTTTATTCTACCCAGTGATGTGGCAACCAGCAATGTGCAGGTGTAACCTGATAGCACCTCCCCTCAGCTGCACTACATTTCTCTCCTATTCTGTGCTGTTGGATGTCTGTGGGAACTAGTCTGCCATCCTGACAAAATAACTGTGCAACTCTGGCAAGTCTTACTTCCTGGGACAACCCCTGACCAATGGAGAACACTCAGGTGGACAATTCTGAGACACATTTTACATGGTCCTCACAGATGTCCCAGAAGACTCCAGCCCCAGTTGTCTACAATAATGGATTGCTTTTCCTCCTTGTATATTTTACTCTTCCTAATCCCTCATTCCTATTCCTTGGAATTACTTCCCAAACTAAACTGCCTTTATGCAAGACCTTATTTTAGGCTCTACTTTTCAGGGAAACTCAGGCTAAGACAATTGGAATCACAGTGACTCTAGAGAAGAAGCCTTCAGAAAGGAGTCTTGATTGTTCACCAGTCAGTAGTAATAACTGCTGGCTAGCTTCAGCATCCTAATCATTAAGAGTTTCACCACTGATGGACTGTGGTGAGGTGCAGTGACTCGGATATACAATCAATGCTCATGGAAGCAGCGGTCAAGAAATCAAATCAAATTTGCATTGGGCAAATCTGAAAAAAAACCTTTTTCAAAATGTTAAAAAGCAATGATGTCATTTTGAAGACTAAGATGCACCTGACCCAAGCCATGGTATTTTCAATTGCCTCATATGCATGAGAAAGCTGGACAAAGAATGGACAAGCTGAGGCATTGTTGTATGTTGTAGTAATGACATTTGAATGGTATGGGATTAATGTGAGTTATATAGATGAGAAGTTGGTTCAGACTTATTAACAGTATTGTTGTTGTTGTTATGTGCCATCAAGTCAGACCTGACTCATAGTGACCCCTCCTTGGGTTTCCAAGGAAGTATCACTACAGAAGTAGTTTGCCCAACCTTCCTTCTGAGGAGTGGTTGGTGGATTTGAACCGCCAGCCTTCTGGTTAGCAGTCAAGTGCCTTAGGCACTATGCTACCAGGGCTCCCTTTAACAGTATTAGTAGCTTTGAAAAAGAAAAAATGACAAGCTTGGGTTAGTTAAGTGTCAATGTAGGCATGATATGACAGTCAGGGAAAAAAAAAAAAAAACACCTCAGTGCTGTCAAGTCAGATCCAACTCATAGCGACCTGTCCTTGGGTTTCTGAGGCAGTATCTCTACGGAAGTAAATTGCCCACTCTTCCTTCTGAGGAATGGCTGGTAGGTTTGAACCATCAGCCTTCTGGTTAGCAGTCAAATGTCTAGGCACTACACCACCAGAGACAGTCAGAAAACCTCTATGGTATCATTTAAAAAGACTCTTGTCTTCTTCACTTCAGGCCAGGGTAGTGGATGTCCAGCACTAAAAGGTCTCCTCTGCCAAAGTCAGAGCTCTGATAGGAAATGTGTGAGACCCTGGGACAGGGAAAGGGGACATTTGGGTGAGTGAGCTAGACAGTCCTGAGCCCCAGGGCCCTCTATATTCTCTGGGTTGGCAGAAGAAACTCACTATTCCATGCTGGAGGAAAGGAGCCTCTCCTTTAACAAGAGACCCTTCAGAGACCTTACCTGAGGCTGTTGCCTTACAAGATGATAGATGTTCCCCTCAGGATCTGCTCCTGACCCCCTTCATTGACTCAAGATCTGGTAGGAAATATGCACTGACAGGAAATGGGAAGGCACGTAGGGATGGATTTAGAGGGTGTTGAACCAGGGAGGGCAAAATCTAAGGCTGGATAGGTGAGAATGTATTGATATGAGAGCATTCTCCTATGACTAGGGTTTTCATGCCAGTACTAATATGTGCTGAAATAGCCCCTGAAAAATTGAACATGATGATGACCTGCAGTAAATGAGACTGGCATTCAGAGTATCTGCAAGGGGTCAGAGGTGCTGGGAAATGGGAATGTAAGAATTAATTTATTGAGTTCCCGCAAGATTGCAGACTAGGCAGAAGGACTGCACAGACCCTCTTCAACAAAGAAAAGGGAAACCAATTAACACAGACACAGAATATAATCTTGAACCGCTGAGCCTTGAAGGGAAGGATACAGAAGTAGACTAAACCCCAACTAGCAGAAGAATTTGCGTGAAAATACCAAAAAAAAAAGAGACATACGGAGCTGCAGTCTGGCAGGGACCTGAGTGCCCCTGACAGCACAAACGACTTGGACATTCCCGAGTGGTGGTACGACCTAAAAATTAACCTAAAAATCACCCTGCTAGCCAGGGACTGCACGGGCTGTGTGCATGGTGGCTGGGGAACAAACAGAGAAGGTGAAGAGAAAGGTGGGCTGAGCTGCGGACTTTTGCTGGTCCGGAGGACGCTGCCATTTTGTAGGTTTAAAAAGCGGCTTGATTATTTTGGATATTTAAAGAGACAGTGCTATCGCAGAATCCTTTGGTGGTAGGACTTAAGAATTAACCTGAAAATCACCCTGCTAGCCGGGGGCTGCGCAGAGGACTGTGTACGGTGGCTGGGGAACAAACGGAGAAGGTGAAGAGAAAGGTGGGCT
>NW_006921626.1:16239037-16247426 GCF_000298275.1 Orycteropus afer afer | reverse complement strand
TGGTAAACTGTGGTCAATGACATGAGACAAAGTATATGTGAACTGCTGTATGGAAAGTGAATTTGCTCTGTAAATCTTCACCCAAATCACAATAAATAAATAAATAAAAGAATTAATTTATTACATAATACAGAGAACCCATTCCCTGAGCATGTGGTCCAACAAACTTTGTTTCCATTAAAGCAATAAAGATGTACTGATGTTGAAGGGGCACCAGCATTTTTGAGAAGCTCAATAATCCTCCATAAGGAAAAGGTGACAGACAATAGGAGATTTTGTCATGGAGCTGGACTCTTGTAGGAGTGATAGACAAGGGCAAGATAGAGATAACAGAAGCAGACACCAAGTCTGGAATCTCAACCAGAGTGCCTTCTCTTGCAAAGTTTTGTGGCAACAGCTAATAAACAGACCATAAAACTAAACCCACTACCATCAAGTCAATTCCAACTCAATAGTAATCCTAAAAGGGCAAGATAGGCAGCTACCCTAGATGGTACTTGTTTTGGTCCTCTTGTGCCACTCTAACAGAAAATACCACCAACTGGTGGCTTTGACAAACAGGAATTTATTCTCTTACAGTTTTGGAGGCTAGAAGCCCGAGTTCAAGTGCCAGCTCTAGGGGCTGGGTGAAGGCCCCTCAGCCTTGGGCTTCAACTCTGCCTCTTGCTCCTGGCCCACTGAAGCTGGAGGTGTCTCTTGACTCCAGCAGCTGCTGGCTGCTGATGCTGACAAACCCAAGGTTGACAAATAAAATGGCACAGTCCCAAGATTACCAAACAACACAGCAGGCCACTAATTCAAGTCTGGGGACAATCCCAAAATCGGCAGGAAACATGGCAGGCTGCTGAATGAAGACTCAGCTACATGCAGGGTCCAAATGTGCCAAAAAGTTCAGAGACATTTACCAACACTTTTCTTTATTTACTGGAAGCAGACCACATCCCGAAGGCAGCTACTCAGCTGCTCACTGCAGATTCCACCATGGAGCTGATTACCAGTCTCATCATGGGGAATAACTACATCCAGCTGCCTAGCCACTCAAAACCAGGCCCAGCCAAGTTGACATACAACCTTAACTACCACAGTACTTCCCTTATAAACCAGGAAAATATCAAGAGCTTGGTAAGCAGAAGGCTAACAGTAACTGCAGAGATGGAAAAATCAAGAACCTCTCACCTAGTTTCTACATCTGAGCCTGTTTTCACTAGAGATCATTGAATGAAGGAGAGGCTGGATCTCCTTGACAAAAGATCTTGCAATGCCACAACATGAATATACAGTTAGTATTTCTCCAATTCCTTCCCTAAAGGGAACTGTGTACTTACACGTATTTATACAATAACTTAAGGACCCTTGGTGGCACAGTGGCTAAGTAATCAGCTACTAACAAAAGTTTGGCAGTTCAAATCCACCAAGCTGCTCCGCAATAGAAAAGACCTAGCAGTCTGCTCCTGTGTAGATTACAGCCTAGGAAACCTATGGGGTACAGGGATAAGAGTAAAGCATTGTGAGGCATTGGGGGGACTGTTGGATATGTTGGATATTGTTGTTGGTAGGTGCTATCAAATCAGCTCTGACTTAAGTTGTTGTTGTTGTTATTGTTGTTGTTATGTGCCACCGAGTTGGACCCAACTCATAGTGACCCCTCCTTGGGTTTTTGAGGCGGTATCACTATGGAAGTAGATTGCCCAACCTTCCTTCCAAGAAGTGGCTGGTGGGTTTGAACCTCCAGCCTTCCGGTTAGCAGGCAAGTGCCTTAGGCACTACGCTACCAGAGCTCCCTCATAGTGACCCTATGTACAACAGTAGGAAACACTGCCAGGTCCTACGCCATCCTCACAGTTGTGGCTATGTTTGAGCCCATTGTTGTAGTCACTGTGTCAATCCATCTCGTTAAGGGTCTTCCTCTTTTTCACTGTGTACTTTACCAAGCATGATGTCTTTCTCCAAGGACTCTCCCTCCTAACATGTCTAAAGTATGTGAGATGAAGCTTGCTTTGTTTGTTCTTCTGGTGGTCCATAGTTTATTCAAAATTCTTAGCCAACACCATATTTCAAAAGCATTACTTCTTCTTTGGTCTTTCTTTTCTTTGTCCAGCTTTCTCATGCATATGAGGCAATTGAAAATACCACGGCTTAGGTCAGGTGCATCTTAGTCTTCAAAGTGATGTCATTGCTTTTTAACATTTAAAGAAGTTTTTTTTTTTTTTTTTTTTGCTGATTTGCCCAATGCAAATTTGATTTGATTTCTTGACCATTGCTTCCATGAGCATTGATTGTATATCCAAGTAAAATGGAATCCTTGACAACTTCAATCTTTTTTCCACTTACCATGATGTTGCTTATTGGTCCAGTTGGGAGGATTTTTGTTTTCTTTGTATTGGGGTGTAATCCATACTGAAAGCTGTAGTCTTTGATCTTTATCAGTAAATGCTTTCAAGTTTTCTTCATTTTCAGCAAACAAGGTTGTGTCATCTGCATATCACAAGTTGTTAATGAGTCTTCTGCCAATCTTCATGCCATATTCTTCTTTGTATAGTCTAGCTTCTCAGATTATTTGCTCAGCATAGAGATTGAACAAGTATGGTGAAAAATGCTGAGCATGTTTTTCCCTTTTGATTGTCTAACAGGTCTTTGTATATTTCCTTATAATATTTACTTTTTCTTCTCTAGCCACTCTTTGAAATTTTCTGTTCAGCTCTTTTACTTCCTCAGTTCCTCCATTTGCTTTAGCTACTCTCCATTCAAGAGCAAGTTTCATTGTCTCTTCTGATATCCATTTTGGTCTTTTCTTTCTTTACTGTCTTTGTAATGACCTTTTGCTTTCTTCACGTATGATGTCCTTGATGTCATCCCACAATTTGTCTGGTCTTTGGTCATTGTTGTTCAACGAGTCAAATATATTTTTTAGATGGTCTCTAAATATAGGTGGTATATTCTCAAGGTTCTGTTTTGGCTCTTGTGTACTTGTTTTAATTTTCTTCCTCTTTTAGTTTTCTTCACTTAAACTTGCATATGAGCAATTGCTGATCTGTTCCACAGTAGGCCCCTCATGAAACTTCTCCATCATCTCTTTCCACAAATGTAGTCAATTTGATTCTTGTGTGTGATCCACATATATACCAAAAACAGAAGACAACCCCACCGCCATCCAGTTGATTCCAACTCATTGCAACCCTGTAGGACAGAATAGAACTGCCTCACAGGGCTTCCGGGGTTCTGAGTCTTTATAGGAGCGGACTGACTCTTCTTCCTACTGCAGAGCAGCTGGTGGGTTCAAACCCACCACCTTTTGGTTAGCAGCCAAATGTTTTAACCACTATACCACCAGAGTTCCTCTCCATGTGTACATAACCATTTGTGTTATTGAAAAAAGGTATTTGCCAGGAATAAGTCATTGATCTTGCAAAGTTTGGTCATGCAATCTCCAGTGTCATTTCTATCACCGAAGCCATATTTTCCAACTACTTATGCTTCTTCTTTGTTTCAAATTTTATATTACAATCACCAGTAATTATCAATGCATCTTGATTGCATGTGTGGTCATTTTCAGACTGCAGAAATTGGCAAAAAAATCTTCAATTTCTTCACCTTTAGCTTTAGCGGTTGGTGAATAAATTTGAATATCAATAGTATTAACTGGTCTTCCTTCTAGGTGTATGTATATTATGCTTATCCATAAGCACAATGCTTATCACCGACAGCATTGTACTTTGGTGTAAATGTTGAATTGTTCTTTTTGATAATGAATGTGACCCCATTGCTTTTCAATTTGTCATTCCCAGCATAGTAGATCATGTTGTTGTTGTTGTTTGCCGTCGAGTCAAACCCGACTCATAGCGACCCCTCCTTGGGTTTCCGAGGCAGTATCACTACGGAAGTAGGATTGCCCAACCTTCCTTCCGAGGAGTGGCTGGTGGGTTTGAACCACCAGCCGTCTGGTTAGCAGGCAAGTGTCTTAGCCACTATGCTACCAGAGCTCCCAAGTAGATCATATGATTTTCTAATTCAAAATGGCCAATACCAGTCTATTTCACTCACTAATACCTAAGATATTGATCTTAATGTATTTCATTTCATTTTGGATGACTTCCAATTTTCCTAGATTCATTCTTTGTGCATTCCATGTTCCAATTATTAGTGGATGTTTGCAGCTGTTTCTTCTCAGTTTAGTCATGCCACATCAGCGAATATAGCTCCCAAAAGCTTTAATCCATCCACATTATTGAGGTTAACTCTACTTTGAGGAGGAAGGTCTTCCCCAGTCATATTTTGAGTGCCTTCCAACCTGAGGGGCTCATATTACAGCACTATATAAGACAATATTTCACTGCTATTTATAGAGTTTTCAGTTGTCAATTTTTTTTCAGAAGTGGACCACCACATTCTTCTCCCTGGTCTGTCTTAGTCTGGAAAAAATATGCATAAACAAAGAAAGCATATTCCTACCACTTGGAGATTAATGCCATTAATATTTTTATGTTTACTGTGCAAAGATTTTTTGTGTGTATTTTGTTTTAGTAAACATAGGATCATACTGCATAAGACAATTTCTTTTAAAATATATTATTTTCATTTGGGAGAAGAAGAGCAGTGCTTCGCTCAAATCATATTGAATGTCTAAAAGGACCTGGGAAAAGCTTTTCTAATATTATTTTTTATTTGAATCCTCAATATTCATTTTTATTTTCTTCAGAAAGGCCCTATCCCATAGTACCATAAAGCCAGAGCCAGGCCAAGCTCATCCTGGCTCTTTTATTTCCCTCTGCATAACTCCACAACCTCTATCATGTGATGTTATCAGTAGCTTGCTACAGCTGACCCACATATTTAATTTATTTTTATGGCTCTGACTTTTTCTGGAGCAATAAAAAATTGTTCTGGATATTTTCCACAGAAAATGGAGAAAATAGTCTGGGAGAATGACAGGGCAGATTACTACTCTGACCTCACCAACATTCTCTTGCAGGGGTGTCTGTATCTTACTGCTTGTGCCCTCACATTGGTTTTCTTCAAGATGGTAAGGAGTAGCTAAATAGAATAATATTGAATATACTGTGGATTGTCAAAAGAATGAACATATCAGTCTTAGAAGAAATACAGCCAGAATGTTCCTAACAAGTGAGATTAGCGAAATTTTGACTCACTTATTTTTGATGCGTTATCAGGAAGGAGCAATTGCTAGAAAAGGACATCATGTTTGGTAAAGTAGAGAGCCAATGAAAACCAGAGAAACCCTCAGTGAGATGGGCTGACATAATAGCACAACAATGAGATCAAATATACCAATGATCATGAGGATGGCATAGTACCAGGCAGCATTTCATTCTGTTCTACATAAGTTGCTGTGAATTGGAGTCACCTCAACAGCAACTAACTACAAGAAATATACTCAAAGACATCCTGCCCTGTCATTAACTATGAAATTTTGGGAAAGTTCCTTAAATTATTTGAGCCTTGGTTTCTTTCTATCAGTAAATGAGAATAACACCTACACCATAAAATAGAGGTAAAGACTGAATGAGGCAATATGTATAGAAACAATAAACCATGCATTCTCCAAACTTGTACACTAAAAGTATGAATGTTTATGGAAAAACAGGGTTGGACCAAGTCGTTCAAAATCTATGTAACTTTGTAACTAAAGCACTGACAATAACAATACCTATCCTAATATAATACTATTACTGTTAAAAAAAAAACACATTCAATTCCATCTTACAGTTAAACTCCTTCTAAAAACATGAAATAGTAAATATAAGAGTTGCCTTTAAGAAAAGGTTGAAGATTGCTTGAGAAGATAGGCTTTAAGTAAGCATTGACATTGCCGAGTTAAGGAGATAAGGGGAAAAAAATGCATCATGATCCAGAAAAACTGCTCAGTGAGCTTTTCCAAGGCAGAGCCTTGGTTTTCTTCCCAAGAGGAAGAAAGTGGGGTGATAGGACATTATATTCAGTCTGGAACACATTATGGCTTTCTTTTTGTTTTTTCCTTATTAGTATACGTTGAGCTGCAAAATGTTAACATGTGTATTGAGCTGCAAAATATTAGAATGCTGGTAAAAATGACATGAACCAAAGCAATCTTAATTATACTGATACCCCTTGTGATAGTTGGAGTTGTGTGTCAACTTGGCTGTACCACAATTCTGAATGTTTTAGGCAGTTGTGATGTGGTTATTCCCATGATGAGGTCGGATGTATATGTTTTGAGCAGCCAATCCGTTGAAACAGTTTCCCTGTATCTTTTTAGTGTGATCTGCTTCTAATATGTCTATGGACACTGTGGGAAAGTGAGAGACTCTTCTGTGGAGCTGGATCCTGTTGTGCTGCCTACAACTGTCTGTGAGCAGACAATCTACCGTTCGGCCTGGTGATCTTGGATTTGTCATCCGTTGGAGTGAACAGCCGATGTCCCACCTACCAACCTTGAGGTCCTCAGCCCCTGCAGCTGCATGAGTCAGGAAAAGCTTCCACTTTGACCTTTGATCCAGGAGCTTGGGACTTGCTAGCTTCTATAAGAGTGTGAGCCTTTTTCCTAAGATAAATTTATATGTGTGTATATATATACAGGTTTTGCTTCTCTAGAGAACCCAGCCTAACATACCCTTCTACTTAGCAGTCACACATGAACTAATTTGCATTATAGATATAGATACTGGATCAGAACACACTGTACCTAAGTTAGTGGTTGGCTTATAGTAAGCATTGTTTAAATTATTATGAGATCATCATCTTCATCATTATCATCATCATCATAAAAAAAAACTGCCATGGAGTCAATTCCAACTCACAGCAACTCCCATTGAGTTTCCAAGGCTGTAAATCTTTACAAAAGTAGACCACTTCATCTTTCTTTTGCAGAGTGGCTGGTGGGTTCAAACCACTAAACTTTGGGTTAACAGCCCAATGCCTTAACCACTATACCACCAGAGCTCCTTTACATTATCATCAGACTCATTATCATCATACTCATTATCAAATTTATCATCATATATGTTAATCCTCCAAACCAAGAAAACCAAACTCCCTGCCATGGAGTTGGATTTGACTCATGGTGACCCCTCCTTGGGTTTCCAAGGCGATATCACTACGGAAGTCGATTGCCCAATCTTCCTTCTGAGGAGTGGCTGGCTTGTTTGAACCGCCAGCCTTCTGGTTAGCAGTCAAGTGTCTTAGGTACTACGCCACCGGAGCTCCTTATTAATCCTCACAGATCAGGAATTCAGAATAAAGAAGAATATTAATACGCAGCACCAGTATACAAAAGACCATAAGAAAAAAAATTGAAAAAGAAGATTCTGACCATAGCCAGAGGCTTTGTGTATGTACCTCTAAAACAAAGATCAGGTCTAGGATGCAGGCCATTTTCGGTCCCAGTAGAAAGTGACAGGTGAGAGTAGATCCAGATGGCTTTGGGGATATCCATACTGAAATTTGGAATTTAATATTTCACAGGTAATCTATTTGTGACAAAATGGTGTGGATGGACTCGTTTAGTGTTTATTAGAACCAGAAACACCAGAATGAGGTTTATCTTATTTTACTTTTACCAATTATCTACTACAATGAAATTGAGTAAAGGAAACCAAATCTTTGTTCTGCAATTTAGGTTTAACATTTATTGCTAAAGGTCATGGCAAAATAGAAAGCTCATATTTTATCAAGATTTGAACTTTTCATAAGAGACATCAATATTTCTCAATTTTTGCAATTGGCTTCTGACCTGCTTGAGTGTATGACAAAACTCTGTGGGACAAGGCAATAATGGTTTTAAGAATTAAAAAACAATTTCCTCACAACAACTATAAAACAAGCCAAAACACCAGCACAAAAACATTACTTCGTTAACTATCCTTTTCAGTCAATAAGAACTTCAATTTCAGAATCCACTAGTAACACATTAGCTCAACTCACTTTGGCTGACACTAATCCTTGTCACATGCTGCACTGGAGAGCCACAGTGGCCTACCTGGTGGAAGGAAATGTAAAATTGAAAAGACAAAACCCAGAAAAGCATTTATTTTTATGAAACTATAAGTGGTATAACACAACAGTGCTATGAATTTCAAGAATCAGGAAATTCCAGACTTAAGGTTCTTATGTTGATTCAACCACATCATATATTTAATATGGTTTATAATATGTTCTAAAAATATAAACTCTAAGATGCTCTGATATTATATTCAATATTCAAAGGGAAAATAGGATGACCAGCTTATGGCTGAATAGATCAAATGAATGTTCCTTATTTGTATGCTTCATTGATATATTTTCTGGGATTGTGTGGAAGGCACATCAAAAGAAAAAGAAATTACTATACGAAACATTGTTCCACCTACTACTTTGACGAGTAGCGACTGGGACCTTAAAAGCTAGGAAGCTGCCA
>NW_006921626.1:16235084-16238472 GCF_000298275.1 Orycteropus afer afer | reverse complement strand
AATAAAAAAAAAAAAAGAAAGAAAAAGAAATTGTTTTGCTAAAGCAGAATCCTTAAATGAAAGTTTTTTAAAACCGAAAGACTTAAGTTAAAATCTTTGCAAAAACCCATGAAATTGTTCTATTTTTGCTTGTTCATAAATGCATTATTTAAATCTTCATGACTTTAGATTGGCTTGATTTTTCTCTTCCTCTATTGGGAGTACATTTCTGCCAAGTTTGAAGTTTGTAAAAATCATTTTTGAATGACATAAATGCCAAAAAAAAAATCCCAATCTTCTATCTGCAATAGGAAAAATCATAACTTTTTTTTACTGTTGTTTTACTGTAGATTTATGAAGCTATTTTTATAAAATATTTTCCTCATGGGGGTAGAAATTTAAGTACAAATATGATGACTTAAAACTCAAACTAAATTTTTCTTAGAAAGTCTTTAGTAAATGAGCTATTATGTTGTTGTTGTTGTTATGTGCTGTCGAGTTGGATCCAACTCATAGTGACCCCTCCTTGGGTTTCCGAGGCAGTATCACTACGGAAGTAGATTGCCCAACCTTCCTTCGGAGGAGAGGCTGGTGGGTTTGACCTGCCAACGTTCTGGTTAGCAGACAAGTGCCTTAGGCACTATTTTATCAGAGCTCCCAAAATGAGCTATTATAGTGTATTTTTAAGTATTACTGGTCTTTTTTTCCCCCTACTAACTGATGTGATTTGGGCAAAGTGATTGGTCTCTCTAAATTTCCTTTTTTCAATGTAAAATGGACTATAGTTTATATAATATAGTAGCCGTAGTTATTTGTCTGCTCATAGAGCTTTTCCAACACCCTTCTTTGATTAACATTTCCTGTCCTAGGAGTTCTCCCCTGGAGTTCTTGATTGGGAGCCTAAAAAGGAACAGCATTGCCTCTGAAGTCAGGTGCTGAAGGGATGTGAAATTCTGTGTGTGGATTGGGGAATAGAGGACGTGGCCATTTTTACCACCATTTGCTGAAGCCGGTATCCAAAGCGAGAGAATGAAATCAAACAGAGACAGAGAAAAATGAGTGACAGGTGATGTGAGGCTACTAGAGGTAGAGCCAGCATGAACATTCATTCATGAAGGAACTGGAAGGAGAGTGAGATATTCCTCCTAGGAAAAAGTAAGTCTTCATTCCATTCCCAGAAGCACAAGTCCTGTAGCAATCTGTTTGATCCTATGAGTTACTTCATGAACTAGAATGTTTCTTTTTCTCTAAATCTAATTTTATAGTTGCATTTATGATATTTGCAACCCAAAGAGTCATAATGCAACTTCCTCATTACTTCTATTGTCAGTCGTTGTATATAGGACAGAGGCTTTCACACTTTAGCATGCATCAGAATCACCCGGGGAAGCTTGTTAAAACACTGTGGGCCTGGTCCTTAGAGCTTCTGATTCAGTAAGGTGTGGGGGAGGAGAAATCTGAGAATTTGCATTTCTAACAAATTCCCAGGTGATACTGTGATGTAGTGACTAAGGCATTTGACTGCTAATCAGAAGGCTGGTGGTTCAAAACCACCAATCACTCCTCCAAAGGCAGACTGCGCAATCTGGGGTCGCTATCAGTTGGATTCAATTCTACAGCAGTGAGTTTGGGTTTTTTTTGGTTTTTGGTTTTTTTTTTTTTACTGATGATACTGATGCTATTGACCCAGGGACCACACTTTTAAGAACCACTGATACAGAGAGTTAACACAGAGTAAGAAGCAACTTGCTTCATTAAGCAGTGAGCTGCTCATTGTTAGAAAAGTTTGGAAACAGGTAATGGTCATCATTGAACAACTTGATGAACATAACTAATGTCATTGAATTGTGAAGATTGCTGAAGTGGCAAACAATTTGTTACATATATATTTACCACAATAAAAAAGAGAGAGAGGCAGAGAGAGAGAAAGAAGAAGAAGAAGAAGAAAATGTTCAAAAAGTTGAAGAAACCTAGGGGCTGGCTCTCAGTCCAACAGCAAATAAGATGTACACTCAGACCACTCAACCCAGAGTGATACACCCACATACTCTATGGAAATGCATCCCTTGAAGCAATTGACCACAGGGCACCAGAGGGGCAACATCCCCACAGAGGAAATGCAGGACACACTGGAGTTGTTAACTGGGCAGGGAGGGGAGCAGACTGGGTTAGGGTTGGGGATGATAAATGGGGAGTGAAACTAAATGTACACATAATGTTGAATGTAAAACAAACTCTGCTCTGTAAAGTTGCACCTAAAGCACAATTTAAAAAAAAAAAAAAAATTTGAGAAAAGATTTATCAGGAATGCTACAGAGGGAAGGAATTTTTGCATTGTGTGGGAAATTACATTAAAATTCTAGGTTCTAACGCTGATATTTTATGATTCTTATAAATTTCTTCTAGGTAAGAACAAAGGAACACTCCATCTGGCTCTTTTAAATAACAGAGAAACACAGGAAAATTGAATGTGTTCTTTCCATGAATTCAGGCCTGTTCAGTAAAGCAAGCACTATAGTGCATTTCCATATTGACTTTGAGAAAAATTGCCATTTTTTACAAAGTTCTATAGCAAACTAACAAATATTAATTGAGCTCCTATCCAAGGTTGCTAATAAGGCATATGCTTTGTCTTTACTCCTTGCATACAATATAAGAACTTAATCATACATATGCATAAAGTATAACCAGAGTTTCTTTTATAATACATTAAAAATTCTAACTTGAGGAGGCATGCAATTTTCCCAGCTGCAGAAGTTCAGTTTAGTTACCATCACCATAGTTAAATCCAATGGTTAATCCACTAGAAATATCATGCAGGGGGAGCATTGGGGCAGATTCCTGTATTTCCTCTTTAAATTTTTGAGAAAGAACAAATTATGTAGAAAACCAAAAAACCAAACTCACTGCTGTGGAGTCTATTAGATTCATAGTGACCCCTCCTTGGATTTCCAAGACGGTATCTCTACGGAAGTAGATTGCCCCACCTTCCTTTCGAGAAGTGGCTGGTGGATTTGAACTGCCAGCCTTCTGGTTAGTAGTCAAATACCTTAGGCACTGCGCCACCAGAGCTCCCAAACTATGTAGAGCCACCATAATAATTAAAATATTGTAGCTTTACTGGCTATTGTTACATTTTCACTGTGCTGCAATTACTTCCCAGGATTATTTCTAATAATCTTGATAGACAGGATAACAGATTGATAGGCAGGTGGTAGTGCTCACATTGTACTGTTTCTAAATATGTTGAGTATTACCTCTGAACATACCATTTTTAGACACCATTCTAAACGGCATGTTGTTGTTGTTGTTGTTGTTTGCCGTCGAGTCGGCCGCGACTCATAGCGACCCCTCCTTGGGTTTCCGAGGCAGTATCACTACGGAAGTAGGATTGCCCAACCTTCCTTCC
>NW_006921626.1:16222659-16234199 GCF_000298275.1 Orycteropus afer afer | reverse complement strand
ACCAAGTAATATGAAATCTTTGACAACTTCAATCTTTTCTCCATTTATCATGATGCTGCTTATTGGTCCAGTTGTGAGGATTTTCATTTTCTTTGTGTTGAGATGTAATCTACTGCAGACTGAAGTCTTTAATCTTCATCAGTAAGTGCATCAAGTCATCCTCACTCTCAGCAAGCAAAGTTGTGTTGTCTGCATATCACAGGTTGTTAATGAGTCTTCCTCCAATCTGATGCCACATTCTTCTTCATATAGTCCAGGTTCTCCGATTATTTGCTAAACATACAGATTGAGTAAATATGGTGAAGGGATACCACTCTGACACACTCCCTTCCTGATTTTAAAGCATGCAGTATCCCCTTATTATGTTCAAACAACAGCCTCCTAGTCTATGTACAGGTTCCTGATGAGAACAATCAAGTGTTCTGGAATTCCCATTCTTCTCAATGCTATCCATAAGTTGTTATGATCCACATAGTCACATGCCTTTTCATAGTCAATAAAACATAAGTAAACATCTTTCTGGTATTGTTTGCTTTCAACCAAGATCCATCTGACATCAGCAATGATATCTCTTGTTCCATGTCCTTTTCTGAATCCAGCTTGCATTTCTGGAAGTTCCCTGTCAATATACTGCTGTAACCATTTTTTAATTATCTTCAGCAAGATTTTACTTGTATGTGATATTAATGATGTTGTTGACAATTTCCACATTCTATGGGATCATCTTTCTTTGGAATGGGTACAAACATGGATTTCTTTCAGTCAGTTGGCCAGGTAGCTATCTTCCAAATTTCTTGGCATAGACGAGTAAGTGCCTTCAACATGGCATTGGTTTGTTTAAACACCTCAATGGGTATTCCGTCAATTCCTGGAGCCTTGTTCTTTGCCAATTACTTCAGTGAAGCTTCAACTTATTCTTTCAATACCATTGATTCTTGATCATATGCCACCTCCTTAAACGGATGAACATCAACCAATTCTTTTTGGTACAGTGACTGTGTATTCCTTTCATCTTCTTTTGATGTTTCCTGCATCATTCAGTATTTTGCCCATAGCATCTTTCAATATTGCAACTCGAGGCTAAATTTTTTTCCTCAGTTCTTTCAGTTTGAGAAATGCCAAGTGGGTTCTTCCCTTTTGGTTTTCTAACTCCAGGTCTTTGAACATTTCATTATGATGTTGACTTTGTCTTCTCAAGCTGCTCTTTGAAATCTTCTGTTCAGCTCTTCTGTTCTTCCATTTGCTTGAGATACTCTCCATTCAAGGGCAAATTTCAGAGTCTCTTCTGACATCTGTTATGGTCTTTTCTTCCTTTCCTGTCTTTTTAATGACCTGTTGCTTTCTCCATAGATGGTGTTCTTGATGTCATCCCACAATTCCTCTGGTTTTCAGTCATTGATGTTCAGTGCATTGAATCTATTCTTTAGATGGTCTCCAAATTCAGGAGGGATATTATCAAGGTCATATTTTGGCTCTTGTGGATTTGTTTTAGTTGTCTTCAGCTTTAACTTGAACTTACATATGAGCAGTTGATAGTCTGTTCCACAGTCAGCTCCTGGCCTTGTTTTGGCTGAAGATATTGAGCTTCTCCATCACCCCTTTCCAAAGATGTAGCCAATCTGATTCTTGTGTACTATATCTGGTGAAGACCACATGTATAGCCACTGTTTATGTTATTGAAAAAGGTACTTACAATGAATAAGTTGTTGGTCTTGCAAAATTCTATCATGCGATCTCCAGCATTGTTTCTATTACCAAGACCATATTTTCCAACTACTTTGTTTCCAACTTTTGCATTCCAATCACTATTGATAATCAGCACATCTTGATTGCATGTATGGTCAATTGCAGACTGCAGAAGGTGGTAAAAATCTTCAATTTCCTTGTATTTGGCTTTGGTAGTTGGTACATAAATTTGAATAATAATAGTATTAACTGATCTTCCCTGTAGACATATGGATATTATCCTATCACTGACAACATTTTTTTTCAGGATAGATCTTGGAACATTCTTTGTAGCAATGAATGCCATGCCATTCCTTTTCAATTTGTCATTCCCAGCATGGTAGATCATATGGTTATCTGATTCAGAATGGCCAAAGCCAGTCCATTTTAGCTCATTAATGCCTAGAATATCAATCTTCATGTGTTCCATTTCACTTTTGGCAACTTCCAGTTTTCCTAGATTCATACTTTGTACATTCCATGTTCTGATTATTAATAGATGTTTGCAGCTATTTCTTCCCATTTTGAGTTGTGTCACTTCAGCAAATGGAGGTCCTGAAAGCTTTACTCCATCCACATCATTAAGGACAGCTCTACTCTGAGGAGGCAGCTCTTTCCCAGTCGTATTTTGAGTGCCTTCCAACCTGAGGAGCTCATCTTCCAGTACTATATCAGACAATGCTTCAGGGCTATTCATCAAGTTTTCCAATAACATATCAGGCAGTGTTTTACTGCTATTCATAAGGTTTTCACTGGTCAATTCTTTGAGAAGTGGATGGCCCCTTCCTTCTTCTGAGTGTGTCTCAGTTTGGAAGCTCTGTTGAAACCTGTCCATCATGGGTGACCCTGCTGGTATTTGAAATACTGGTAGCATAGCTTCCAGCCTCACAGCAACACACAAGCCACCACAGTACGACAAACTGGCAGACTGGGGGTACACTCTCATAGAGCTCAGTTTTCTCATCTGTAAAATGCAAAGATTGGACTCAGTATTCTCTATGCTTCCTTCAAAGATAACATTCGACAGTCCTCTGGAGGTGTGTGGGGGGGAGCTCTGGTGGCACAGTGCCTAAAGGCATTTGACTGCTAACCAGAAGGCTGACAGTTCAAATCCACCAGCCACTCCTTGGAAGGAAGATTGGGCAATCTACTTCTGTAGAGATACTGCCTCGGGAATCCAAGGAGGGGTCCCTACAAGTCTAATTGTCTCGATGACAGTGATTTTGGTTTTTGGATGGAGGTTGGGTAGCTTAATGTTTCATTAACATTTTTTCTTTAAACATATCTCATTTTATTGTAGTTATTCAAATTTCAAAGTTAAATCTACCCCATGTCTTTATTTAGGAAACAGACACAATGAGAAAATGAGCAATAGATGACTAACTTCGAGGGATTGTTTACTTCATAAAAGACGAAAACTTGAAACTGTAGATGTGAGTGGATTATCTGTCAGAATTGTGGGCTTGTCAGAGAAGTGTTTGGAAAGGACTGGTACAACACATTATTCCTGGTAGCTACTCCTTCCACGAAACAGCTTATCTCTGTGATTTTCCAATTAATTTCACAACACGTTCTATGATTGCTACATTACTAATTCCATTTTATATATGGGCAAATGAAAATCAAAGAAATTTTTTAAAATAAAAAAGAATAATAGAATCCAGGTTTATGCAATGAGTAAGTGTAAAATTCAGATTTAAAGAACTCCAAATTTGAGGAGAGACTTAGAGTCATATGAAGATACTGGAGAATTGATTTGAAGTGTAGAAAGTTGATGTCAGCAGAGTTTCTTTTTCTGTCAACAGGAAGACTAAGTAATTTTAAATGTAAAAGTTGTGAAGAAACATTTTATCATCCCTATTCACACAACAGACCGTTCAAAGTACAACACCAACTCACCTTCAACTGTGGCTGAACATTAAAAAAACAAACTTAAAAACACAAATGGAATTTGGTATGTTTAAGTGTAAATCAGCACAATTAGGTGTGCACAATTAAAACAACAGATGGTTTGAGCGTCAATAAACACAAGATATTGAAGATTTTATGCAAAGGAGAATCTATAAATATTCAGTCTGAGTTTCTTGGTTTGGAAGGGATTAGCCAAACTCCAAACAAGAAAAACCAAAGGAAGCATGCCCTTTATCTGAGGAGAAAATAGAAAAAGCTTAAATTTCTCTTGACGAAGACATAAGACTACCAGACAACCAGGTACTTATAAGAACCAGTTCTCACACATATTCAGTTAATAATATATAACACAATGGTCTTTACTACTCTGTTGAGCCTGTTGGCATAATTTTACAGCAGACAAAGAAATGCATCCTTCAGCAACTTTTGGCTCACCATCCAAATAGTCTGCTGTTTGATACATTTAATAAAACAGTGGAGCTTGATATTGCATTTCTACTGAGCAGAAATATCCCAAGAATGCGCAGAGAGAAAATAAATCAGAATATGATTCTAGTAGAGGAATTGAAACAAATGTGGAGATGGAGAAACATCAAAGTAAAAAAAATAATAATAATGGACCAGTTTCACATATTAAACATTCTAAATGACTGGAAATTTATTACATTTTGGCAACAAGTTGAAAGATTGTACATTCATAAATCTATACTATAATCAAGAGGTTTTTTAAAAAAAATGTCTTAAAATAGATTATTACATTATGCTTGGCTGTACCATATTGTCATGTTTAAAAACAAGTTCATACAATATTGTGGCAATAGCAGTTGTTCCAATAAACCCTAGAGTTTGAGCCTGGTGAACAAGGTTAGAGAAAGGAAGAGGAACTGGAGTGGTAGAAGGAGATTCAGCAGACTGTGCCCTATAGCATACTGGATTATCAATAAAACAAAATGTAGAATTGGCCTCCATAGGCATCATTTCATACTTTATATTACAAAGAATAAGGAGCTCTGGTGATGCAGTGCCTAAGGCATTTGACTGCCAACCAGAAGGTTGGTGGTTCAAACCCACCAGCCACTCCTCAGGAGGTAGATGAGACCATCCACTTCTGTCAAGATTTACCACCTTGGAAACCCAATGGGGGTCATTATGAGTCATAATCTACTCAACGGTAGTGGTGGGTATCACAAAGAATATGTTGTTGTGTGCTGTCAAGTTGATTCCAACTCATAGTGATGCTCGATGACAGAGTAGACCTGCCCCATAGGATTTTCTAGGCTGTAATCTTTACAGGAGCAGATCCCTAGGTCTTTTCTCTCACAAAGCCCCTGGGTGGGTTCAAACTGTTAAACTTTTGGTTCACAGATGAGCACTTAACCATTGTGCCACCACAAGGTCTCCTCCAAATAATAAAGAGCTATGCAAGCTTTCTGAATTTCTCAATATTGCCTTCTCTGACTTAGTACAGTTTCTGAGAGTGTTTATTAACTTATTACATGCTGGTGTGGACCAGCCCATCTTACCCTCACTGCATGTCTTTAATCAGAACTAGTGATTCAGTGGTTATGATATGACAGTGGCCCAGCAGCCTTTCTCATTCTTTTGGCAAGTGAGAAATTAGTCCTCCACCACCACTACCACCCCATGTCTCCCCACCACCACTACACAAATTAATCCATTGGTAACTTGTCTATTAAAATGCTTTGCCTTTTTCTGTCCAGGGGGGGAGCATACAATCAAGCTAGTTCAGCCAGACATTGTATCCATGAAATTTGATTCGTACATCAAATGATACAAGGACCAAAAATGTTGGAGCTGATTTATCCTGTCATTGACATCTGAAAGAAATGACTATTAGTTTTCACTGCCTGGATTCCACAGCTGTCCTGGTGGTTCTGCTTTTCCTTTGAATTTGTGAGCTACTCATAAGCTTCCAGTAAAGTTCTTAAGTTAGACAGAGTTGGTTCCTGTCTAACTTCCTGCATCTACAGAACGCCAACTGATACTTATAAATGCAGTAAATAAAGGCACTTTATGAAAACTTGACCATTAAGCTAAATTCGCAAAGCTTCCTAAAAGTATATAACGTGCTAAGGAAGTTTATACTGAAAACAAATGTGAAGAATGTACTTTATAAAATGTTGAGTCATATATAGCGTTAGCCTTTAGTCTTCTTTCTCTCCTCTCCCTCTTCCACCCTTACTTTATACTGAAGACCAGCCTTTGGTAGAGACAGATAGGTTTGAAAACAATTGATGATTCAAGCCCACCAGCTGCTCTATGGCAGAAAGATGAGGCAATCTTCTTCCATAAAGATTTACAGTCTTGGAAACCCTGTGGTGCAGTTCTACTCTGTCCTATAGGTTCATTATGAGTGGGGATCAACTCGAAGGTTTTGTTTTGTTTTTTTTATAGATCAATGGATGGAATCTTTGTGTTGAGCTGAGGTATTTGTTATATAAGGATGGTAGTCCCGTCTAGACTCTCCCCTCTAGGAGCTAGAGAAGTGAGATAAGGCTGAGACTGCTCCTTTGAATGGAGACTCACCCAGGGCTCATCCAGTGCTCACCAAAGGACGAGGCAGCTGATATGGTAAACCCGAACTGTCTTCCTCTTTTTAGATACTTTTCCTCCTACCCGATTCTGCGACTGATCTGAGAAGGCCTGTGGTAGACGGGTTTAGATTTGGGGGTAAATCATCTCTTTTGTTGTCTGCCTCTCTGGATCTTTTGCTTCCTGTCTGATGAATGTGGCTTGCCCTTACAGAAGAGTGAAATGATTCAGAGATCCTCAAGTGAAGGCTACCAGAGGAACAAAACAAAGCAGGTATTTGAGCCTATTTTATTTGAAGCTATGAAGATTTCATTCGAGTTCTTTGTTGGAACCTGGAGCACAACTCCAAGTTACATTGCTATATCTTTTAGGCATATATTTCTCTTGGGGACCTCATAGGCAAGGATAGAATTTGGGTATTTCTGGCTTCCTAGTCAAATACTCTTAATATCACACCCTTCAGTTCAGCTAAAACACCAAACCAAACCCACTGCCATTGAGTCAATTCCAACTCATAGCAACCCCCAGAGGGTTTCCAAGGCTGTAAATCTTTATGGAAGTAGCGTCCTTCATCTTCCTCCTGCAGAGCAGCTGGTAATTTGTCCATATCTGTTGCGTTTGCTATCATCTCTTCCAACTGGTTGGTGCCCCTGCCATACTGATTGTTCTTCTGATATTTTAAATATCATCCCTTATAGAAGTCTCTAGGTGGTTAAAAGGGTAAGTGTGCAGTTACTAACTGCACCATGATATCACACCAGTGGGAGGAGAATAAATCTTCAAGCTATGATTTGATGTGAGAAATTCCCTAAATAAAATTATTACTGAAGAAATAATCCGGTTAGAACATGAATGATCATATTGAATTAATTATAAGATATTCACAACTGTAGAAAATTTAAATTTATTTTTACACAGAAGCCTGAAAGACATACCTGAGTTCTTGAAACTTCCTAAAGAATGGATATGAATGGCCTAACAAGGTATTAGGAATAGTTAACCATTAATTTTCCAGACAAATAGATTTGCTTAGCCATCCATTAGATTTCAGTAGCTTTCTGAAATAAAATGAATAACTTACTTGTCCATGCCACCCACCAAATTTCATGAATATGCATACGTATTCACATAGTGATGATTTTTAAAGTATTCATGATATAAAATTTTACAAAAGTGAGAGTATCAGAAAAATTTTTCAAACCAGCCTCTGTGTATATGGGAGCTTAAGGCCTTGAACTGTTGTTTCAAAAATGTGGCCAAAATGTGACTCTTGTTTTGCAGGAAGACTGCTCCTGGCAATATTTATGCAGGGGCTGCCTGACTCCTGACTTGAGTAAGATAATGATTTTTCCAGTTCAGAAATTTTTAGTGCTTGCTGCTTTGAATCCTGTTCATGCATTCACTAATCATTTATTGAGCCCTGACTCTGCCAGCCCAGTGAATGAGAGTAGTCCAGTGAGATCATGAGACCTCAGAATATCTTACTGGGGTTCCCTTTTACAAGTTGTTTTGTTCTAGCAGACAGAGTTGTTAAGTGGTAACGTTTTTCTTTGTTATATAACCATGGGCTTTGGAATCAGACAGTCTGAGTCCTAGGTGTAGCACTGCCACTTACCTACTATACCTGTTACCTCATCCAGAGATCGTAATACTGCCTACTGCAGAGGGGTGTTGTGAGGATCAGAAAAATGATGTGGGAAAAAATGTTCAGGACAGGATGTGGCTCCCACTAAACCTTTGCTCTAATTGTCTGTGCCTCACTGTTGTCACCTTTCTTCCATCCCTCTGCCTCCACTTTATCAATCATCAGGAAAAAAAAAAAAAAAACTGGCATTCTCTTCTTTCAGTGTCCCATCTTTCCTAAGTTCTGTAATTCATCTCAAGCTATATGAATGTATTAGTAAATGCTAACATCATGTTATTTGTCTTAAGTTAAGATCTGATCTGCAACTGATCATGGAGCTGTGCAGGACCAGATAGCATTTAGTTTCTTTGTACACAGGGTCACCAAGCTTACCGCAGTTACCAATAATGACAACTGCAATTAACAGGAACGTCCTTGAGAGAGAATATTTCTTCCCATTGAGACTTACAATGTTTAACAAATATTCTACAATAAATTTTCACACATTATTGTGAGACATTAAGGGAAAGGACAGTAGTGGGAAGGTGAAGAAGAAAAAGGGAAAAAGAGAGATGAGAGAAGGTTAGAAAAGACAAGCAATACAAAACTGTTACAGAAGGAGACACTAGCAGAGATGGAAGCGAGGCTAAGGTAGAAATAGAGCAGGAAAAGGGAGAAAAAGCTAGAGAGGGTAAACAAAGAGGAGAGAGAATTGTTTGTAGTCTCCAGTTTCACAGAAACTGTGATGCATCTAGCACACTCCCTAGCTTGCAGTCATTGTTCAACAAATATTTGTTGAATGAGAGATAGTGTGAAAGAGACAGTCAATCGCCTCAGCCTAAAGTCTAGCATACTGTTATCATCCTATTGTTCACTGAGCTGAGAGTTTTATACATTCCTTATCTCTTCTAATGACTTTCCTTTAAAAGGGTAATTTGCTTTTAAACTGTGCTTCATAGAGCCACAATAGTTCTTTATTATTTAACCTTCAGAGGTTCCACTCCAGATAAAATTGTCACAGCAGCCAATTAAGGGAAAAATCATTATTTGAATTTTAACTTCAGTGCTCAAAGTAGCAACTTTTAATACACTAGTGGCCAGGTTACAGGGCAGTGGTGGTTAAGTGGTGAATTCTAGGGCTTTAAACCAGTTCATTCTTTTTTGGCCCTATCTTGGTTCTCTAGTGCTGCTATAACAGAAATACTCCAAGTGGATGGCTTTGAAAAATAGGAATTTAGTTTTTTACAGTTTAGGGGGCTAGAAGTCCAAATTCAGAGTGCCAACTCTAGGGGCTGGGTAAAAGCCCCTCAACCTTGGGCTTCAACTCTGCCTCTTGTTGCAGGCCCACTAGAGCTGGAGGCTTTTTATAACTCTGCAGCTGCTGGCTGCTAAGGCTGACGAACCCATGGTGGGCAAGTGGAATGGCACAATCCCGAGATCAACAGGCAACATGACAAGCCACTGGTTCAAACCCAGGAACAATCCCAAGTTCGGCAAGCAACACAGTAGGCCACTCAAATGAAGACTCGGCCAAATGTAAGATCCAGATGTGCAAAAAGCTAGAGACCTTTCTCAAGGATTCTTCTTATATACTGGAAGCAGACCACACCCTAAAGGTAATTACGTAGCTGCTTCAGCAGATTCCACCATAGAAGTAATTACAATCTCATCATGGGGAATAATTATATCCAGCTGCCCAGCCACTCAAAACCATGGCCCAGCTAGGTTGACACACAGACCCCTTGCCGAGAATTTGTATTTCTATCTGAGATCTACAATTTAACATATTTAATCATCCAATAATTAATCATTTAATCACATAACATGTACACATAATAATCACCTGGTGTTCTTGTTAAAGTATAGATTCTGATTCAGTATATCTGGGTTAGAACTGGAATGAACTGGTTTAAACCCTTGTAGAATTCATACCTTCCCGTGGAAGACATAATTCCTGGCCAAATACATTATGCACAAATACCAGCTATTGGTCACCATGTTGCTATGATGTTGAACAAGTTTCAGTGGAGCTTCTAGAACAATACAGGAAGAAAGCCCTAGAGATCAACTTCCAAAAAAAATCTCATACTGAAAATGGAAAAATAGAATTAACCATTCTATTTTGTAAAATGTTAAGTGTTTTTGTAGAGGATCACAACAGAGTCACAATGATCCAATCTCGTTATTTTATCTGTTGTGCTGTTGTGCAAAAGGGATGTCATGAGTTGGGGCCAACTCAACAGCAGCTAACAACAACAACAAAGCCTTAGATTGTATGCAACTTGTGAAGGATGTTCCTCAACCCAACTGACCTTAACCCAAAGCAATGGTCAAATTGTGGAAGGTGTTAGGCATAATGGTACACCAGTGAGGGAGTTGTTTTGGGCAAATAGCATTAGTCCATGGTTGTCCTAGTCCAACTAGATACCAGCAGTGATGACCCTTAGGCTCCACTCCATACAGACATTCAGCTAAGGTGAGCCTAGCCTTATAGTACACACTGAGAAATCTCTGATCATCAAGTAGCAAGTTAACTTGCTTCCACATGCAAGTTAACATTTAACCTCTGGATACCTCAGAGAGCTTCTGACTGGATCCCTACCTGGTCAGCTTGTGTATCTGGCTTTCCATCTTGGTTTCTGGTTTCTCTTCCAATTCCCTGCTGAAACTGAAACCCATCTCTTGTTGCCTGCAACCTGTAACCTCTCACTAGGTTCCTGCCTATATGTCCTCTTCCTATTTCTTTTAGTAACCAATACCACCCTAACTTAGTAGGACCACCATGATATATTTTCTTAGCACCTGCCTGACAACTATTAGCTCCTCCTCTCAGAAGTGGCCCCACCCCAGGCCTGTCCTCATGGATAGGCCCATGTTAGATCTCATTTAAGCCTGCCTCTTGGATTTGGTTATTTGTATCCTGTCCCTTCCTGGGAGCCTCTGGGTAGTACAAATGATTAATGCTCTTAGCTGCTAATGGAAATGTTGGAGGTTTGAGTCTGTCAGAAGCACCTTGGAAGAAAGGCTTGGTGCTCAACTTCAAAAAAAACTAACCATTGAAAACCCTATGGAGCACAGTTCTACTGTGACACACATGGGGTCACCATGAGTCAGAGGTAACTTAACAGCAGCTAGTACTGGTCCCTTCTCAGAATGACCTGACTCTTGATCTAGCTTGCTTCCCACAGCACTGAAGTTGGCTTATACTTCTTTTCCCATTGGAAAAGTCCTTTCTATCTGCTCTACTCTTCAAGAAAACCAACACTTACCACAAAGGCGTACTCTAACTCCAATTCTCATGGAACTCTCTACTTCATCACCTCCTGGCCTGCCTCTTCCAACTAAAAGGACATTACTAATATTATGATACATTTTGCTTACAATTCATAAGTATATCTTTAGGAATTTGTGCAATGAAGGTTGGACATCATCCACTTGTATCTTGCACTCTGTATCTGATGCAATTTGGAAGCTTGGTAAATGTGCATCAATGAATGAAAGAATGAATGAATTAACTAAATCATCTTAATAATGGGTAAAAAAAAAAGGCTGTTAGGAACTGTTGCTCTAGTACTTGCTAATGATTAACTAATACTTCTGTGGGATGACTAATTCCATTTTTAAGAGGAAGACAAGGCAATAGCTTTATTACTTCTTGGACAATTTCTATTTATGTTGTGGTGGTTATGTTTGTGTGTCAACTTGGCTGGGCCTGGTTGAGTGGCTC
>NW_006921626.1:16212932-16221904 GCF_000298275.1 Orycteropus afer afer | reverse complement strand
TTGACTGCTAACCAGAAGGCTGGCGGTTCAAACCCACCAGCCACTCCTCGGAAGGAAGGTTGGGCAATCTACTTCCGTAGTGATACTGCCTTGGCAATCCAAGGAGGGGTTGCTATGAGTCAGGGCTGACTCGATGGCACACAACAACAACAACAACAACATGTTATTATTATAAGAAACAAAGAGCTGAGGTACAAGTTTCAAAGAACAGGAAAATCTAATGTTACAGTAAAGAAAGAGATTTAATCAGTCTCTTCCAATATCGTTCTCAGGGAGCTCTGGTAGCGTAGTGCCTAAGGCACTTGAATGCTAACCAGAAGGCTGGTGGTTCAAACCCACCAGCCACTCCTCGGAAGGAAGGTTGGGCAATCTACTTCTATAATGATACTGTCCCAGAAACCTAAGGAGGGGTCGCAATGAGTCGGTCCGACTTGAAGGCACATAACAACAGCAACAACAACAATATCATTCTCAAGGAGCTCTGATACATAATGCCTAAGGCATTTGACTGCTAATCAGAAGGTTGGTGGTTCAAACCCACCAGCTACTCTGCAGAAGGAAGATTTGGCAATCTACTTCCATAAAAAGTTTCTGCTTCGGAAACCCAAAGGGGGTCGCTGTGAGTTGGAATAGACTCAATGGCAGGGAGTTTGGTTGTTTTTTTTTTTGTAACATCATTCCCTAATATTATTCTCTAGCTTTTTATTTTGGCCTACACCATGGTAGTATCTGGAGAAGTGACTGGAACTAAGTCTCACGTTTAATACTTACAAAGTCTTTCATGTTATTTTCTGCATAGATTTTGCTTGTATTTTGTAATGATGGAAATCTTTCTTATTTGAGGAAAGCCTATCTTCAGATCTCACACTTAATTTTCTTGAACTTTCATTTCTCATAAATGCCTGGGGTGTTCCAGATACGAACTTATTTGGGGGTTTATGTTTTGATGCTTTTCATTATTATTATAATTTTTATTGTAAGGAAAGTTGCTGACAGTGCCTTGCTTCATCCGGCTTATAAGTGCTGATTCTGCTATCATCTGGGTCAGAGAGAGGTCACAATTGGTTCTAAAACATCTCTGGCTCCACCATATGACTGTGAGTCTAATTAGTCCCCCATACTGCTGTGGAAGCACTGAATCTTATTGCTGAATGGGGCCTGGAGAGAGCATCTGTTCCAGTCCCCTTACCTTCTGTCAGGTGGTATTCAAGAAAGATAGCTACTGAAATCAAATTGAAACAATCATCTTTCAGATCTACAGAGATTACTACTCCACGATTTGTCTTTGTGTCTGATTTGGGGGCTTACCATTCTGATCATTAAAAGTTTCACTTTCTGTCTACATGAAATAAATCCTATTTTAATAAAACAGTTCTCTCCAGTTTCTTTTTCTCTATATGGAAAACAATTGATCAGCAACCTGTGTGAGAGAATGTTTTCTGTTCTTCAAAGTTACAATTATTTTTATTTTCCCTTCTTTTGGTTGGACAGTAGGCATTAGTCTTCAGTTAACTGGTGTTAGTTTCGCTTACCTTGCTATGAGATAGATTAGCAAAACATGTAAGAATTTAGGCTTTAGAATGAAGTGTGCTTGCCTTGGAATCCCAAATTTACTTACTACTTAGCAGCTTTATAATCTTGGGAAAGTTACTTAACCTCTCTAATCCTCAGATTTTCTGTGTGGAAATAATAATAGTTTCTACCCTATAGGGTTGTTAAGAGGATTAAATGAATGTAAAACCCTTAGTTTAGTGCTCAACATTATTATGTTTGTTGTGTGCTGTTGAGTTGATTCTGACTCATAGCAAGTTTATATGACAGTAGAACTGCCTCACACGGTTTCTTAGTCTTTGTGAGAGCAGATCACCAGGTCTTTTTTCCCCACGGAGATGCTTGTGGATTCAAATTACCAGCCTTTCAATTAGTAGCTGAGTGCTTTAACCATCATGCCACCAGGACTCCCTTTAGTGACTCACAGTGACCCCTCTGGGGTTTCCGAGGCAATATCACTACGGAAGTAGATTGCCCCATCTTCCTTCCAAGGAGTGGCTGGTGGGTTTGAACCACCAGCCTTCTGGTTAGCAATCAAGTGCCTTAGCCACTATGCTACCAGAGCTCCCATGTGGTGCCATTAGCTGGTGTGATTATCCCGTTATTATTATTCTCCACACCCTCCCAGTGACCATTCCCCACCCCCACCCACTTTCTACATCAACAGAGACTCCAGCCCAGAATGGGTGCCCCCTAGCCATCTTCTAGGCCAGCAGGAACATCTTCTGGGACTGGGCGCCCTGCTTCCAGCTGCCTTCTAAGCTGGCAGAAACTCCTTCCAGAACTAGACACACCCTGTGCCCTGATGCCTCCTCAGCCAAGAGGAGCACTGCTCAAGTGCCTTGTCTTCTCCCAGTTCTCTCTTTTTTCTTTTCTTTCACTCCTCTCCCTTTTTAATTCTTTTTCCCTCTTTCTTCCTTGCCTTCCCTTGTTTTTCCTTTTTAATATTTTTTCTTTACTATTCACTTTTTCTTTTACCCCTTCCCTAGTTTTTATTTTCTTTTTCTGTCCTTCTCTAGTTTTTTTTTTTTTTTTTCAATTATTTATTATCTTTTTTTGTTGTTGTTGTTTGGTCCTACCTGGCAGTAGATAGCACTGTACCCATACTGCTCAACCTCATCTCTACTTCCTGTAGCCCCACCCACTGGACAAGGGGCACCACCTGCTCCTGCACCACCTGATCAATGATAGATGGCAGCCAACACCAGCCCAACCCACTCTCAACTTCTCTACATGAACAGTGAACAGAGAATTGCATGCATACTCTCATCCTCTATCACACCCACCAGGAGACAGGTGGTGAGTGCCTTACTGCTGCCAAATTAGGGAGCACAGTAGCACACCTTCCTACTCACTTGGATATATCAAAACAAAGTAAAGGGGGAAAGAAAAAGCCGAACAAAACATACTAACATATAATCACCAATTAAATAAAAATATAAAATGACTACAATGTCTCAGAGACAACAGACAACTTCAAATCACACACAGAAAAACAATCAAGAAGATAGCTCAAACAAGTGACCAAAATGCAGGGCCAGAAAATCTTCTGGAGGACGAAATGCTGTTGGAACTCCCTGATAAGGAATCCAAAAGAATTATATTTAGGTACCTTCAACAGATTGAGAGAAAGATCAAGGAACATATTGATAAAATCAAGGGAAACAAACATAAAACTAGAAAAATCCAGAAAAACAATACAAGAACAAACTTACAGAATAAATGAAAAATTAGAAACCATACAAAAACAACAAATAGAAATCCAGAAGATAAATAAAGATGTTGGAAAATGATAACACACTGAAAGGGCAAAGGGCTAGAATTTAATCAATGGAAGGCAGAATTAGCATAATTAAAGACAAATCTTGCAATACTACTCTGTTAGAGGATCTCAGAAAAAAAGGGGGAAAAATGCCTAAGATTTATATGAGACACTATCAAGAGGAATAAGAAGTTTAACAAACCCCAAACAGGATAGACCCCAAAAGAAAGTCACCAAGACATATCATAATCAAACTTCCCAAAACCAAAGACAAAGAAAGAATCCTGAAAGCAGCTCAGGAAAAAGGAAAATTTACCTACAAAGGAGAACCAATATGACTAACTCAACTTTTTTGGCAGAAACCTTGTAGGTGAGAAAGCAATGGGATGACACAGAAAGAGAAAAATTGACAGCCAAAAATTATATATCCAGCATAATTATCCCTCAAATATGATGGCAAAGTTAGAACATTTTCAGACAAACTGAAATCTAGGGTAAAATCCAGACCAACCTTACTAGAGATGCTAAAGGGAGTCCCTTGGACAGAGAACCAACAACAGCAAAGAACAGCCTGAGATTAACATACATAACATCACCCACAAACCAACCCAGATATAGAAGTAGCCAAACTAAAACAAACCCACAGGACAGAAAATAGGGAACCAGAGACATCAATTTGTAAACAAGGACAACTACAAAGCAAAAATGTGCTGTGTGGATATATGGTGGAGAAATGTTCCAGGTAGAGACTGTTATCATTGTTAGGTTAAATTGGTTCCAACCCATAGTAACCCTATTTGTGACAGAACAAAAAGCTGCCTGATCCTGTGTCATCCTCACAGTCATTGCTATGTTTGAGCCCATTGTTACAGTCACTGTGTCAATCTATCTCATTGAGGGTCTTCCTCTTTTTCAGTCACCCTGTACTTCACCAAACATAATGTCATTCTCCAGGGACTAGCCCCTCCTGATAACAACCAAAATATGAGAGAGATGAGGTCTGGCCATTCTCACTCCTAAGGAGTGTTCCCAGCTGTACTTCTTCCAAGACAGATCTTTTTGTTCTTGTAGCAGTCCATAGCAGAGAATAGCGAGTTGCAAAGACTTGAAGGCAGGAGAATATAGTATTTGAGAAATGCCAAGGAGATAATGTGGCTGGAATGCAATGAATTTGGGCTTGGGGAGATGTAGGAGATGAGATCAGAGAGATAGGCAAGGACAAGAAGTCCTTGTAAGCTATGGAAGGAGCTCTGGTAGTGCAATGTTTAAACCATTCAGTTGCTAAACAAAAGGTCAGTTGAAAGATTAGGCAGTCTGCTTCTGCAAAGATTTGTAGCTTTGGAAACCCTGTGGGGCAGGTCTACTCTATCCTGTAGGGTTGCTATGAGTTGGAATTGATTCAATGGCAGTGGGTTTGATTTTTTTTTTTTTTTGGTAAGCTGTGGTAGGACTTTGGATTTTATTCTAAATAGAATGGGAAGCAATTGGAGGGCTCTGAGCTGGAGAGTGAAAGCAGCAGTGAGGTGATAAGAAGTGGTCACATGTGTTTTGATATTCGGACCAGCATCTATTAGATTGGTTGGACTCTATGCCATTCTGGTTATTAAATATTTTCAATTTTACCCCTGATTTCAAGATAGAGTAGACAAAAGCAGCACCAAATATGAGTGTAATGAGCACAGTTTTAGCAAAGTAAATGATGCCACTAAAAGTGCACAAGAGAAAAGGATGTTTGCACTAAAGTATTTAAAAAAAAAAAAAAAAACTCAATTCTGACTCCTAACGACCCTCTTTGGGTTTCTGAGGGGGTAAATATTTATAGAAGTAGATTGCCCAGTCTTCCTTCCACAGAGTGGCTGGTAGGTTTGAACTGCCAAAGAATATGACATTTATAATTTGGCAACAAAACCAACAATAACCAAATGAGTGTATGGTCACATAAATATGTATATAGACACATATGTTTACAGGTAGGTACAGGTAGGTATGTATGTGTGCACATATAGAAGTATATATATGTATGTGTGCATGCAGATATGTGTGTGCATGCATATATGTGCCTAGAGGACACAGTTACAGATACTTCTCAGATATAACCAAACACCTTGTGAGATTGTTTTGCTGGGTTCCAAGGCTTAAGGCCTTAGTCTCAGGAGAACGCAGTCAGTTGGTATAATTGTAGTTCACAGAGTTTATTTCCGCTTCTTAGTGAGGTAAATAGTGTCTGGGGTCTTAAAAGCTTGTGAGCAACCACACACCTATTGGTTTCTACTCATCAGAAGCAAAAGAGAAAGGAGGAAACTAAACTCTCACAGAAGAAACTAATCTATAGGGCTAATGTATGGTCTCAACTACTCTGAGACCAAACGAACTAGATGATGCCTGGTTACTACTACCAACTGATCTGATCAGGGCCACAATAGATAGATGGGAACAGGATGAAAGAAAAATGCAGAACAGAACACAAATTCTTAAAAAGTCCAGACTTACAGGACCAGTTGAGACTGGAGAACTTCCTAAGACTATTGCCCTGAAATACTCTTTAAACTTGAACCAAAACTATCCCATGGGATCATCTTTCATGAAATAACAGAGTGGCACAAAAAATAAAGGCTATTAACCATGAATATGATGCTGCAATAAAAAAAACCCATGTATATAAGAAGGTCAGTAATTACTCTAAAACAAAAATGAGAACATAAGGAGGCAGGGAAACTAAAACATTGAAAATGTAACCAGAACGCAAATAAAGAGAATGCTGTGAAAAATATAACTAATGTCACTGAACAATTTGTATCAAAAATGTCAAATGGGAGCCTAATGTGCTGTGTAAACTTTCACCAAAAACATAATAGAATATTATTATTAAAAAGAGACACAGAGAGAGACAGAGAGATTGATAGTGGAAGGGAAAGAAAATGAGGAGTATCTAAGAAGCTTGTGCCATTTACTGTGATGGAGAACTGGGAATGGCTTGGGGATTTTTCTTTTTTTATTTAATAGACCTTATTTTTCAGAGAAGTTTTAGGTTTACAGAAGAACTGAGCAGAAAGTACAGAGAGCTCCTTCACTTCTACCGCCTCTGTACACACACACACACACACACACACAGTCTCACCTATTATTAATGTCTTTCATTAGTGTGGTACATTTGTTACAATTGCTGAACAGGTATTAGTACATTACTATTAACTAAAGTCCACAGTTAAATTAGGGTTCACTCTTTGTGCTCTATAGGTCTATGGGTTTTTGACAAATGTATAATGTTGTGTATCCATTATTGTGGTTATTGTTGTGCGGCATTATGTCAATTCTCACTCATAGCATCTTATAAGACAAAGTAGAACTGCCCCATAGGGTTTTCTAGGGTGTGATCTATATGGGAGCAGATAATCAGATCTTCCTCCTATGGAGTGGCTGATGGTCAAGCGATTAACAGCTGTGTCACCAGGGCTCCATCCACCATTGTAGTATCATTTAAATTTTCAGTGCCCTAAAAATCCACTGTGCCTCACCTATTTTCTTTCCCTCCTTTCCCCAAGAATGCCTGACAACAACTGATCTTTTCACTCTCTCTTTAGTTCTGCCTTTTACAAAATGTCATGTAGTTGGAATTTTATACTATGTAGCCTTTTTAGATTAGCTTCTTTCACTCAGCAATATAAATATTAGCAATATGTCTCTTGTGTGTGTGTGTGGCTGTCTAACTCATTTCTGTTTATCACTGAACAATAATAATCCATCGTATGAATGTAGCACAGGTTGTTTATCCATTCAACTTTGAAGAACATCTTGATTGCATCCAATTTTTGGCATATAAATAAAACTGCTGTAAACACTTGTGAGTAGGTGTCTTAGTTCTCTAGTGCTGTTATCACAGAAATACCACAAGTGGAAGGCTTAACAAATAGGAATTTATTCTCTTACAGTTTAGGAAGTTAGAAGTCTGAGTTCAGAGTGCCAGCTGCAGGGGCTGGATGAAGGCCCCTCAACCTTGGACTTCAGTTCTACTTCTTGTTCCAGGCCCACTGGATCTGGAGGCTTCTTCTGACTCATGCAGCTACTGGCTGCTGGGGCTGATGAACCCACAATCAGCAGGTAAAATGACACAGTCCTGAGATCAGCAGGCAACATGGCAGACCTCTGATTCAAGTCCAGGAAGTAGAGATGAAGACTTGGCCAAATGCAAGATCCAAATGTGCCACGAAGCTAGAGACCTTTCTCAAAGCTTCTCCATATATACTGGAAGCAGGCCATACCCCAAAGTCGCAATGGTTAAGTGCTCAACTATTAACCGAAAGGTCAGTGGATCGAACCCATTAGCCACCACGTGGAGAAAAGTCTTAGAGATCTACTACCATGGAGATTACAGCCCAGAAAACCTTTTGGGTCAGTTACTTGATGGCACACAATGATGATATGTGCGAAGTGATATCCCATTTTTATTTTAATTTGCAATTCCCTCCTGGCATAAGATATTGAGCGTCTTGTCATATTCTCATTTGCCATCTGTGTATCTTCACTTGTGAGGTGTCTATCCAGAGTTTTGCTCTTTTTCTAATTGGATTATTTTCTTATTGTTTAGTTTTAAGAGATTTTGGATACAAGTTTTGTTTTGTTTAATCAGATATGTGTTTTATAAATATTTTCTCCCAGTCTTTGGCTTGTCTTTTCATTTTCTTGATAGAGTCTTTTACAGAGCAGAAGATTTTAATTTTAATGAAGTCTCATTTCCACTTTTTCTCTTCAATTATGCTTTTAGTGTTATGTCTAACCAGCCATCATCAAACCCAAGATCACCTAGATTTTCTCCTATGTTATCCTAGAAATTTTATTGTTTTTCACTTTACTCTTAGCTTTACCATTTATTTTGAATTAATTTTTGTGTTACATTCAGTTTTTTGCATGTGGATATCTAGTTGTTTCAACACCATTTGTTGAAAAGATTACTCTTTCTATATTGAATTGACTTAGCTCCTTTGCTAAAGATCAGAAGCCTATATTTGAGTGTGTCTATTTCTGTGGACCTATTCTGTTCCACTGATTTATTTGCCTATTCCTTTGCCAATATCACATTGTCTTGATCACTGTGGCTTTATAGCAAGTATTGAGGTCAGGTAGTGTCAGTCCTCTGACTTCGTTCTTCTTCTATATTGTGTTGGCTATTCTGGGTCTTTTGCTTTTCCATATGAACTTCAGAAAAAGTTTTTCAATATCTGCAAAATAACTAGCTGATATTTTGATGGGGATTGTGTTGAATCTATAGATCAAGATGGGAAGAACTGCCCTTTCAATAACATTGAATATTCCTATCCATGATCATGGATTCTCTCTCCATTTATTTAGATCTTCTTTGATTTCTTCCATCAGTTTTGTGATCTTCTTTCTCTAGATCTTATATATTTTTTGCTAGAATTATACCTAAGTGTTTAATATTCTTTTGGTGCTAATGTAAATAATGTGCTTTTAACTGCAAATTCTAATTATCATTACACATAGCAATATAATTAATGTTTGTATATTAACCTTGTATTCTCAAAACTTTTTATAATTGCTTATTTATTTTTTTAATTTTATTTTGATTTGGGTGAAGATTTACAGAGTAAATTCACTTTTCATACAGCAGTTCACATATACTTTGTCTCATGTCATTGACGAA
>NW_006921626.1:16205329-16206002 GCF_000298275.1 Orycteropus afer afer | reverse complement strand
TTTTTTTTGTAGTGTTTCCTCCCCTCCCTTCCCACCCCTGATAACCAACAAAAAATGTTTCCTTCCATATATAAACTTTTCCTTGACTTTTTACGATAATGAACTAATACTATATTTGTCCCTCTGTGATTGACCTATTTCACTCAGCAAAATGTCCTCCAAGTTCATTCACATCATGCAGTGTTTTGCAGATTCTACATTATTCTTTAGTGTTGCATAGTATTCCATTGTGTACCACAGTTTTGTTGTCCATTCTTCTGTTGATGGGTACCTAGGCTCTTTCCATCTTTTTGCTTATAATTGCTTATTGCTGCAGGACTTTTGTTGTTGTTCTTGATCCTTTGGGATTTTATACATAGGTAATCATGTCATCTGCAAACAAAGATAGTTTTATTTCTTCTTTCCCAGTCTGTATACTTTTTGTTTCCATTTCTTGTCCTACAGTATTAGCTATAACTTCAAGAATCATGTTGAACAGAAATGATGGAGGCATCTTTGCCTTGTTTTATATTTTAGGGGAAAAGCATCTAGTTTCTCACTATTAGGTATGATGTTAGCTGTAGCTTTTTGTAGATGTTCTTCATCATATTGAATAAGTTCCCCTCTACACCTACTTTACTGAGAGTTTTTATCATGAATGGGTGTTGGATTTTGTCAAATACTTTTTTTTTTT
>NW_006921626.1:16201147-16203834 GCF_000298275.1 Orycteropus afer afer | reverse complement strand
TGTGAGTTCTGTGTGGCCACTGCAGTGAATTATCAAACCCAGGAGAGAGGTGGTGGGTGCTTTGGGAGGAACGGTTGGTGAAAGGGCTGGAGGGAGGCAGCATGTTTGGCCTTGCAGTAATAGGCCTTGGGTTACTGCTGTCTTCCTCTTATTAGATTAGAGGAGGTCAGAACATGTGGCCTCCTTGCCGTTTTTGCACACATCCTCTTCTGAATCCGGCTTGAACCTCTGGAAATTCTCTGTCAGTATACTGCTGCAAACGTTTCTGAATTATCTTCAGTAAGATCTTACTTGCGTGCGATATTAATGATATTAATTAATGATTAATGATTAATGATGTGATGGATTATAGTAATTGATTTTCAAATGTTGAACCAGCCTTGCATACTTAGAATAAATCCCACTTGGTTTGGTGTTTAATTCTTTTATAAATTGTTGGATTCAACTTGTTAATATTTCATTGAAGATTTTTACATCTTTGTTCATGAGAGAGATTGGTCTATATTTTTCCTTTTTTATAATATGTTTGTCTAGTTTTGGTACTAAGGTAATGTTGAACTTACAGAATGAAATAGGAAATATTTCTTCTACTTTAATTTCATGGAAGAGATTGTATAGTATTGATATTTTTTTTCTTAACGCAATGCAATGAATTGCTTAACATGGTCTTCTATCCATAGTCCTCCATTTTGTGATGTATTGTAAATTCTAGTCTCTATGCCTGTTAAGGAGCTCCAGTGGCATAGTGGGTAAGATCTTTGGCTGCTAACCAGAAGGCCAGTGGTTCAAACCCACCAGATTCTCCATGGCAGGAAGATGAGGCAATCTATGTCTGTAAAGATTTATAACCTTGAAAACCCATTGGGGCTTTCTGTGAGTCAGAATCCATTTAATGGCAGTGGGTTTGTTTTTTTGGGGGGGTTTACATCTGCTTAGGGTGGGATGTATCTTGAGTTCTGCCTTGCCATAGAATGTGACTCAAGTCAGCACCTTTAGTTTATTCTAGGGTTGTGATAGTTGGAGATGTGTGTCAACTTAGCTGGACCACAATTCTGTGTGGTTTAAGCTGTTGTGATATGGCTGTTCCCATGATGGGATCAGATGATTATGTTTTGAGCAGGCAATCTGTTGAAAGGGACTTTTCCTAGGGATGTGGCCTGCTTCCAGTATATCTAAGGACATCCTGGGAAAAGAGACATTCTTCTGTGGACCGGGATTCTGTTGTGGGGCCTACAACTGTCCGTGAGTGAACAATCCACCATTCAGCCTGGAGATCTGGGATTCGTCATTTGTTGGAGTCAACAACCAGTGTACTGCCCGTTTGCCTTGAGCTCCTCAGCCCCTGTGGCTGCAAGAGTCGGGAAAAGCCTCCAGCTTGACATGGAAAAGCCTCCAGCTTGACGTTTGATCCAGGAACTTTGTACTTGCCAGCTTGTATAAGTGTGTGAGCATTTTCCTAAGATAAATTTCTCTATATATACATATATATAGCTTTACTGGTTTTGTTTCTCTAGACAACCCAGTCTAACACATTTGGTACTGAGAGTGGTTCTAGAGAGACAAAATCATAAGGATGGGCTTCCTAAATTGGTTCTCCAGTTTGATCAATCTTAAAGACACTAGTGACCCTGCCTTTGTTAGTAAAGAGGGCCCTGCTAATCCGTGGCATGAGGTGGCAACATTAATATGCAAAATAGCGCCTCCAATAGATCAAGTACTTGTGAGAAATGACGCTCTGGGTGATCGGATATTTTATACTTTTCTGCAATTTTGTCAGCATGAGGAGTATAAGGAAACTGGTTGGTTGGTCCTACTTACACTAGACAAAGTAGTGAAAGAGCAAGATGAGCTCAGAGCTGCTGAGTCTTGGCTTAAGCGCCACACAAAAGACCTCAGTGCTTCCAGTTGTGCTCTAAAAGAAAGCCTAGTAACAGAGCTGATATTGCTGAAAAACAAACCCAGAGTCTTATTGTAAGGGTGGCTGAATTACAATGCCAATTAAATTGCCAATCCAGAACAGTGTCTGATGTTAAAGTGAGGGCATTGATTGGAAAAAAATGGGATCCTGAAACCAGGAATGGGGACATATGTACATATGAGCAGATAGTCAGGAAGATCAGAATATGGAGCCTGTAAATTCCGTTGAATCCCTCCCATCTGAATGCATTACTGTAAAACCATTATCTCCTCCACCTCAGTTTGATGGGATTAGCCAAACTAGTCCTGCTGGGTCATTGCCTGAGGCAGAGGCCATGGAAGATATTACTGAATGCTCTCAGGAACTGCCTCAACCACCCATTGTTGCTGCTCAACCTATAACTAAAGTTAAGTCCAAGCGAGCCCCAAAAGGTGAAATACAAAATGTGACTGAGGAGGTGGTACACTACACCCGAAAAGACCTACTTGATTTTGCTAACATGTATAGACAGAAACCTGGAGAATATTTATGGGAATGGCTACTGAGTGTGTGGGATAATGGTGCAAGGAATGTAAGATTGGATCAGTCTGAGTGTATTGATTTAGGCCCACTAAGTATGGATTCTTCATTCAATGTTTCAACTCAAGAGGTTAGGAAAGGATCTAATAGTTTATTTGGTTGGCTTACTGAGGCATGGATTATGTGGTGGCCTACCTTAAGTCAAGTTGAAGTACCAGACCTGCCTTGGTATAATGGAGAAGAAGGTATC
>NW_006921626.1:16187794-16195937 GCF_000298275.1 Orycteropus afer afer | reverse complement strand
TGGCAGGTCAAACCCACCAGCCACTCCTCAGAAGGAAGATTGGGCAATCTACTTCTGTAGTGATACTGCCTCAGAAACCTAAGGAGGGGTTGCTATGAGTCAGATCCAACTTGATGGCAATGAGTATCGTTTTTTTTAAGACAAGAGAGAGTGTACTGAGGGGAGGAGAAGGAGTGGATATTAGGGATAATGGAGTGGTACAGCAGTTTGGAAAAGTGGGACATTTCAGACATCTTTAACCTCTGCCTCATAAGGACCAGCCTTATGCTGATCTTTCTAAAAGAAATTATTCGAGCACTTAAATATTTGGTAAAATTCACCAATGAAACTGATTTCCATTTTGGAAAATTATTGATCAGTGATTCAATTTTTAAAAGATATCAGCCTATTCAGATTATTTATTCCTTCATTAAGTTAGTTAGTTTTGGTAGATTGTGCCTTTCACGGAATTGATCTATTTCAGATTATTTCATCTAGATTATCAAATCTGTGGGGTTAGAGTTGTTCATAATATTTCTTTATTGCCTTTTAATTTCCATGAGACTGGTAGTTATGAACCCTTTTTCATTCCTGATATTAGTAATTTGTGTCTTCTCTCTCTCTTTTTTTTTTCTTGATTAGCCTGGTGAGAAGTTTATCAATTTTATTGATCTTTTCAAAGAATTATCTTTTGGTTTAGATTGGGTATTTTTTTCCCTTTTTTGGGGGGAGGGGAAAACAGGTTAAAGTTCCATTTTGACCATTCCTTCTTTAAAAAAGATGTCAAGCACACAATTAGAAATAGAAGCCTGGAGCTCAGGGGAAAGGTCTAGAACAAAAGCATAAGTTTGGGAGTTATCAGAACTTACATATTATTCTGGCTACAACTGCTGCATGACAAATTACCTAAAAAATTAACAGCTTAAGACAATCATTTTATTGGATATATGAGTTCTGTTGTTGTTGTTGTTATGTGCTGTCAAGTCGGACCCAACTCATAGCGACCCCTCCTTGGGTTTCCGAGAAAGTATCACTACGGAAGTAGATTGCCCCATCTTCCTTCCGAGGAGTGGCTGGTGGGTTTGAACTGCCAGCCTTCTGGTTAACAGTCAAGTGTTCTATGGGTCAGAAATTCAGAGAAGACACTGTGGTGAGAGCTTGTCTGTACTCCTCAATGATTGGGGTCTCAGCTAGGAAGATTCCATGGCTGAAAGTGACTTCACAGGTAAGGACTGAAATCATCTGGATGCATCTTCCATTGTATATCTGGCAGTTGATGCTCTCTAGAACTCCTGGCTAAGTGCCTACATATGTTTCTTTTGTGTGCTTTGAGCATGGCAGCCTTGGCATAGTTGAACTTTTTATAACAATTGAACTTCTTACATGACAGTGCAGGATTCTAGTGCAATGTTCCAGTGGACAAGGTGAGGCTATATTGCCTTTTATGACCCAGCATCAGAAGTTAAACAATCACTCCTATGGCATTTTATTAGTTACTAGTGAGTTATGAATTTGGCTTAGGTTCAAGGCAAGAAAATCAAGCTCTCAATGGGTGGAGTGTCAAAGAATTTGTGACCTATTTCTAAAATCATCATATAATATTTAAGGTTTTAACTAATTGAGATCACTTACAGTAAATGGGTTTAGATAGAAAAGAAATTAAAATTCTGAGCCCTGGGTCATGCAATGTTTGGAGATCAGGGAGATAAGGAGGATCCAGCAAAAGAGACTGAGTAGTGACCATCAAGATAGGAGAAAACCGGGAAAAAGAAGAAACTAAATGAAGAAAAGTGCTTACTTATGAGAGGTGATCTACACCTTCAAACACTGCTAAAAAGGTTAAATGAGGTATGGGCTGTGGACTTACCATTGGCTTCGACAACGTGGAAATCATTGGTAACCTTCACTAGATCAGTTTACAGGGTGTGGTAAGGACGAGAGTCTAACTGGATTCTTCAACTCTCATTTCTTTGCCTGCCAGCCTGTAGTTCTTGGCTATGCCAACTCCAACCCCACCCCCACCTCAGGAGTAAGGCCAGCACATTGGCTTTGTGCCTGATATGAAGATGATGTATATGCTTTCACAACTTTTTTAATAACTAAAAAAAAGGCAAAATAAATATGAAAAGGGTGTGGTGAAAACTGCTCCTATGTTAAAGCCATGCCTCTTCAAAACCCATTTACTCATTTGTTTAGAGATAAAACATTTTTCAATCAATATTTTATAAACCTAAAAAACCATACCCACTGCCACCAAGTCATTTCTGATTCATAGCGACCCTATACAATAGAGTAGAACTGCTCCAAAGGGTTTCCAAAGCTGTAAATCTTTATGGAAACAGACCACCTCATCTTTCTCGCATTGAGCAGCTGGTGGGTTCAAACCACTGACCTTTTGGATAGGAGTCCAATGCTTAAACCACAGTGCCACCAGAGCTCCTCCAATATTTTATAGTTTGGGTAAAACTGAACTGTATCGATTGTGTGAGTGTAAATCCTTGACCTATTTGACTGCTAACCAGAAATTTGGTGGTTCAAACCCACCAGCCACTCTGTGGAAGGAAGATGGGGCAATCTACTTTCATAAAGATTTACTACCTTGGAAACCCAATGGGGTTGCTATGAGTTGGAATTGACTCAGTGGCAGTGAGTTTGGCTTGGTTTTATTTGCCCGTACATCCATTCCTCACCATTGCTTGCTCTGCTCTGTATCTTGGGGGACAATTCTTGCAGGCCATCTTTCAGAGGCTCCACATTAGCTGCAAATGGTGGGAGACAGGAGGTCAGGGTATTTTCCCCTCTCTACAGAGGACAGCCTGCCCAGTATCCTTGGTTTTAGCTTCCATCAGCTGAGGGTGGTAGTGGCTTCCTGTTGCTGCCAAACTCTAGGTCACCTCACTTACTCTCCCTTGTTTCTTCAGCTTTTCTATCACCTCTGAGGACTAAATACTCTGGTATAAATACTTAGGTGGTTTCTGTTTTTCTGATTGGACCCTGACATATGCATGTATTTTGTTCTTTTGCCTTGATGTATATCTCTAATGTTCATATATGTGAATTAGATAAATCAGCATATTCCACTCCTTCCTTGTTATAACAAGAAGGAAGAATTGGGTTTACTGAATTCTGTAGTTTTTTCAAACCTTACTTGCATAGTACTTAAAACCATGGATGCTGGCATCAGATAGGCCTGGGAATGACTCTCAGCTCTTGTGTCACTTACTAGCTGTGTGATCTTTCACAAGTTACATAAGATCCCTAAGCCTCGGTTTCCTCACCTATGATATTGAGATGACAATCTTCCTAGTTAATACAGTTATTATGACTGAATAAAGTAATGTGCTCAAATTACCTAGGACAGTATTTATACATTGTAAATGTTCTTAGACTTACAACAATGATTAATTAGAAATTTCCCTTTTCATAGTGTAAGCCTTTGCAGTTGATATTACTCATGTCAGGAGCCAGATATAAAGTGAGCACTAGCATTTGCTGCTGTTTCATCCTTAGAGGGTACTATACCACATCATTCATTTGCAGGATCAGAATGTGCTATTTGGGCTGAAAGGGGATGTGGTAGGGATTTGAAGTTCCTACTCTCAACATAAGGAGTCCTGGTGGTGCAATGGTTAAGCACACATATGCGAACTGAAAGGTGGCGATTTGAACACACCAGCCACTACACAGAGAAAATACATGGCAATCTACTCCTGTAAAAATTGTAGCCTAGGAAATCCTGTGGGGGTAATTCTACTTTGTCATATAGGGTCACCATTTGCTTAGTTGACTCCATGACACATAACAACCACAACTCTCAATGCTACAATACATTAATTGGCACTCAGCTTGTTTTTAGCCTTGTTCTCCACCACTGAAACTACATTTGTTCTGGAGTGTGATATAGCCAAATTAAGAATGGGGCTGGTTGTTATAAATGCTAACTGCTGGATCAATTTTCCTGCTCTCAGTCCTGAATTGGAGGATCATTGGAAGAAAACTCATCAGGGGACTAGACTTAATTTCTCCTGCCTTGTTCTTTCCACCCTTCTATTTTCTTGTTTTCTCCCGTTCTCGTTTTCTGAAAGGCTGGATTCATTACCAGCATCTACATAAAACTTTCTTGGATTATTTCAAACAAATTGTGTGTATGTAGATTGGTGTACATCCAATCTCCAGGCCCCTAAGTAGGTTTTCACAAAGAAGACCTCCTCCAGGCTCTGCCCCTAGAAATATCCTGTCACATAGTGCTCTCCTGCAGAAGCCCTTCATACGCTGTAGGACTATTGGAGCTGCCCCTTTCTTTGGCTTAAGACCAGTTTCATTAACAAGCATGTTCACACTTCAACGGGAACATTTTAAATAATACCTACACAATGTGTTTAGTGTCTAGTTGATTATTAAGTCTGTGGGCTAGAATTATTCAGGCAAAATCGAATGGGTTCAACCTTTCTTCCTTCTCTTTGTGTGTGTGTGTGTGTGTTTTAAATAAAATAACTTCTTTTTTCTGCTTTCTAAATAACATGGAAAAGGTTATTTAGCAACCATCAAAACTTTGGTCTGTGGGTGGTACCCAAATGCTAATAGAACAGGTAGAGAAAGGACTGACAGTTTGAGTCTTTTATTAAAAAGTGTATTTGCATCTCATATACTTTTGTTGTTAGTTAATATTTATTGAGACCAATCTATTTTAGGTTCTGTCTTTAATTCTTCTTTATAGTTATTTATTTATTTATTTATTACTTTATAGTATTACTTTTTTTTTTTTTTAATGGCTTGGGTGAAAGTTTACAGAGCAAATTAGTTTCCATCAACAATTTATACACGGTTTGTTTCGTAACATTAGTTGCAATTCCCTCTATATAATAGCACTCTTCCTGCTTCCTCCCTGTGTTCCTTGTTTCTATTGTCCTTCTTTCCTGCCCCTTCCTGCCTTCTGAGCTTTATTTTGGGCAAAATACTATGCTTTTGGTCTCGGATAGTTATCATTCTGAGAAGCAAGTTCTTTACTATTGTTATTGTTCATTTTTTGGGCTTGTCTGTTGTTTGGCTGCAAGGTGAACCCTGGGGGTGGGTTTGGCTTCAGCTTTGAAGGATGTTGAAGGGCCACAGCCTTGGGGTTTCTGCCAATCTCTATGAGACCAGGAAGTTTGGTCCTTTTCATGATTTTGAATTTTGTTCTACATTTTCCTCCCATTCTGTCCAGGACCTTAGTGGTCCCGATCAGAGCAGTTGGTAGTGGTACTCATGGGCATTATCTAGTGCTTCTGGTCTCAGGGTATTGGAAGCTGTGGTTCATGTGGTCCATTAGTCCTTTGGACTGATTGTTAATCCTCTGGACTGATTGTTAGTCCTTTGGACTGATTGTTAGTTTTTGGACTAATTATTTCCTTGAGTCTTTGAATTTCTTCACTCTTTTCTCCAGATGGGGACTTTATAGTCATTTATAAGTTGGATAAATATCTACCCTGGAGCCACTTCTTTGGTATACTGTGCTTGAAAACATATAGGAAGGAATTGATCCCTTATTTGCTACTCTAACTCATGATCAAATGAAAATGATAAAATGTCTTGGCTCCATTATTTATTTTTGTTAAGACTAGTATCAAAGCCTTATTTATTTGATTTACTTGTTTCATCACTTCATTTCAGTTTGCCAGTGTGTTAACTGAAGAGATTTTATTTTGTATCTGTAAGCAGTATGGATAGGAAGTGGCTATTTTGCTTATCAGAAAAAGACACTTTCTAAAAGTTAGAAAGCCTGTTTTTTTTTTTTTTTTTTTTCAATTTCTAAAACTTTGCCATAAACTTCTCCCAAGTGCCAATGGTCTCCTGCCACACTCATACTAGGTTATCTCTGCAGTCAGCAAACAGAATGTGGCCATCAGCAGACCAGCCCGGAGAGGTGCAGTGGAGTGGCTCATCCTTGCTACTGGTGCTAATAACTTCTTGTTTTAGTTCATCTACAATGATCTTGCCCTCCAAGTCCTAGATCTGATGTTGGGGCCCATGGTGTTACACAGCCAGTCGTAGTTAGAGCTGAAGCACAGGACATTGATGATGCCCAAGTAATCATGAAGAGCCCACAGGGGGATGCCATAGTTGGTCTCATTCTGGGTTAACTTCCATGTGATGGTGGTGATGGTCTTATCTCATGAGGTGACATTACCATGTGTAGGAACTGTGGAGTCACCCAGCCCTGTGCCCTTGAGTGTGTCGTGAAGGGTCAAGTGATCAGTCATGGCAGTGGTGGGTAAGGGGATCACCACAGTGACTAAAATGGCACCGAGTAGCTCAGTAGCTCAGAGACCAACAGCACAGCTGCTCCTGCCAAACCCTGCTGATACAAAGCTTGGCTCCACTATTAAAAACCATGTTGTTGAAAAAAAAATGTGTGTATATATATTTATATATATGTCCTGGAAGAAGTACAGGTGGAATGCTCTTTGGAAGTGAGAATGGCCACACTTTATCTCACCTACTCTGGTCATGTTGTCAGAAAGGACCTTTCCTGGAGAAGGATATCAAGCTTGGTGAAGTAGAGGGTTAACAGAAATGGGGAAGGCCCTCAACAAGATGGATTGACACAGTGGCTGCAATGATGGGCTCAGGTCTAGCAAGGATCGTGAGGCTGGTATAGGACCAGGCAGCATTTCATTCTGTTGTACATAGGGTTGGTATGAGTCAGAGAGGACTTGACGGCACCTAACAACAATATATTTTTTTTCATACAAATTTTATTTTTTGACATTGATTGCAATTAGCACAATGTAACAGCACTCTTCCCACTTCCTCCCTGTGTTTGCCATTTCTCTTCATCTTTCTTGCTTATCCCTTCCTGCCTTCCAAGCTTTATGCCTGGGCAAATGCTGCTTTTGTCTTTTATGATTGATTGTTCTAAGGGGTGCATGCTTCCCTGGTGTTACTTTCACCTTATAGGCCTGTCTATCATTTGGCTGAAAGCTGAGTCATGAGGGTCAGTTCTGTTCCAGAACGGCTAGAAGGGTGTCTAAGGGCCATAGTCTCAGGAGTTCTATCAATCTCTATCAAACCAGTAAGTCTGGTCTTTGTGTGTGTGTGTGTGTGTGTGTTTTGTTCCACATTTTCTCCCACTCTACCTGGAATGTCCTATTGTGATCCCTTTCAGAGTGGTCAGCAGTGGTAGCTGGGTACCATCTAGTTCTTCTGGTCTCAGGATCATGGAGGGTGGGGTTCACATGGTCCATTAGTCCTTTGGACTAATTATTTCCATGCATCCCTGATTTTCTTCACTTTTCTTTACTTCAGGTGGGAGAGGCCAATAGTTGCAGCTCAGATAGCTGCTCACAAGCTTTTAAGATCCCAGTCACTACTCACTAAAGTAGGATGTGGAACATTGTCTTTGTGGACTATGTTAAGTTGATTGACTTTAGTGTCCTCCATCCTCAGGACTATGGCTCTGAGCCCCTAAGACAAGCAACTCATTCCTTCAAGATGCTTGGTTATAGCTAAGATGAAAAATATTTTTTGACTTGAAAAGACATTCATAACATATGCTAAGTGAAAACAGAAGACTATAAAACTGTCTTTTATTATGTGTTATTTTTATTAAAATACATGGATAAAAAGACTTGTGTTAGGATTAAAGTTTTCTGTTTGCTTTACAACACTTATATAAAACTATGGAAATGATTAACTGACCTTTGGTCTAGGTCTATCAAAGTATCTAGTTATTACTACATTATTGAAAGTAATGCTGTGCTTATTTAAGTCAGGGAAAAGATTCACAATATTTTGGGATTCTCAGAAACTTGAATAACTTCTGTTAACTTTCATTTTGGGATCTTCATGCCTAGTTCCTTCTCAGCTTCTATATTTTCAAGCTGTAAAAAGATGTAATTGTAGGCATTAACATAGAAAAAATTGCCTTTGAGTGTAGGAAAGGATTATGAAATAATTGTATTTTGGCACAGGATTTTAACGGAGATAGCAATTTTGTGAGGGGAATAACCAAGTATTTATGGTATCAATTTAAATATGAGATCCGCCATGAGTATTTTGCAGAGATTTTTTCTAAAAGCAACGACTTGCCATTCCTAGCCAGATTCCTGCATTGCGCCCCTGGGTTACAAGTGTGTGTGCGTGTGTGTGTGTGTGTGTGTGTGTGTGAGAGAGAGAGAGAGAGAGA
>NW_006921626.1:16180456-16187694 GCF_000298275.1 Orycteropus afer afer | reverse complement strand
AGAGAGAGAGAGAGAGAGAGAGAAACACAGAGGGTGTAGGTTTGATAATAGTGATGAACTACTTCTTGATTCCTTTCATCTGCTGAAGTGAGTCCTTTGCAGGCTGGGGATAACCTTGCCTGGGGATAAATAGGCCGCAGTTAGAATAGTTCTGGATAAGAAAAGACTATACTCCACGTAGGGAAACTTCCTTTGGGAATAGAGATGAGGAATTCTGCCCTACACACGCCTTGGACGGTTGCACATACATCTCTGTCACTATTTTTGTCCTGGGAACGGCACAAGCTTGCTGTAATTAAACATCCAGAAAATTATTTCTCTGGAGTGCGCGAGAATAGAATTTGGGGGGCTCTTGGGGAGCAGGTAGGGGCAGTGAGAGATACATTGTCTTTTGCAGAACTGCTGGGAGCCTATAGCCGTCCGCTGGGCCCCCTTAGCAAACGTGCCAGACAGGTGGTGTCTCTGAGGACGAAGAAACCCTGCTGGGCGATCCGCCCGAAAAGCCTAGGGAACAGGACAGCGGCGACGTTATGGCGCAGTTCCCAGCCCTCGCCCTCGTTCTGCCGCAACTCCCAGCTTTGCCCAGGCGGGTCATCTCGCCTCATATCCTCCTCCTCCGCCGCCTCGGCCTCCCCCCCAGTCCTCCCGTATCCCTGCATTCCACGTTGCGGCAGCCGCAGCATCGTTAGCCCAGGCGGTCCCCTTCCCTCCCCTCCGGTGGTGCAAGCGCCCGGGTCCCTGGTCAGTCCCCTCTCTGGGGCCTCGGCTTGGCGCGGCCGCAGCACACCGCCGGGCTCAGCCCCACGGGCTCGGGTTGGGGCCGCCGCGGGGCTCCGACAGGGGCGGAGAGCGGGGAGGGGAGAGGGCGTGTGCGCGCGTGTGTAGGGGACGCCGCCATATTGGATACAGACTCGTCCGCAAGCCTCAGCCAGCGTGCGGCTGGGACTAGAGGAGTCTCGCAGAGGCGAGAGCTGGAGCGCCAGAGTAGAGGGAAGGCGGGGGAGGGGGAGGGAAAGGAAGGGAGTGGTTGCGAGCCGGGCTGCGGCAGCCTCTGCTCTCACCAGCGGCACCAACCCCTCCTCCTGCGCTTCGGCCGCCTCCCTCTTCGCGGGGCAAAGATGCCCTTAACACAGGGGTGTGATGAAGAGGCAGAAGTAGCTGCTAGAGCCGCCCGCGCCGCCGCTGCCGCCGTCGCTGCCGTCCGTGTCCTTTGAATTCAGAAGAGCCACCCCCTTCGCCAGCGGCGTCGTAAGCCTCCGGCGCGGCGGCCGCGGTGCGGGTGAGAGGTAGACCGGGCTCTCAGCCGAATGCGGCCCGGCCGACGAGCGACCACCGACATGGAGCGGGCTCGCGAGGCCAAGTAGCCGCCGTTCGCGGAGCCTGGGTGCGAGTGGCGCCCGCAGCCCGCGTCTCCAACCTCGGCTGCGCCGCCAGTCAGGCCCTGGGAGAAGGGGGAGAAAAATGAAGAGTTTTCATTGGAATCCGTTGGAAATAGGACTAACTGCAAAGCCTTAAAAAGCAGGACTTCGGGGAGGGGAAAGGAAAAGCCGCCTTGGGGCAAGACTTGGTGTGCTCTGGAGGGGCTGCTTCAGGGACCTCGCCCCCTCCCTTTCCCTCTGGAGAAATTGCCGCTGATGCATTATCCAAGTGGTGGTTGGGAGGATTTGCAGCAGAATTTTTGGTTTTCCCTCCTCCTTATGTACGTTTTGTGATTTTCCTCCCTTTTCTATTTTTCTTCTTCCCGAGAAGTGAATTGCTGATTCAAATCGGACTTTATTAATTAATAATGCAACTGGATTCATTTCAGGATTATGTTGCATTAGTTAAATTTTGAATGAAGGAGACTTTTTTTTTTTTAAAAAAAAAAACAAGTGTTCGCTTTTTGGTCCGTTATACTTTTAATAATTATTATTTTATTTAAAAATAAGATTTAGTTGTATTCTTGAAAAATGTAAAAAATATATATTTTATGGTAACTTTTTCTCAAAATATATGTACATGTGTGAAATGGAAGACGCTTCAGTTAAGTGAGGTTACTGGTGTGTTGGATGTGTAATTCAGCACCAGCATTGCAGTGTCAGTTGTTTAAATAACAAGTGGTTTGTTTTTAAAACCACACCTTTTAGAATTTAGGTTCAAAGAATAATCGTAAAAAATAGTAATAATAATTTAAAAGAAAACCAGTAGCAGTTGAAGCCAACATGTCTGGAGAAGTGCGTTTGAGGCAGTTGGAGCAGTTTATTTTGGATGGGCCGGCTCAAACCAATGGGCAGTGCTTCAGCGTGGAGACCTTACTGGATATACTCATCTGCCTTTATGATGAATGCAGTAATTCTCCATTGAGAAGAGAGAAGAACATTCTTGAATACCTAGAATGGGGTAAGTTTGTATTTTTGGAAAAACCCTCTTAATTTGATCTTTAGCTGAACATTGTGATTTAATTGTTAGAGTTACCATAACTTCTACTCTAATGAGTATAAATAGGTAAGAGTACAGTAACAGAATAGACACCAGTTACCCAAGATTTTCTTCTAGTTTGGTAAATAACTTCCCAAGAGTAAACCATACTACTCAAGTGTTGCCTAGCTAATGTGGGACTTAGGACGGAGCTTAGGTTTTTAAGTCAGCAGTAAGAGATTTTGAATAAAATCTGTGCTGGGCAAAATGGATTATTGCATTAGTTCCCTAATGCATGGCCATCTAACAGACGTTCATTTGAAAGGTATTTATTGGTGGAAACATTCCTTCCCAGACTTTGGATATCACTCTAAATGGGAGGAGATATTAAAATACCTGTGTTTATCTTGGGTCAACAGGAACCTGAAGGTGATCAGTGGGTTTTATTTCATTTCTATGTAGTTTAAGCAAAGGGAACTACTAAATATGAACTTTAAAAACTTGTCATGTTTGTAAGATAAAATGACAGAGGGTTTTAAAATTTTGTACTGTAGTAGTTGGTGGAGAAGGTTTGGGAGCAGCCCCAGTCTGAGAGTTAGATTTTTATCTAAATCAGTTAGATGTTTTATCTTCATTCTTCTAAATAGAGATGTGTTTTAGGACATGTGCTGTAGTGCAGTAGATCAGTGATGAGAGCAAAGGTCCATGTGACCTTCAAGGTTAAAAGCTTGGCTTGGGTTCTTGTGCTGCTTCTGTTGGAAACTGAGCCCACTGGAACATGCAGTGATTCCCTGTTAGAAAAAATATATATACATCATCATCCAGACCTGTATTAGAACATTGGCTTTTGAAGGATATTGCCCAAATAGGTATTTTGTACCTTTGTATTACTAATCATTTTAGTTTGTTTGAAATGGTTTATACTAAAATATCTTTGTCCCCAAGCTTTATTTTCCTGGTGATTTTTTTTGTAATGGATTTAAAATTTCTTAAAAATTAGTTTTTCGGCTAAGTCATGGATTCAAGATTGTCAGCATATAACAACTTTCATGATTTATGGTTTGCCTGTGTCAGAAAATTTCTGGCAACTTGATGTCATAAGGTTTTAAAAAATATATACCTATGAATAGGATGATTTTAAAAAACAGATTATCAGTCTCATACTGGGAATTTAAGAAATCCAAACTATTCTTCAGGTAACTTTTCTCTTAAGAGTGAGATGATTTTGACTTTTGTATTGGTTTTGCGAATATATGTATTTTATTTTATTCACAAGATAAAAATATTTTATAAAGCATACACAATTTTACATCTTATATTTCATAAATTTATAAATTTTGTAATATTTTCTTTTGAAGACTTGAAAGGTTTTGGTACTTTTAGAGTTGGAACTTGAGTTCTTGAGTTAGGGTTCCATAACGATAATCTAGGATTATGATTGTCTTTTAATATCTATGCTTTCTCAGTTAAAAAATGGTGGAATAATTCTTTGGATGTACCACTAGTAAATGTAATTTTAAAGTTATGATAAAAGTGAAAACCTTATCCTCTGTTACCTTCTGATTATTATAGTTTACATAGTATATTTATGCTATGAGATATTTTGCTATATTACTAAAATACAGTATTAAATGTGTTTTCTTGGATTCTGTTTTATTTCTTTAATAGCATACTTGTATTTAAGATTAAATAAGCCAAAAGTCAAAATAAGTATTTGGTCTAATACATTTTGTTTTTATTAATGTATTTTAAATGATTTCTTTTAACTTACTGTGATTTGGGTCAACGTTTACAGAGTGAATTGTTTTCAGTTCAACAATTCATACACGTTTTGTTTTGTGACATTGACTGCAGTCCCCATAATGTAACAGCACTCTCCCCCTTCCTCTCTGTGTTTACTGGTCCCATTCTTATTTCCTATCCTTTCCTGCCTTTTAGGCTTTATCCCTGGGCAGATGCTGCCCTTTTGATTTCGTTTGGTTGGCTATTCTAGGGTGTTATTGTTCACCTTAGAGAGCTCTGGTAGCCTAGTGCCTAAGGCACTTGACTGCCAACCAGAGGGCTGGTGGTTCAAACTCACCAGCCACTCCTCGAAAGGAAGGTTGGGCAATCTATTTCCGTAGTGATACTGCGTCGGAAACACAAGGAGGGGTCGCTATGAGTCGGGTCGGACTCAATGGCACATAACAACAACAAGAGTTGTTAACCTTATAGAACTGTCTGTTGTTTGGCTTAGAGTAGAGCCATGGGGGTGAGTTAGATTTCAGACTTGAAGGGTATCAAAGGGCTACAGTTTCAGGGGTTGTACTAGTCTTTATCAGAGCAGTAAGGCTGGTTTCTATGATTTTGAGTTTTGCTCCACAATTTTCTCCCACTCCATCCAGGACCTTCTGTTGTGATCCCTTCTAGAATGGTAAGCAGTGGTAGCTGGACACCATCTAGTTCTTCTGGTCGTGGAGGCTGTGGTTCGCAATTAGACCTTTGGACTAATTGTTTCCTAGAGTCTTTGATTTCCTTCACTCTTCTTTGCTCTGAATGGGGAGAGACCAATGGTTGCACCTTAGATGGCTGCTTACAAGCTATTAAGACCTCACTCACTACTCATTGAAGTAGGATGCAGAACATTGTCTTTGTGGACTGACTATATTATTCCAGTTGACCTAAGTGTCCCTTGAGACTATCTATGGTTCTGAGCCCCCAGGAACACTAACTCATTCCCTCAAGGTTTTTGGTTATGACTAAGAAGTTTTTGTAACTCTGCCCCCACCCCCGTGCTCTAGTATATTTATGGATATATTTGCAGCATAGGTAAATACGTAAGACGAATTATCCTCTGTCAAACCTGTGTACATTCATAACTGTAGTCCCATTCACCTTCCTACCCCTTTTCAGTTTATGTATCTATGTATGTGTCCATTGATAGATTATTATTATTATTGTTTTTACAGGATTGATTACAGTATTACTTTTGTTGCCTTTAACCCTTGTGCTCCTCCCAGAGTGCTCCTTTACCTTGATCATTTTGTGCTGCTGTCCCCCTTGTTGTATATTGCCTCATTTTAAACAATTTCAAATCAGGGCCTTCCTATAATTTAAAGTAAATCTTTCGTATTTTGTCTTTTTAGTTATCTGATATGTAACAAAAATGTATAGTCTCTTAAGTAAACTCTTACTATGTTTTTTAGTAAAAAAGAACAAGAAAATAGAATTTTTAAGGAACTATTTTGTATACGTAGGGGCTAGGCGATGTCAAGCCTGAGGACATTTTTAAGTTGGAGTATGAGGGAGCTCTGGTAACATAGTGGCTAAGGCACTTGACTGTTAACCAGAAGACTGGCGGTTCAAACCCACCAGCCACTCCTCGGAAGGAAGATGGGGCAATCTACTTCCGTAGTGATACTGCCTCGGAAACCCAAGGAGGGGTTGCTGTGAGTCGGGTCTGACTCTCGACGGCACATAACAACAACAACAACATCATGAGGTCTTGAAAGTAGGAGTTATCAACCTACAGAAGTTTAGTTTAGGAATAAGAAAAGGTTAAGAATGGAAATGCTGTCAAGAGATATATATCATGAGTAGTATTGTTTCCTACCTTTAAGTTAATGATTTTAGGTTATTTAACAATACTATTCATTTAAATATAAAATAAATCATGTATGAATTGGTAACTGCATTTTGGGAAAATGCCCACTTTTTTTCTCATCACTTAACATTATGTAAAAAATTAAGATTAAGGATGTTTCTAGATTGTGAATTGATCTCAGTTTAATTTTTCAAGCATTCTTCTTTTTTTTTTTTTTTTTTGGGGGGGGGTCTGTGATGGAAATTTACAGGGATTGTGAAGAGGGTTGGTTACACCTTACCTTAGAGTCACTTCACCGTGCTTCACAAGGGCTCCTTGTTGTGGGAGTTTGATATTTAGCTTTACCTTAAATGATCTATTTTTTTTTAGTTTGATTTTTAAAAGACTCAATATTTACAACAAGAGAGCAGTACTAGTTAAATACTCTGTATTATATGCTGTATATTTGTGTTTGGTTATTTATACTAATGAAAATGCCATCTGGAAGTACCTTATTTTTGTGCAGATGTTGTTGTTGTTGTTTGCTGTCCAGTCAGACCTGACTCATAGTGACCCCTCCTTGGGTTTCCCAGGCAGTATCACTACGGAAGTAGATTGCCCCATAGGCTGCTTTAAAAAATGAAGTCAGGCAAGATTCTTACACTCTGTATTGCTTTTTTCCTGTTAATTTCATTTTGTTCCTATTGTGGTCCATTTCACAATTGATGTCTTGTTCATGCCAGTATCATGACAGTGCGGAGACTGACAATTCAAAATAAGCTATTTTTCATTAACAAGAAAGAAATGGTGCTGATGATGCCTTTAGAGAGGAAATAAATAAACAGGAGAGAGGAAGAGGGAATTAAGCCAGTGAACACTAGAGTAAGGGCATAAAAGTGCTTTAAGGCCATAGATCACTTTTAAATTTAGTAACAGTATTTTTCAGTTGTAGCCCATAAAATTTCAAAGGCTATGTTTTGCCGTTGTTGTTTCTTGACAAATAAATTATTATGGTTTATGTGTTTGTTTATAAATAATAGTTTTGATGCCACTAGTATATCTAGAATAAAAATACATTAGCGTAAAAGTAGCTATTACATTATAAAAAAATTTGCTAGCAATGACTAGCAAATGAGTATAATATTCACAGAATTGGCTACCCTATGCACTTCATGTGTAGCCACCATCCATCCGTCTGTGGAGGCTTGTGTGTTACTCTGATGTTCAACAGGTTTTCAGCAGAGCTTCCAGACTAAGATAGACTAAGAAGAAAAGCCTG
>NW_006921626.1:16178632-16179136 GCF_000298275.1 Orycteropus afer afer | reverse complement strand
CTCGGAAACCCAAGGAGGGGTCACTATGAGTCGGGGCCGACTCGACGGCACATAACAACAACAACAACAACATACTTTAGAATGGGAAATTGGTATTTTATGGTATTTTCCTTAAAAAATAGATATAGGACAGTATTATTCTCCTCCCACCTAAAAAAGCCATGCAAAGCCATGCATGCCATGCATGTGGCAATCTGTTCATGCTTCCTCATTTTTCTTGCATTTCTTGTAAATTGTCATTTAATAACAGTAATCTTAGAGCTGGTTTGGATTACAGATTCAGAATAGTCTGAATGATTAATATAAACTCATTGAGCACATCAGCATGTACTATGGTTTAAATATTTTCTTTTCATTAGAGTAATTTTAAAGTCTATTCCCAATGTTTCTTTTACATATGGGTCAATTAAGTGAGGCATGATGGTGGGTTGATTGGAAAGTTCTGAGTTTTTCCTGTGCTACTTTGTTGTTCAGTTCTGTGGTCCTCATTTTTTTTTTTTTTTT
>NW_006921626.1:16116455-16164422 GCF_000298275.1 Orycteropus afer afer | reverse complement strand
TGAGTGCCTCCAGTGGGGCATCTGTTTGTTGAAACATCTCAATGGGTATTCCATCAATTCCTGGAGCCTTGTTCTTTGCCAGTTCCTTCAGCGCAGCTTCAACTTCTTCCTTCAGTACCACTGGTTCTTGATCATATGCTCCCTCCTGAAATGGATGAACATTGACCAGTTCTTTTTGGTACAGTGACTGTATTCTTTCTGTCTTCTTTTGGTGCTTCCTGCATTCATTCAATATTTTGCCCATAGAATCTTGCATGCAATATTCTAACAGGAGCCTTACATTTTTTCCTCAGTTCTTTCAGCTTGAGAAATGCTGAGTGTTTTCTTCCCTTTTGGTTATCTAACTCTAGGTCTTTGCACATTTCATTATAGTAATTGACTTAGTCTGTTTGAGCTGCTCTTTGAAATCTTCTGTTTAGCTCTTTTGTCTTATCTTGTCATTTCTTCCATTTGCTTTAGCTACTCTCTGCTCAAGGGCAAGTTTCATAGTCTCTTCTGACATCCATTTTGGTCTTTTCTTCCTTTCTTTTGTTTTTAATGACCTCTTCCTTCCTTCATGGATGATATTCTCCACGTCATCCCACAATATCTCTGCTTTCGATCATTGGTGTTGAATGTATCAAATCTATTCTTTAAATGGTCTCTAAATTCAGGAGAGATATTATCAAGGTCATATTTTGGCCCTTGTGGACTTGTCTTAATTGTCTTCACCTTCAACTTGAATGTGCATATGAGCAGTTGATGGTCTGTTCCACAATCGGATCCTGGCTTTGTTTTGGCCAAAGATACTGAATTTCTCCATCACCTCTTGCCACAGATGTAGTCAGTCTCATTTCTGTGTATTCCGTCTGGTGAAGTCCACATGTATGTTGTTGTTGTTGTTGTTAAGTGCCGTCGAGTCGTTTCTGACTCATAGCGACCCTGTGCACAGCAGAACAAAACACTGCCCGATCCCGCGCCAGCCCCACAATCCCTGCTATACTTGAGCCCATCATCACAGCCACTGTGTCAATCCATCTCGTTGAAGGCCTCCCTCTCTTTCGTCGACGCTCCACCCTACCAAGCATGACATCCTTCTCCAGGGAATGGTCCCTTCTGACAACATGACCAACATGTATAGTCCTTGCTTATGTTGTTGAAGAAAGGTATTTGCAATGAATAATTCATTGGTCTTGCAAAATTCTATCATGTGCTCTTTTATCATGCTTACTACAGAGTAAGCCCAGGCTGTTTGAGGGCTAAAGAACTGAATTTAGCACAAATGATTATTTTCTTGTACTACTTTTCTATGACAGTAAAAAAATTTTGTCTAATTTTTTTTTCTTTTGGTACACTTATTGCCAGTATGTTGTATATAGATAGAAACCCTGGTGGTGTAGTGGGTAAACCACTTGTCTGCAAACTAAAAGGTCAGGGGTTTGAACTCTCCAACTCCTCAGTAGAAAGATGTAGCAGTCTACTTCTGTAAAGATTACAGCCTTGGAAAACCTATTGTTCTGCTCTGTTCTATAGGTTCCCTATGAGTTGGAATCAACTCAGTGGTTTTGGTTTTGCATACGTAACTCATTGTTTTTCATCTTGGTGGTTGTGGTTCTGTTTTAAAATCAATTTAGTAAGTCCAGCCAGCATTTAAAAAATAGACTTAATTAGGCAATGTTAAATGCATTGTGGAGAAAGGTTAAGTATTGTAATGCAAACCTGTGTGTGTGTTGTGTATTTCTTACCCTTGGGATCAAAAGAGTTTGACTCTGGTAGCATAGTGCCTAAGGCATTTGACTGCTAACCAGAAGGCTGGCGGTTCAAACCCACCAGCCACTCACTCCTCAGAAGGAAAATGGGGCAGTCTACTTCCGTGGTGATAACTGTCTTAGAAACCGAAGGAGAGGTCGCTATGAGTCGGGTCCTACTCAACGGCACATAACAACAACAACAACAGCGCAGATGAAGCTTAAATATGTTGACTTATGCAGCAAAAATGTTATAGATAAAATCTTTTTTTTTCAAAAAGGGCACATGATAGATTTGGAACAGACTGAAGAATTAAATGAAGGAAGAAGTGTAGGTTGAGACAAGGTATTTGGAAAATAAAAGAGAGAGAGAGGAGAATATGTTCTTGCATTGCTACTTCAGTTGACCTATGAATGTTGGGTGTTTTTAATTTAGGAAAACTTAATTGTCAGAGGAATTAACTTCACTCTTTAGTAATTCTTTAGTAGATCATTTCCTTCTCCTTTGATCGTCATTTTTCCTTTTTTGCTTTTGGGATCTTGGATGTTGACTTCCCATGCTTGGCAGAGGTTTTTAAGCTTATAGACATGAAGGATGATTATATAGTCTATACACAATGGTAGCAGTTTCTTGGTACTATCATCCCACTACACCAGATGAGCTCTAGGGTAGAGTAGGTGAGAGAATTTGCTACTTTGGTAGATTTTCTCGTTTCTTGCTGGTGAGAGTGACTTTAAGTTTTAAGATGAAGACCAAGCTGCTTTTGTGCTCTATGATGAGTAAAGAAATTCTTTCTTATCAAAAGGTTTTTGTTTTTGAATGACCCACACTAAGTATGTTGTTGTTGTTAGGTGCCTTCAAGTCAGTGCTGACTCATAATGACCCTGTGTATGACAGAATAAAACACTGCCCGGTCATGTGCCATCCTCAAAATCCTTGCTGTACTTGAGCCCATCTTTATAGCCACTGCACCAGTCCATCTCATTGAAGTTCTTCTCCTTTTTTGCTGACCACCCACTATACCAAGCATTTCGTGTAGCCCTTTCACGTGCATGGCTATCCTTTGTTGTCACTACATCTAAAACTCCTTTCTGATGTAGTCCATTTCCTTTCCTTTCCCATTCGTACTACTCGGAATCACAAGATTGTCCTTCTCAGACAATTTCTCTACTACTTTCTGTCTACAATTTCTGCACATTTTTCCAGTCTGTAGGTGTGAAATGGCTAGCCTTCTATTTAGCTAGCACCCCTCTGCCCATTCTAGTGCTTCTTTAACTGTAGGAGATACACGTTTTGGTTTTCATGGCAACATGAAACAGGAAGATCTGGTTCCCCACTTTCCGATCCTGATATTTGCCCCTTCTGTGCATGTACTGTTTGCTTCCATTTTGGAATTCTGGCTGCTTTACTCTAGCCCCCTCCCTAGTTTCAAAATGTGTTCTAGAAATCTGTCGGATATTAATAAGTGCTGTGTGGAAAGGAAAAAGGTTTACATGGCTAAATAAGTTTTGGAAACTGTTTTAAACAAAATTTAAAAATTGAAAAAACAAAACAAAAACCGGCAGGGTATCCTATATAAATTTGTGAAACTTACATGATTATGGAATCATTTCCTTTTAGAATGTCTAGAGAATAGATGGAACTAGTGTGCCGTGGAACCCCCTTTGGGAAATACTTTAACAAGTTTAAGGTTTCTTTTGTAACTTCCTGAGTATCAGCATTAAAAAGAGAAATTTTGAAAGAAACTTTGGAATACTGCGTGGGTTGGAGAGAGAATCCAAATCTGAATAAGTTAGATTTTACTTAACATTTGTGGAATTTTTATTGTCTTCTGTGTGAAAGTCACGTAAGCTGAAAGATAAACTTTATCTCAGTGCTGGTGATATAATTACCTCTAGGAAAAGCACTCCTCCTTGGGTTTCCAAGACAGTATCACTATGGAAATACATTGCCCAAACTTCCTTCTGAGGAGTGGCTGGTGGGTTTGAACCGCCAGCCTTCTGGTTAGCAGTCAAGTGCCTTAGGCACTACACTACCAGAGCTCCTTAAAAAGTATGTTGTTGTTGTTATATGCTGTGGAGTTGGACCCGACTCATAGCTACCCCTCCTTGGGTTTCCGAGGCAGTATCGCTACGGAAGTAGATTGCCCCATCTTCCTTCCGAGGAGTGGCTGGTGGGCTTGAACCGCCAGCCTTCTGGTTAGCAGTCAAGTGCCTTTAAGCACTAAAAAGTATTGTTGTTGTTGTTGTTATGTGCCGTTGAGTCAGACCTGACCCATAGCGACCCCTCCTTGGGTTTCCAGGGCAGTATCACTACGGAAGTAGATTGCCCCATCTTCCTTCCGGGGAGTGGCTGGTGGGTTTGAACCGCGAGCCTAAAAAGTATAGTGAAATTAAATATAATAATGAACCAGTGCTGTCAACCCCTTAAGTCTTTGAAATGACTGAGAAGTCTCTACTTAAGACCTTTTCTTACTCTAATTAAACTTGCTTTTCTTCATGTGTAGCATTCATAGTAAATACAGAAATTCTCATTTTATATTTTTCAGCTAATTACTATAGCTGTAACATTTGCAAAACTATTGTTTGTTTATCTGAAAAGATTTCATTCATTATGTAGTGATGTTAAGAGGAAAAGATTATAGATTCATGTAATTTTAGAATCCATTATAAGGTTAAGTATTATTTTTTCCCAAGGTAACAGCGTTTTAGCTAAACATTGGTTTCAGACGTTGTGGACTAGTGTGGGAACTTTACTATTATATGTAATATTGTATCTGTGAAACTATGTATTTCAAGTGCCAGCACTTGTAAAAATCCAGAAAATATGTTCCTTTCATTAAAGAGAAAACCGTATGTAATTGGTGCTGTTTCAGCACTATGTGAACAATTAGAATTCTGTGATTATCATAAACTTTTATTATGTAAGTTTATTATCATAAACTTTTATTATGTAAGTTTATTATCATAAACTTTTATATTAGGGTGAAAAAGAGATACTAAAAGACAATTCAGCTTGATTGTTTAAAAACAAATACAGGTCTTACTTTTTTCCTTTTTCTGATGTAGATTTATTTTTCTTTTTAACTCTTCCCCATCAGTACCATTCCTCTTACCCCCAGTCTAATTATACTCAAAAGCAGTACTTATATGGATGAAGACAGTCTTTTAAAAATATGTGGAATTAGTTCAGTCATTTGCTAACTTCCAGTTTCATTTCAAATTGCTTAAACATTGATATTAGGCTTAATTAATTAAAAAAGAAAAAACACCTATTCAGTTTGCTCTATTCATAGTGATGAAGCTTACTTAAATTAGAGTTTCCATAGTGAAGATCTATACGTGGAATCCCTCAACCCGAAATGTTCCTGTTCTAAACCAATATACTGGTAAATTAGATTGGACTTTGGGTTCAGACTACTTTGATTACTGGCTGGGTGATTTAGGCAAGTTATTTAACCTAAGTCTGCTTTATTATTTATAAAATGGACATAGTACCTGATTTTACCAGAAAGTAGAAATTTAGTTTAGGATTTTTCCTTTTCTGGTGATTTAAAATCTCTACCCACTAGCCACTCCTCGGAAGGAAGGTTGGGCAATCCTACTTCCGTAGTGATACTGCCTCGGAAACCCAAGGAGGGGTCGCTATGAGTTGGGGCCGACTCCACGGCACATAACAACAACAACAACAACATTCTGTGTGTAACCTTCTGATAAAGGGAGAATTAAAATACTATTTTTAGAAGTATAATTGAAATTTATAGTTGTTCTGCAAAACAAACAAAACACAACCCATTGCTGTCAAGTCATTTCCTATTCATGGTGACCCCATACGTTACAGACTAAGTCTGCTTTATAGTGTTTTCTTGGCTGTAATTTTTATGGAAGCAAATTGCCAGGCCTTTCCTTCATAGCACCACTGGGTGAGTTTGAACCACCAACCTTTAGGTTAGTATCAGAAAAACCAAACTCACTGCTGTTGAGTTGATTCAACCCATAGCAACCCCTTCTTGGGTTTCTGAGGTGGTATCTCTACAGAAGTAGATTGCCCAACCTTCCTTTGGAGGAGTGGCTGGTGGGTTTGAACTGCCAGCCTTCTGGTTAGCAGTCAAATGCCTTAGGCACTATGCCACCAGAGCTCCCTTTAGGCTTGCTCTCACCTTTAGGTTAGTAGTTGAGTGCAAACCATTTGCACCACAAAGGATGTATATAACTTTACCAATAACTAACATTCTTATCTTACTGATAGTATTTTATCAAATCATATTGGGATTGGAGATATCTTTTGCTAAAACAAAGCAAACTATATCTTATCCTTTCCTTTAGGATAAGATATTTTGCAATGGAATATTTTCTTGTTAATCAAGTTATTAACTGAACTATTTTTTAGTAAATATTAAGCTAGTATTCATTTTTTGCATCCACAACTGTAAATACCATGAAATACCTAGTTAGATTTTATATATTCTGTAGCTCCAGTCTGTAAATCATTGGCGGAGTTTGCTTCTACACTGCAACTCAGAAGATTAAAATCATTATGAAAAATTATCGATGTATTTTTCACTTAGGAGCTCTGGTAGCATAGTGCCTAAGGCATTTGACTGCTAACCAGAAGGCTGGCAGTTCAAACCCACCAGCCATTCCGCGGAAGGAAGATTGGGGGATTTACTGTAGTGATACTGCCTCGGAAACCCAAGGAGGGGTCGCTGTGAGTTGGCTCTGACTCGGTGGCAGTGAGTTGTTTTTTTTGTTGTTGTTGTTCACGTTGACTCTTTTATGGAGTGAAGGTTATGTAGCACCCAAAAATGTATATTGTGGCCTCACAGTAATTAGGAAGAAAAATTAACAGTGTATACTAGGGTTTCCTAAACTGTATTTCAAGAGATTTTAGTGAATATTTGAGAAATTAAGGGTTGAATGGACATGTAGTATTAGAAAATGCTGCTTATTTTATCCTGTTGGGGATGTCACAAAACACATTATCATAGTAAAACTTTAAAAAAGTTCTATAGTACAGAAGGTCCCTGAGCAGTGCAAATGGTTTGTGCTCGACTGCTAATCTAAAGGTTGGCTGTTTGAACCTACCGAGTGGTGCCACTGAAGTAAAGCCTGGAGATCTGTTTCCATAGAGATTTAAAAAAAACAAAAACTCTTTGTTGTCCAGTCAATTCTATGCCAAGAAAACCCTTTGTTGTCCGGTCAGTTCTCTACCACATGGGCTTGCCATGAGTTGGAGTTGACTTGAGGGCAACAGGTTTGGTTTGCTTTGTAGTACAGAAACCTCTTTAGTTTTGTTTTACCTAGAATTTGCTTCATTTGACATTGGAACTCTTTTTATGAGGAGCAGCTGACAGAGTTTGGGAAATGCTGGTATATGCTAGAAAACCATAGGCAGTCTCAGAGCCTTTCTCATGTGACATGAAATAGTTAACTAAATTCTGCTACCACATTGTTTTTAAATATTGCCCCAATTTATATTAAATTTATAATAAAGGTGAAGGTTTGAATGACTTGCCTTTGTTTAGGATTTTTCCTTTTCTGGTGATTTAAAATCTCTATTCTGTATAACCTTCTGATAAAGGAAGAACTAAAATACCATTTTTAGAAGTATAATTGAAATTTATAGTTTTACTGCAAAACAAACAAAATACAACCCATTGCTGTCAAGTCATTTCCTATTCATGGTGACCCCATACATTATAGACTAGGACTGTTGTATAGTGTTTTCTTGGCTGTAATTTTTATGGAAGCGGATTGTCAGGCCTTTCCTTCATGGCACCACTGGGTGAGTTTGAACCGCCAACTTTTAGGTTAGTACCAGAAAAACCAAACTCACTGCTGTTGAGTCGATTCAACCCCTAGCAACCACTCCTTGGGTTTCTTAGCACTTCCACTTACTTTATCCAGAAGTCCGTTGGTCAATATTTATTAAGTTGGTATGGTGTTCTGATAGGATGTATATGTATTTATATAAAATGGACAGTAAGACTTGAACACTTTTGTGTAGTTTATATGTGCACTTCCTGGTTTGCAAAGATGCTCTTGCCAACCTAATGATGTTTTTTTCCCAAGTAGGGGTTGCTTGATCACTTTCTAATTAGATTTCTTCTGTAACCAGTGGTATAAATTTGAGATGAGACTGACATGCTGATGAAAGATGTGACAGTCTGCTTCCATACATAGTGCAGCCTTGGAAACCCTATGGGGCAGTTTACTCTCTCTACAAGGGTTGCTGTGAGTCGAAATCAACTTGATGGTAATGGTATTTTTTTTGGAATTAGCTCTTAAGTGAGTTTTGTAAAAGCAGTGTACTTGTCTTGCTATAGCAAGAATTCTGTCCTTAAGTATCAGTATTTACTGGGAGTGGCTAATGCCTCAAGTTGACGTTCTCAGATACTGTTAAAAGTAGTCAAATGTCTACTTAGATGTAGTCTGCCCAGAAATGTTAAAAAAATAATTGTTTGAAAAGGTTAGAAAAAGGTCCCTACTAGGAGACAGTGGCTCAAAACCTATCTTTAAATTATATTGCTAGCTAACTATGGCCTAGCCATGGCCAAAAATCATAAAACAATTTGAAACAAGCTAAAAGCTCAAGTATGTGGTTCAGCTGAAATATTGATAAGTCATAAAGCTTTTCTACATTCCATAGTGGCAGATATTTCCCTAGAGTCTATGTTTAAAACTACAACAGTATTTGCAAGTCCAGTGTTTCTAATTTGGCCTTTTTGCTTCATGCCTTTGTAATGTGTCACCTCATTTCTGACTGATGTATGCTGTGTTGACAGTTTCTTCCAAGAATCTATAACTGTGTGTGGAAGTTATGTTTGTGTGTCAACTTGGCTGGACCTGGTTGAGTGGCTAGGCAGCTGGTGGCAGTTATTCCCCATGATTGAGACTGGCAATCAAGTCCATGGTGGGATCTACCACAGCAGCTGAGTTAGCTGCCTTTGGGATGCGGTCTGGTTCCTGTATATAAGGAGAAGCCTTGGGAATGGTCTCTAGCATATGACATGCTTGGACCCTGCATGTAGCTGTGTCATTGTTTAGCAGCCTGCCATGCTCTGTTAACATTGGAACTTACAATGAACTTGAATTAATGGCCTGCCGTGTGGTTTGATAACATCAGGACTGTGCCTTTTTACTCATCAACCTTGGGCTTCTCAGCCTCAGCAGCCAGCAGCTAGCTGAGTGAAGAAATGCCTCTAGCTCCAGTGGGCTGGAGCAGGAGGCAAACCTGGACCCTGAGGTTGAGGGGCTTTCACCCAGTCCATAGAGCTTAGCACTTTGAACTTGGACTTAAAGCCTCCAAACTGTAAGAGAATAAATTGCTGTTTGTTAAGGCCATTCCATTTGTGGTATATTCTTGTCAGAGCAGCACTAGGTAACCAGAACACTGTTACATTGCTTGAGGTCTGTGTGCCTGTGGTAATTCCAATTAAGTACAGCAGCTAATAGGTATCTTGGTTTAATTTAACCTTTGTGTACATCTGGGTCAGTTGATTTGGTGTATTAAACTTATGTAAATGCACTACATTCCTAGATGTTACTGACATGATTAATTATGTTTTTGTTTTTCCATTAAATGCTAGGTAATTATGTGCCCCTAACTGGAAAACACCATGAATTCTATACATCCAGGATCTTTGTTTTGTGGAAACCAGTTGTCATTGAGTCGATTCTCACTCATGGTGACCTCATGTAGGTCAGCGTAGAACTATACTCCATAGGGTTTTCATTGGCTGATTTTTTGGAGGTAGTTTACCAGGCCTTTACCTCTGGGTAAATTTAAACCTTCAGCCTTTCATTTAGCAGCGGAGCACACTAACTTTTTGGAGCGGCCAGGGACTGTGTAGTGGAAGGACTTTTTTTTAAACATTTAATTGTGATCTGGGTGAAAATTTACAGAGCAAATTAGTTTCCCATTCAACAATTTATGCACATTTTGTTTCATGCCATTAGTTGCATGCAGTGTAACAGCACTCTTCCCACTTCCTCCCTGGGTTCCCTGTTTTGGTTCATCCTTCTTTTCCTGTACCATCCTGCCTTCTGAACTTTGTTTTTGGGCAAATGCTGCCCTTTTGGTCACACATGGTTGATTGTTCTGAGGAGTACATTCCTCACAGTTTGGTTTGTTCACTTTACAGGCCTATCTGTTGTTTGGGTGAAAGGTGATCCTCAGAGGTGTGTTCAGTTCTAGGCTTCAAGGGTGTCTAAGGACCACAGTCTTAGGAGGTTCTACCAGTCTCTATAAGATCAGTAAGTCTGGTCTTTTTTATGATTTTGAATTTTGTTCTACATTTTTCTTCCATTCTGTTCAGGACCTTCTGTGGTCCTGATCAGAATGGTTGGTAGTAGCAGCTGGCAACACCTACTTATTCTGGTCTCCAGGTAGTGGAAGCTGTGGTTTGCATGGTCCATTAGTCCTTTGGACTAATTGTTTCCTTGCGTCTTTGACTTTCTTCATTCCTCCCTTCTGCAGACAGAGAGAGACCAATAGTTGCATCTTAGATGACACTTGAAGCTTTTAAGACCTTAGTCACTATTCAGCCAAGTGGATGTAGAACAATGTCTATGCCAGTTGACCTAGATGTTTCCAGAGACTGTGATCCCAAGCCCCCTAGCTCAGTGCCTCGGTCACCCATGGTTTTTGGTTAGGGCCAGGAAGTTTTCATAACTTTGCCCCCTGTATGTTATACTATATACATGGGTCTATTTGTAGCATATACAAACGCTTATGTAGAAATACCTGCTGCCAAACTCTTGGGTATATTCCCATATACCCTCTTACACTTGTTCAGCCTGCATATCTACCTATGTAAAGCTATCTCATAAATTATTGCTTGTTACTCCTATTATTGCAGGATTGTGTATGTAATAGTATTTACCATTTTTGCCTTTACCCCTGTGCATTTCTCAGTGTCTTTCTTTGCCTTGGTCTTGTTGTGCTGACCTCCCCCTTATTGTATATTGTCTTTCTTTTCACCCAAGTTAGTACATGTCTGCTGTCTAGTTAAGGAGCTCTGGTAGTGCAGTGGTTAAGGCATTCAGCTGCTAACTAAAAGGTTGGTGGTTCAAACCCACTAGCCAATCTGTGGGAGAAAGATGAGGCAATCTGCTTCTTTAAAGATTTACAGCCTTGGACACCCCATGGGACAGTTCTGCTCTGTCCTATAGTGTCACTGTGAGTTGGGAGTTGGAATCAACTTGATGGTAGTGGGTGGTCTCTAGTTAGTGATTTTCCCTTCCTCCCTCTCCCATACCTGGAAACTCTCAAAGAATGTTTCTTTTGTATGAAAACCTTTTCTGGACTTTTTATGATAATGGTCTCATACAGTATTTGTCCTTTTGTGATTGATTAATTTCACTCAGCAAGTGTTCATCCATGTTATATGAGATGTTTTGCAGATTCATTGTTATTCTTTAATGTTGCCTAGTATTCCCTTTTGTGTAGGTATCATAGTTTGCTTATCTCTTCATCTATTGCTAGCATTTAGATTGTTTCCCTTTTTTTTTGCTATTGTGACTAGTGCTGGGATGAACACGGGTATGCACATACATGTTTGTAGGATATAAATTGTCAATAAATTTTAGAGATTAGTTCCTTGTTATGTATCATTGCCAAAATTTTTTCCCCAATCTTTAGGTTCACTTTTTACTCATTTGGAGAAGTCTTTTGATGCACATCAGTGTTTAATTTTTATAATATCCCAATCATCTAGTTTATCTTCTGCTGTCTATATGCTTTTAGTTACATTATTATAGACTATATAGACTATCTGTGTCATGGAGCTTTAGTGGCATAGTGCCTATGGCATTTATTTGACCGCTAATCAGAAGACTGGTGGTTCAAACCTACTAGCCACTCCTCAGAAGGAAGAGTGGGCAATCTACTTCTATAGAGATACCTCAGAAACCCAAGGAGGGGTTGCTATGAGTTGCAATCGACTTGATTGGCAGTGATTTTTTTTTTTTTCATCTATGCGTTAAATTAGAGTCCTTCAGTTTGCCACTGTGAGCTCTGGTGTCATAGTGCCTAAGGCATTTGACTGCTAACCAGAAGGCTGGTGGTTCAAGCCCACCAGCCACTCCTCGGAAGGAAGGTTGGGCAATCTACTCCGTAGTGATACCGCCTCGGAAAACCAAGGATCCACTGTGAGTTGGATCTGACTCCATGGCAGTGCGTTGCATTGTTTGTTGTTTAAGTTTGCCACTATTTTTCTTTTGATGATGTTTATAGTTTTAGATTTTACATTTAGGTCATTGATCCATCTTGAGTTAGTTTTTGTATACGGTTTGAGTGTGGATTCTGTTTCACTTTTCTGTATATGACTATCCAGTTTTGCCAGCACCAAGGTTAAGGGGCCTCCACCCACTCTGAACTTGGATGTCAAGCCTACTGTTCCCCTAGAGCCGGCACTCTGAACTTGGACATCTAGCCCAGGCTTCCCCTGTAGCTGGCACTCTGAGGTCAGACTTCTAGCCTCCTAAACTGTAAGAGAATAAATTTCTGTTTGTTAAAGCCATTTACTTGTGGTAGTTCTGTTATAGCAGCACTAGAGGTATGTGTCTGTCATTGTATTGGTACCAGGCTGTTTTGACTACTGTAGATGTATAGTAGGTTTTGAGATCAGGAAATGTGAGGCCTCTTACTTTGTTATTCTTCTTTAGTAGTGCTTTGCTTATCCAGGGTCCCTTTCCTTTCCATATAAAGTTGTTGAATAGTTTTTCCATCTGTTTAAAGAATGTTGATAGACTATGGATCAGGATTACATTGTATCTATAGGTCATATTGACATTTTCATAGTGTAAGTCTTCCTATTCATGAGCATGTTATAGTCTTCCATTTATATAGGTCTCTCTTAGTTTCTTGCATTGTTGTTTTGCTTTTTTTTTGTTTGTTTGTTTAACTCTTTTGTATCTCTGGTTAGGTTTATTCCTAAGTATTTCATCTTTTTGGTAGCTATTGTAAATGCTATTGTTTTCTGACTTCCTTTCAGAATTCTCTTTGTTAGCGTAGAGGAATCCTACTGATTTGTATATGTTGATCTTGTACACTGCTACTTTGCTGAATGAAACCTTCTATTACTTCCAGTAGCTTTCTTGTAGAGTCTCTGGCATTTTCTTTATATAGGATCATATCATTTGCAAATAGGGATAGTTTTACTTCTTTACCAGTTTGGATGCCTTTTATTTCCCTTTCTTGCCTTACTGCTCTGGCTAGGACTTCCAATACAATATTGAATAAATGTGGTGATAAAGGGCATCCTTGTCTGGTTCCCATTTTCAAGGGGAATGTTACTAGTCTCTCTCCATTGAAAATAATGTTGGCTGCTGATTTTGTGTATATTCCCTTAAGTTGAGGAATTTCCCTTCTATTTTGCTGTGAGTTGTTTTCAGGAATGGATGTTGAATTTTATCAGATGTCTTTTCTGCATCGAGTGATATGATCATGTGGTTCTTTTCCTTTGTTTTATTTATGTGATGGATTTCATTGATTGTTTTTCTAATGCTGAACCTTCTTACATACTTGGTATGAATGCTATTTGGTCATAATGTTATTATTTTTTTGATATGATGTTGGATTCTGTTGGCTACAATTTTGTTGGAAATTTTTCCTTCTGTGTTCATAACGGATATTGGTCTATAATGTTCTATTTTTGTGGTATCTTTGCCTGGCATTGGTATCAGGGTGGTGCTTGCTTCATAGAATGAACTCAGGAGTATTCCATCCTTTTCTGTCTTCTGGAATAGTTTGAGTAGAATTGGCATCAACTCTTCTCTCTTATTTGGTAGAAATCTCCTGTGAAGCTGTCTGGGGAGAACTTTTTATTTTTTTTTTTGGTGAATGTATGGACTATTCTGAAGAATGAGACATGTGCCCTTGAAAAGAATATGCACTATGCTGTTGTTGGGTGGATAGTTTTATATGTATCTGTAAGATCAAGTTGGTTGATTGTATTTAGATCTTTTGTATCTTTGTTTAGTTTCTTTCTAGTTCTATCCTTCATTGATAGTGTTGTATTAAAGTCTCCTACTCTGGTGGCAAAGTGCCTTAAGCATTTGACTGCCAACCAGAAGGCTGGTGGTTCAAACCCAGTGGCCACTCCTCGGAAGGAAGACTGGGCAATCTACTTCTGTAGTGATACCGCTTCGGAAACCCAAGGTGGGGTCGCTGTGAGTCAGACTCGACTCCACACCATAGAGTTTGCTTTTTTTTTTTAAACTACTATAATGGAGTTGTCTATTTCTCTTTTCAATTCTGTTAAAATTTGTCTTATGTATCTGAGAGCTCTTTCATTGGGTACATAGATATTTATTCTAGTTATGTCCTCGTGTTGGATTAACCCTTTCATCATTATATAATACTGGAAGGACTCTTAAATTAAAATACTTACAACTTGATCTCTTGATCATGTCACCATCTTGCTTAATATCCTTCTACGGCTGTTAATAGCTTTAAGGATGAAATTAAAACTCCTTAGCATGACATAAGGTTCCCTGGTGGTGCAGTGGTTAAGCGCTCAACTGATAATTGAAAGGTGGTTGATTTGAACCCAAGAGCTGCTCAGTGGGAGAAAGATGTAGCAGTCTACTTCCATAAAGGTTACAGCCTTGGAAACCCTGTTCTACTCTGTCCTATAAAGTGGCTATGAGTCTGAAATGACTTGATGGCAACAGGTTTTTTTTTTTTTTCAGCATTATGTATAGAATTTTTTATAAGGCCTTTGTATACATTCTTAACTTTTTTTCTTCACTTTCAAAAATATTTTTTTAAAAATTTGAAACCATCTCAAACTTACAAAAAATTTGCAGGTACAATACATTTTTTTTGCTCCTAACCAGTTTGTGACTGAGTCACGTTAAGTGATGCTTGTCATCTCCAGATATGTTATTGGTGTGCATTTTCTATACTCTTCCTGTAGCTCTGATGGCGGCGTGCCTAAGCATTTGACTGCTAAACAGAAGAGTGGTGGTTCAAACCCACCAGCCACTCCTCGGAAGGAAGATTGGGCATTCTACTTCTGTAGAGGTACCACCTTGGAAACCCAAGGAGGGGTCGCTATGAGTCAGAAACAACTTGATGACAGTGAGTTTGTTTTTTTGGTCCTATATAACCATACTACAAAAAAAGCAAACCCTACTGTCAAGTTGATTCTGACTCATGGTGACCTAATAACAACTATTAAAAATCAAGAAATTAACATTGATGCATTACTGTCATTTAATTTTTAGACCTCATTCAAATTTCTTCAGTTCTAGTAATATCTTTATAGCAAAAGAGTCGTGTTTGGAACCACATGTTGCATTTGGATGTCATGTTTTCTGGTGACATTAAGTCTGGATCAGGTTTTCTGTTTTTCCTTGACTTTCATGATTTTGACATTTTTGAATTTTTTTGTAGGGTATCCTACAATTTGGATTTGTTTCCTCATAGTTAGATTTAGATAATACAAATTGCAGGAATATCACAGAAGTTATGCTGTGTTCTTATGGCATACTCTCAAGTGGTACATGATTTTATGTTGCCCCAATACAGTGGTGGTTTATTTATTTGATTATGGTGGTAACTGTTGGGCTTTTTTTTTTCCGGCCATAATTAATTAATAACCATCTTGTGGAGAGGTACTTTACATTATTTAAATATCCTATTCCACTCCTCGGAAGGAAGATTGGGCAATCTACTTCGATAGAGATACTGCCTCAGAAACCCAAGGAGGGGTTGCTATGAGTCACATCAACTTGACAGCAGTGAGGTTTTTCCGTACTGAACTCTCATTTATATCAGTATGGTTTTATGGTGTTCTATTTTATTCTTTACTATCATTATTTATTTTGAGGCTCAGATTGACCCAAATTTGACCAGCGGAGCCCCTTCTGTGTCGGCTTCTGTGTCCTTTGAGTGAGTTGTCCCCATGATTCTTTGAGCACTTTGTTGCTTTCTGGAACAGGGTGTTTCAGGCTTATTTTGTACTTTTCCTGTCCTAGCTCTGGAATCAGCCATTTCTTCAAGGAATTTTGGTTTCTTTTAGTGGAAGATGCTATTTAGAAGCCAAGATCTGGGCTCTGTGGGTAATCATTGCTATTGGTGCTCACAAGCTGTATTTGTGCACAGAGCTATTTATCATTCTTCCATCTATCCATCCATTGACTTAAATACACATACATCTATATTTTATATCTGTATTTATTTCTGTATTTTTCTTTCCATATTTTTGAGGACGATGAATTTGCTCTGATACTTCTAATTCCAGTCAAACACCACAGGGTTCATTCCCTTTTTCTCCTTTTCCATACTGTAATTCCCTTCTCCAGTGGTGAGAAGTGTGGCTCCCATTATCCTTAATGTGTTTACTTATGTGATCAAACGCCTTGTAGATACTCATTCTTCCATCCTTGCTGCCACACCCTCCCTCATGCAGATGACTTGCTCATCCTAATCCATCATTGACAGGCTTCTTTCCACTTGTACCTTGATTCCCTGTGTCAGGTTGCTGTCCCTCTCTAATCATGGACACCCTCCTCACCTTGCTCAGACTTTGACTACCTGTACCAGCCTCTTTCTTCATCATGCAAGAACAATCATGCCAGACTGCCTCTCTGTGAGGACACCTTCCTCACCCCATTTGGGCTTCAACTTCCCATGTCAAGGTGTCCTGGACGCCCTCCTCATGCTGCTTAAGCTCTATCTAACTCTGTGCCAATCCTCAGAAGGAAGATGGGGCAATCTACTTCCGTAGTGATACTGCCTCAGAAACCCAAAGAGGGGTCGCTATGAGTCGGGTACAACTCGATGGCACATAACAACAACAACAACAACCCTCTGCCCTAAGCTGCCTCTACATGACGTCACCCTCCCCCAATTTGACCCTGACACCCAGTGTCATGTAGGACTTCTATATGGATGTCCTGTGCATCCATCTCAACCTGCAACACCCTACTCTGGTTCACCATGACTCATATTCCCCCTGCCTACCTTGATCTGCCCTTTGTAATGGCCTTATATATATATTTTTTCACATACCTTTAGTTATTTTTTAATCCATTAAAAATTTTACATACAGAAAAATTCACTCTTTGGCATACATTCTTTGAGTTTTAACAAATGTAGAATTATCTGACTACTACCACATTCAAGATACGTAACAGTGTCTCACCCCTAAAATTTTCTTGTGCTGCTCTTTTGAACTATGCCCACTTTTTACTCCAGCTGTAATGATATGTAGACTCTTCTACCAGCTAAGGCACACACCTTTGACTATTCCATGACTTTTTCATATATTGGATAATTTGCTTGTAAACTCTCATTTGTCCCCTCTCATTCAGTGTTCTAGTGTGGTGCATGTTGTTGTTGATATATGCCGTCGAGTCGCATAGCACATAGCAAGTATTCAGTATTACTGGTTGAATGAATTAATGCCATTATATTTGCAATACCAAAAAACAAACGCACTGCCATAGACTTGATTCCTACTCATAGCGACCCTGTAGGCTAAAAGCAGTGGATCTGATCTTGAAACTTGGCATGAATGACATATTTTTGTATGTCAGGTACTTGTTTCCTTTTTAATTTCATGTATTTTATTTTAAAAGTGATTTTTTAAAAAGCTTTTTATTTTGATTTGGGTGAAAGTTTACAAAGAAAATCAGTTTTCCAGTCAACGGTTCATCCATATTTTGTTTTGTGACATTGATTGCAATCCCTACGATGAAACAGCACTCTTACTACTTTTGCCCTGTGGTTACTATTTCCCATTGTCCTTCTTTCATATCTATTCTTGCCTTCTGAGCTTTATCCCTGGGCAAATGCTGCCCTTTTGATCTCTTATGGTTGATTGTTTTAAGGAATGCATCTCCTGGTGTTACTATTCACCTTTTAGGTCTGTCTGTTGTTTGGCTACAGGTTGAGCCCTGGGAATGAGTTCAGTTCCAGGTTGGATGAGTGTGTGACTAAGGGCCATAGTTATGGGGGTTCCACCAGTCTCTGTCAGACCAGTAAGCCTGGTGGTTTTTTTTTTTTTGTATTTCATTTCACATTTTTCTCCCATTCTAACCAGGATATCCTAATGGGATTGCTTTCAGAGTGGTTGGCAGTGGTAGCTGTGCATCATCTAATTTTTCTGGTCTCAGGGTCATGGAAGCTGAAGTTCACATGATCCACTAGTCCCTTGCACTAATAGTTTCCATGTGTCTTTGATTTTTTTCATTCTTCTTTGCTCAGAAGTGATTTCTTACAAGTTGTTAGCTGCTGTTGAGGTAGCCACTGACTCATGGCAACCCCATATACAACAGAATGAAATGCTTCCCAGTCTTGCCCATTTCCAATGATTTTGCGAATCAGACTTGTGCTGCAAAGGGTTTTCATTGGATGATTTTCAGAAGTAGATCACGAGGTCTTTCTTTCTTGTTTTTCTGGTCTGAAAGTGCCGCTGAAGCCAATTCAGCATCATACCAATATGCAGACCTCCACAGATATTGGTGGCTGTGTGCCTGGGTGCACTTACTGGGAATTGGTTTTCGGTTCACTGCATAGAAGGCCAGAATTCTAACAGTAAACAACCAATGCCCCATTTCTTTTGAGTAGTGGTTTATAATCCCTTGCCATAGCAGTTGACAATTAGTGAAACAAATGCTTAATGTTATGAGGTTAAGAAGGAGAGGATTAAAATGTTCCTAAATCTGTGTTTAACCTCATTTGTATAGTGTCCAGCACTGAAACTTTATAGTCTAGTGATAGATTGAAAACACAAATCTAATTTCATTTTCTTCTGCAACTCCACTAAAACTGTAGAAAACGAATTTTTTAAAAAGTTATAAACGTTCAAGGATGAGAAGAGCAGGAGAGGAGACTGCAGCAATGAACTGTTGGATCCTGAAAAGCAGGTAGAATGAGTATCTGATTTAACAGATCTGAGAAAGTCAGATCCTAAGTCAGTAATGGTGAAAGCTGAAGATTATCTAGTTTACTTGGCAGAATCCTCAAAACTCTTAGGAACTGGTATTTTTAGGAAGCTCTGGAAATTGAGTTGAAAGTGGGGCTAAGATATGTAGAATTGATTGAAGCTTCTTTAGAAGTAGTAGGCTCTTTAGAGTCCCTTCCCTAATCCATGCCACTGGGTTTCTTTATCCACCTCCTCCCCAAACAAGGATCAGATACTTATTCTCAGTAAAACACACGTTTTCTGGGTTGAGCAACATTAGGCATAGTTTAGAGTGGGTTTTTCATACGGAAAATAATGGAGTTTACATACAAGTTTATTTACTTCTGCTTAGCTCCCAGAATACTGGCAACTAGGCCTTTATCACAGAGGCAGCAGATGAGAAGAATCTTTTCTAGAAAATTTGACCATCCTAAGAAGAAAGACCTAAAGCTATCAGGGGTTTCTTGTAAAAAGCTTAGGCATTCATATTACAGTGAAGTTCATTATCAGTGGGCTTCACTAAAAGGTTCAGAGTTTTCAGTTTCTCGTAATTAAATATGAACAGAAAACTGAGGGTTGTTAGACATCTGAGAGAAGCTTCTAATGTATACGATGCAGCCATAAACAACAGGAAAAAAAAAAACAACAACAAAAAACCCAACCTATATAACACAGACTCTGCAGGGAAAACAAAACTTCAAAACAAACACAAAATTATCATTAATATTCTCAGAGATAAGATAAATACTGCAACCATGAAATACAAATCATAAAAAGAAACAAAATAAAACAAACAAAATAAAAAACTCTTTGAAATTAAAAATATAACAGAAAACCCCAGTGTAAGAAATTGGAAGGTAAAGCTGAAAAAATTTTCCAGAAAATAGAAGAAAAACCATAAAGTGATAGAAAAGAGGTGGTAAGAGGTGATAAAGAGGGAAGAAAAATAGAGGGTCTGAAAGTGAATAGAAGACCATGAGTGGCACAAACATTTAAGTGCTCAGCTATTAGCTGAAAGATTGAGGATTTGAACCCACCCATTGACACCTTGGAAGAAAAGCCTGGTGATCTGCTTCTGAAAGATCACAGCCTTGAAAACCCCACGGAGTAGTTCTCCTCTGTGCACATTGGATCACATGAGTCAGCATTGACTTGATGGCACCTGGCGTAGTGCCTAAGGCATTTGACTGCTAACCAGAAGGCTGGTGGTTCAAACCTACCAGCCACTCCTTGGAAGGAAGGTTGGGCAGTCTACTTCCTAGTGATGTTGTTGTTATTGTTATGTGTCATTGAGTCGGACCCGACTCATAGCAACCCTCCTTGGGTTGCCGAGGCAGTATCACTACCGAAGTAGATTGCCCAGCCTTCCTTCCGAGGAGTGGCTGGTGGATTTTAACCGCCAGCCTTCTGGTTAGCAGTCAAGTGCCTTAGGCACTATGCTGCCAGAGCTCCTAGTGATACTGCCTCAGTAACCCAAGGAGTGGTCCCTATGAGTCTGACTCAAAGGCAGTGTTTGTTTTTTTGGTTAACAACAGTGATGCAACAACAGTATCTGAATAGGAGACCCTGGGTGGTGCAAATGGTTAATATGCTTGGCTTCTAAACAGAAGGTTGGAAGTCCACCCAGAAGACAGCTTTTTCTATAGTCAGAGTAATGGAAGCACTGAATATTAATCTAACCAAATTATGCTATAACTATATTGAGAGTATGGCATGGGAAAAGACATTTTTTATTTTTCGGTACATGATGTTTTTCTTAAATGATTTCTTTAGTCAATTAACTACTAAATGTATGTTTTTTTTTTTTTTTTTCCCCAGAATTAGAAAGTCCAATTCCTTTAATCTTTCCTATTTATCTTATTTTTAAGCTTTCTTTCTTTTTTCCTTTTCTTTTGAGGCTCTTCTAAATCCTGTAACTGAGAAGTTCACAACTCCATTTAGTAAATAGGAGATTTGTTTGTGTTAGAATTCATCAGTGTATACTCTGAATAGATTGATCTTTTTTCTTCTCTAGTATTAGTTCGTTCTTATAGATGGCAGTTTATAAATAGTCTTTATCCATCTTAGGAGGCACCCTCGTGGTGCAGTGGTTAAAGCACTCAGCTGCTAACTGGAAGGTCGGTGCTTTGAAGCCAGCAGCCACTTCTTGGGAGAAACATGTGGCAATCTGTAATCTGTTTCCGTAAAGATTGTTGTTGTTATTGTAATGTGCCCTTGAGTCAGGCTGGACTCATAGTGACCCTTCCTTGGGTTTCTGAGGCAGTATTACTACGGAAGTAGATTGTCCAACCTTCTTCTGAGGAGTGGCTGGTGGGTTTGAACTGTCAGCTTTCTGGTTAGCAGTCAAGTGCCTTAGGTACTATGCTACCAGAGCTCTTTGGTAAAGGTTACAGTTTTGGAAACCCTGTGGGGCAGTTCTGCTCTGTTCTATAGGGTCTCTATGAGTCGAAATCAACTCAACAGTAATGGTTTATTTTTTCTCTTTTTTTGGTATTTATTTAGGATAGTAATTTATTCCTTAAAATAAAATAAAGCAAACTCTATATATTTATATTGTGTGGATCATGACAAATTATGGATAACATTGAGAAGAATGGGAATTCCCAAGCACTTGATTGTACTCATGAGGAATCTGTACCTTGACCAGGAGGCTGTCGTTTGAACAGAACAAGGGGACACTACATGGTTTAAAATCAAGAAAGGAATGTGTCAGGGTTGTATCCTTTCTCCACACTTATTCAATCTATATGCTGAGCAAATAATCTGAGAAGCTGGACTATATGAAGAAAAACGTGGTATCAGGATTGGAGGAAGAATCATTAACAACCTGAGATATGCAGGTGATACAGCTTTGCTTGCTGAAAGTGAGGATGACTTAAGGCACCTACTGATGAAGGTTGAAGAATACAGTCTGCAGTATGGATTATGTCTCAATATAAAGAAAACAAAAATCCTCACAACTGGACCAATGAGCAGTATCACAATAAATGGAGAGAAGATTGAGGTTGGTTCTACAATCGATGGCAACGGAAGGAGCAGTCAGGACATTAGACGATGTGTAGCATTGGGAAAGTCAACTGCGAAGGAACTGTTTCAAGTGCTGAGGAGCAAGGATATCTCCTTGAGGACTAAGGTACGCCTGACACAAGCTATGATATTACCAATCGCCTCGTATGCATGTGAGAGCTGAACAATGAATAAGGAAGACCGAAGAAGAGTTGATGCTTTTGAGTTGTGGTGCTGGCGAAGAATGCTGAAAGTACCGTGGACTGCTAAAAGAACTAACAGATCTGTCCTGGAGGAAGTGCAGCCAGAATGCTCCTTGGAAGCAAGAATGGCCAGACTTTGTCTCACCTGTTTTGGTCATGTTGTCAGAAGGGACCATTCCCTGGAGAAGGATGTCATGCTTGGTAGGGTGGAGGGTCAACGAAAGAGGGGGAGGCCTTCAATGAGATGGATTGACACGGTGTCTGCAATGATGGGTTCAAGTATAGCAGGGATTGTGGGGCTGGCGTGGGATCGGGCAGTGTTTCGTTCTGCTGTGCATGGGGTCGCTATGAGTCGGAAACGACTTGATGGACTTAACAACAACAACAACATATATTTATATTAACGATACACGGATAAAGTTAACAGTACTCAATGTTATGGATTTGAACAAACAGAAACAGAACTCTAACAGCAGCAAAGACAAGTCAACCCAGTTATGTAAATAATGGATTTGATTATCACATCTATAAACTAAGTAAGTCACCAGTGCTATGAGAAGAGACTTGTCAAATACACAGCTGCAAAGGTGGTTCTCTTTTAGCAGGACTTAGCCGTTCTTGCAGCTTTGGTTTGCTTTGGTTTTAACTGTTGCTCTTGATTCTCTTGAAATCCAAGTTGGTCCTTGCAAATGCAAAGAAATTCCTTATAAGGTGTATTAAATGAAACTCTTCTTGTAATGAATTTCAATTCTTAGAGTAAATATTTTTTAAATCTAAATACTTGAACAGCTATTCTTTTCAACTCTTATTTCAGAGCACGCTTAAGAGAAGTTTATTTCTGGGAATTGCAGAGTAGTAGGACTTAATGGTCAGTTTTTAAATTACTTCTGAGTCATGTTTTCAGAGGATGGCTTCATTATTTAATTTGAATACCAGGAATATTTATGTTCACATTCATATTGAAAAACACATCCCGAAAGAAGTTATTATTGAATTATGTAACACTTGGTTTCCTAAGTGATTGAATAGTTTGATTACTTGTGGTATTGGTCAAGGTTGCTTTTATTCTATTTTCCAAATTGTTACCTCTTGTTTTGGTGGTGATTGTATACTTAAAAAGCTTTCTGTTACTCCTATATTTTATGTAAAATAGAAAAATAAACATTCAATTAAAATAGAAAAAGAAAACATTCAATCAGTGAAGCCATAAATAAAATATTTATATCCTAACTATTGATTATTATTTTAAGTTACAGATTTAAAACCTCTATTTAGAATCAAAATAACTTAAAGCAGATACTAATCAGTGTCTAGCTAGCAATATACATCTATAGTTTAAAACAGTTATTTAGGATTAGGATGAAATATTTATGATCGTATGTTATGTTTTGTTTTCACTTAAGTGTGTTACTGAAAGATACAACTTCAGAATTCCCATTTTAAAAAAAGAAGTAAAAGGAAATGATATAATGTAACTAGAATTTGGAGATTACAAAGTAATTTTTTTCCAGCAGTAGTAGTATTTCCTTTGCAGCAGTATTTCTAATTTAAATTTAAATTCTAAAATATACAGAGATGATTTTTGTGAGATTATATTAGTTTTTTAAAAGAAAATTGAAATCTAAATTATCTAGACTTATAAAACTTACTGTTAGTGTTCATTAACACTAAGAATTTTCAAATAAAGCAGTTTTAACTTAATTTTAAATATTACTTGAGAAGTCAAGTTTTAATTCTCTTTTTTAAATTCTCTGCATGTGGCTCAAATTGTATTTGTATCTGAGTTTCTTATTTTGAAAATGCAGAAAGCTTTATGAAGAAATACCTAGGAAAATGTTGACTTCACTTTCTTTTCCTTTCACAGAAGAATTTTTGTTTACCTTAGTGCTATATTCACGGTACTCAATTTGTGTTTCTTCTATTTTAAGTTGTCCATTTCTGAAAATTATCAGCCTCTAGAAAGTGAAGAATTGTATATGATTCTATTCTACCTTATTGGAGATTGAACTTTATAGACGTCCAATGTGTTTTGCTCAGTTTCTTTTGACTTGTTTACCTTTGAATTTTCAGACTGTAGCACTAACATGCAAATGCCACTAAATAGTTTGGGTACTATTTAGTTTATATAACCCAAAACCCATTGCTGTTGAGTTGGATTTGACTCATAGCAACCATTCCTTGGGTTTCCGAGGCAGTATCACTACGGAAGTAGATTGTTCCATCTTCCTTCCGAGGAGTGGCCACATAGTTAGCAAAATTATTAAAAGTAAAAAAAACTCACTGCCTTCTAGTCAATTCTGACTCCTAGTGACCCTTGAGGTTAGAGTAACTGCCCCATAGAGTTTCCAGGGCTTTAAATCTTTACAGAAGCAGACTGCCCCATCTTTTTCCTGTGGTGGAACAGCTGGTGGGTTTAACTGCCATCCTTTTAGTTAGGAGCCATATGCTTTAAGCACTATCCCACCAGAAGTAGACAGAGCTCTTACTTAAAGAAAGCTTTATAATGCACTAGAGAATTTTCTCTAGGGTATTACTGGGGGAAAAAAAAATAAGGCAAGATAAGTGAGGGCATTTATCACAGTGGTTGAATTTCTGGTACTTTTCTTTATTACTTTTTATTGTGATTTTGCTCTGGTGGCATAGTGACTAAGACATTTGACTGCTAACCAGAAGGCTGATTTTTCAAACCCACCAGCCATTCCTTGGAAAGAAGGTTGGGCAGTCTACTTCTGTAGTGATACCACCTTGGAAACCCAAGGAGGGGTCTCTGTGAGTCGGACCCAACTTGACGGCAGTGATTTTTAATTTATTTTTATTTTTTTGTATTTTGATTTGGGTGATTTACAGAGTAAATTAGATTTCCATTCAACAATCATTTACATTTTGTTTTGTGACATTGATTGCAGTCCCCACAGTGTTACAGCCCTCTTTCTACTTCTGCTGTGGTAACTTTTTCCTTGTGTCCTATGTACTCATGTCTTCTGAGCTTTTTCCCTGTGCAAATACTGCCCTTCTTTTATCTCCCATGGTTGATTTTTCTAAGGAGTATATCCCTGGTGTAATTGATCACCTCACTTGTAGGCCTGTCTGCTTTTGGCTGAAGGTTAAGACATGGGAGTCAGTTCATTTCCAGGCCCAAAGGGTGACTAGGGGCCATAGTTTCAGGGGTTTCACCAGTTTCTGTCAGATCGGTAAGTCTAGTCTTTTTTAATGCTTTTGAATTTTGTTATACGTTTTTCTCCCACTCTATCCAGAATTTCCAGTTTTGATCCCTTTCCAAGTAGTTGGCAATGATAGCTAGGCACTGTTTAGCTCTTCTGGTCACAGGGCTGTGTAGGTAGAGGTTCCCATGGTTCATTAGTCCCTTGGACTAATTGTTTCCATGAATCTTTTATTTTCTTCACTCTTCTTCGCTCTGGATAGGAAAGACCAGTAGTTGGATTGTAGGTGACTGCTCCCAAGTTTTTTTTTTTTTTTTAAAATGCATTTCATTGAAATATAATTTGTGTACAGTGAAATACACAAAACTAAAATGACATGGGTCAATGCATTTTTTTTTATTTTTATTTTTTTGCAGTGTTCCTTCCCCTTCTCTCCCACCCCTGGCAACCAACAAAGAACATTTCCCCCCATATATAAACCTTTCCTTGACCCTCCACAACAATGAACTAATACTATATTTGTCCTTCTGTGATTGACTTATTTCACCCAGCATAATGTCCTCCAAGTTCATCCATGTTATGTGGTGTTTTGCAGACTCTGCATTGTTTTTTAGTGTTGCGTAGTATTCATTGTGTGCATCTACCATAGTTTGGTCATCCACTCTTCCATTGATGGGTACGTAGGTTGTTTCCATCTTTTTGCTAGTACTGCAATGAACATGGGTGTGTATATATCTGTTCCTGTCCTGGCTCTCACCTCTCTAGGATATATACCTAGTAATGGGATTGCTAGGAGCTCTGGTAACTAGTGCCTAAGGCACTTGACTGCTAACCAGAAGGCTGGCAGTTCAAACTCACCAGCCATTCTTTGGAAGGAAGGTTGGGCAATCTACTTCCATAGTGATACCACCTCGGAAACCCAAGAAGGGGTTGCTATGAGTTGGAGCTGACTCAATGGCAAATAACAACAACAACAACAGTGGGATTGCTGGGTCAAATGGTATCTCCAATTCCAGCTTTCTAAGGAATTGCCATACTGCTTTCCACAGTGGTTGTATCACTTCACAGTCCAACTAGCAGTGTATGAGAGTCCAGTCTCTCCACATCCCCACCAGAATTTGTTATGTTCTATCTCATTAAACTTTGCCGTCAGTGCTGGGGTGAGATGGTATCTTGTTGTTTTGATTTGCATCTCTCTGATGGACAGTGACCATGAGCATCTCTTCATGTATTTGCTGGCTATCTGAATATCCTTCTTGGTGAATTGTCTATTCATGTCTTCTGCCCATTTTCACTTGGATTGTTACTTCCTTTGCTGTTGAGGCATTGGAGTTTTCTGTAACTCTTAGAGATAAGTTTCTTGCCAGATAGGTAATTATGAAATTGTTGCTGTCATTTTTGTTAATGTGCTTTCTTGTGGTATTGATTTCTTTGCTCCATATAATTTTCTGTGTTCAGCTTGTTTTGTTTATGAATGGTGTTATCACTTCCTTCATTGCTGTTGTCTTAGTATTTTCTAAATATTTGTGCTGGTCCTCTTTTTTATTTTGATGTGAAGGTTTATAACCTTCATTCTTCTTTGAGGTTACTCTGTAATTTATAGTTTTCTTCCCAAGTTTAGAACAGCCATTCTATCTTGTAGTTGTCTTGACTTCCCTACCATTTAGAAGTTCTCCAACTACACAATTTTTTTCTCGCTTTTTGGTTCGTAGTTGTCCTCATTTGTCAATTGATGTCTCTGGTTCCCTGTTTACAATCTTGCAGGCTTATTTACTTTGGATACTTCAATAACTGGGTTGGTTTCTGGGTTATATCATCATGTGTGTTAATGGTCAGTTGTTGTTTGCTGTTGTTGATTTTCTGTCCAAAGGACTCCCGTTAGCTTTTCTTATAAGGTTGGTCTGGTTTTAACACATTCCCTGAATTTCTGCTTATCTGGAAATGTCCTAATTTCACCATCATATTTAAGGGACAGTGTTGCTGGGTACATAGTTCTTGGTTGGAAATTTTTTTCTTTCAGGGTTTTATATATACCATCCCATTGTCTTCTCGCCTGCATGGTTTCTGCTGACAAATCCGAGCTTAGTCTTTTTGGTTGCCTTTTGTAGGTAAGTTACCGTTTTTCCCATGCTGCTTTCAGGTTTTGATGAGTTTGATAATGATATATCTTGGTGATTTTCTTTTGGGGTCTATCCTGTTTGGGATTCGTTGGACTTACTGAATGGATATATTCTCATCTTTTATACCAGGAAAATTCTCTTCCAACAAATCTTTGACAATTTTTTTCTGTGCTTTTATTTGCCTCTTTCTGTTCTGGAATTCTGATTGTTGTTGTTGTTACTTGCCGTCGGGTCGGCCCCGACTCATAGCGACCCCTCCTTGGGTTTCCGAGGCAGTATCACTACGGAAGTAGGATTGCCCCACCTTCCTTCCGAGGAGTGGCTGGTGGGTTTGAACCGCCAGCCTTCTGGTTAGCAGTCCAGTGCCTTAGGCACTACGCTACCAGAGCTCCCATACCATACTCAGGACTACAAGTTTATTATAGCTACAGAAGGATACAAATAAAGAAACATATAGGGCAAGGTCTGAGAGGGTTCCCAACACAGAGCTTCCTTGTCCTGAGGGACATGCTACCCTCCTGAGAGCAAATGTTCTTTTCAAAACAGGAACCTCTCTGAGCTGTAAGGTTCCAGGCTTTTATTGCCATGAGTCCTACATAATAGGCTAAATCATGCCTTCTGAGGTTAGTTGCTGTGAGCCTCTCAGGTGAATCTTTCCTGGTTTGGCCAGCCCTGACTCACCAGTACAGATTCTCAGATGTGGTCTGAAAGTCCCAGATCGAGGCACCTCAATTGCTTCAAGGGTCATTTCTCTAAGAGCAAGAACAAAGATCATGTTACTTAGGCAAGACTAGGTCCTCTGTGCTGTGAGGTAAGCTTCTTGGTTGATCATCAGTGTCATCAGACATCTAGGTTCTTTCATTCTGACAGTTGCCATAGTGTAAGCTTCTTTCCTAATGCTATTTTCCCTGCAGGTTATAGGGTGGCAACTGGAGCAATATGTTTCCTTGTTCGGGTGAGAGAGAGAGAGAGAGACAGACAGACAGACAGGCAGACAGACAAAGACTGTTCTTTCATTGAAGCACCTGGAAAATCCCCTTTCTAGTCTCAGTGGTCATAATTAGGCCTTATATCTATTCCTGGTCCAAACATTGGGTTGGTGGCAATGGGATTTTGTTTTTCTAATCAAATCTATATACCTTTTCTAATATGTGCTTTTGATGTAGAGATTGTGAGTCAGCGTTATTGTTTGGAAGAATGAAAAGGATGTGTTGCAGATACTTGTAATTAAATTTTAATATTGCAGATGGTCATTAAAATTATATACCTTTCTCAGTTGTGCCATCTTCTGTTGATATTTCTCTCCTCTGAATGCCTATAAAATACTGTTTATAGTGCTCATTTGGCAACCAGTATGAACCGTCTTGGATTATTAATTATCTTTTTATATATGTCACATCAGGGATCATCTCACATTATATTCCTAGCACAAATAAATTCCAGTATATATTTATTAGTGATAAATGGAGGTCTGTTTAAAATCAATTTAATAACATTTATTGTACACAATAAATATTACATGCCTAATGGAATGTGGGAACAACATGTGGTTACTGCCTTCAAGGAATTATGCAGAATATAAGTACATTGAAGGAGTCATTAGTTTAGCTGAGGGGAGTGAGGCACAGAAAAGGTTCAACCATGTAGGTGACATTTGAACTGACCCTTAAGAAGATAGTGTTTTATGAAATAGAAAGAGGAAGAGGAAACAGTGGAAATTAGTACAGAGGCAGGAAAGCTAAAAGGCATGTGCTTGGAGCAGAGTAATTGGTGGAATGCAGAATGGGGGAGTAGTGGGATATAAGGTTAGAATGGTGGGTCGTGGCCTGATTTCAGCAGGCTTACTACATAATTTGAATTTGATTGTGGACAGTGGGAAGCTATTGAATATATATTTGTTTTTAAAGAAAGGAGACTTGCAGATTGCTTTTCAACAAAGACAAAAGTAGCCTTAAGATTTATAGTTTTTTGCTATGATAAAATTTTTGTGGAATGCCCTCATTAGTTTATGTAAGTGACTATTTATTGCATACCTCCTATGTGCTAAGTTGCAGTTTCTAGAGATAACTACAATGAACAATACAGGCAGGGTCTCAGCTGTCATGGAGGATGACATGAATAGAGTGATTTGGGTGATAATTTAGATTAGTTGACAGGTGTGGCAGTGAATTATTTGGTATGGCTTTTCTAGCCATGGTCTTTGTTACTTCCACCAGATGACCAGATGGTTTGCATATAACTATGCAAATATAAGGTGCTTGTAGCCTACAAGGGGATTAGATAGCTTGTGAATAATATAAATAAGGTACATAGCACTCGTGAGGTGGTGAGACCATGCAAATAAGGTATATGAGACCCTGATGTGGGGATTGATCAGTTTTGCCATTCTGCTAGGTTCAAAATGAGCTGGCCTATAGGAAAAAAGGGGAATCTCACTGCCATCAAGAAGGAAGAGCTGGAGGTGGAGTGGAATGTGCCGTTGGATGCAAGATCCCTACACTGGACCTCCTTCGCAGAAAGACAGCAGAGACGACTGGTAGAGATGAGTGGCTGAGGAACCAAGAGGCATAAGACAGCATGATGGGCTTGCCGGCCATGATGCAAGAAATCTGGGTGCCTTTGGGCAAGAGACTTGCTGGTAGAGGGAGGTGCACCTAGGTGCACCTGTTTTTTAAAAAAAAACCCAAAACTCACTGCCGTTGAGTCAAATCTGACTCATGGCGACCCGTCTTTGGGTTTCTGAGATGGTATCACTACAGAAGTAGATTGCCCAGTCTTCCTTCTGAGCAGTGGCTGGTGGGTTTGAACTGCTAGGCTTCTGGTTAGCAGTCAGATGCCTTAGGCACTATGCCACCAGAGCTCCTTTTGGCAGAGCTGAAAGAGCTTTGTAATACTTGGCTGAGCAGGGCAGAGACTAGGTCAAGAGTCCTGGCTGAGGGCATAGCCGAGGTGAGACTGACTATACTGATGGAAGAATTGCATCCTGAGAGTGCTCCTGAGAGTGTTGTAACCTGTTACTTCCCTGTTACAAGTCCCATGATTGTGAGTTTTGTCTTCGAGTTCTGTGTGGCTATTGCAATGAATTATTGAACCCAGCAGTTAAGTAGTGAGTGCTGTGGGAGGGAAGGCTGGTGTTAGAATTGGCAAAAGGCTGGAGGATGGTGGCATGTCTGGCCTCCCAGGAATGAGCCTTAGGCTGATGATGGTAATTCTTTCTCTCCCTTGTGAAGTAAGAGGAGTTAAGTTGCTACCTCTAGGTCCTTTTTGCAGCAGGGAATGCCTCATTAGAGGTGATGTTTGAGTTTACCTGTAAAAGATTAGAAGGCATGTGCTGATTTTGGGGCAGAGGATTCAGACAGAGGGAACAATAAGTGTAGGGGTCCCTAAGGTGGAAACAGAAGAACAGAAAGAAGACCACTGTGGCTACAGCAGAGTAAATGAAGGGTAGTGTTATTAGGGCATGTAGTACCACCTGGAAAGGAGTTTGTGTTTTAAGTGAAGCCAGTCCTCTGAGAGAGAAGTGATATTATCTGGATATATGTTTTAAAAAAGGTGATTTTGGTTGCCATGTGAGTAGATTCATGGGATTTAAGAGTGGAAGAAGGAGGCCTGTTAGGACTTTTGAAGCAGTGTAAGTGAGAGATGGTGGTGCCTTGAACGGGATAGTAGTATTTGTGATGGAAATTTGTGGTATGTTTTACAGATAAAACTCACAGGGCTTGCAGGTAGATTACTATTTGCACTGAAGGAAAGGGTAGAATCAAGGATGGAGCCCCTGTTTTTAGTCTGAGCAGCTGGTGAATGATGATAGCTAATATTTAGGATGATAGCTAATATTAGGATAGGATTTGCAGTGTAGTAAATTACTTAGTATGGCTTTTCTACCCATAAGTCGTTGTAAACTCAGTGGTGGAATGAGCAACTGAGGAGCTCCTGATTGTAAATGTTATCCACTTGGGTTATTTCTGTTGGGCATGGCACAATACAATGTTCTGGGAGGTTCCCACTCTCTCTCAACATGCTTAGAGTTTTGATGCTATGATTGGCTAGTTTGGCCACTCTGCCGGGCTCAAAAGGAGGCCTCCTAGAGGCAGAACGCTCTCTGACTGCTGGTTGAGGAAGACGTGCTGCTGATAGAGACATGGGCTCTTGAGACATGCGTTGCTGGGAAAGAGACGCAAGAGACACGCATTGCTGAGTGAGACACCGAGGGACCAGCACTGTTGGGAAAGAGACTGTGAGAGATTGTTGGCTGAGGAACGGTGAGCTGGGAGAGAGACTGACCATTTTTCCTGAACTTGAATTGTAGCCTGTGGTGCTTCCCTAATAAACCCCATAATCTGTGAGCTCGGTGTGGCCACTGCAGCGAATTATTGAACTCAGGAGAGAGGTGGTGGGTGCTTCGGGAGGAATGGTTGATGAAAGGGCTGGAGGGAGGCAGCATGTCTGGCCTTGCAGTAATAGGCCTTGGGCTATTGATGGTGATTCTGCCTTTCTCTTGTGGGGTTCTAGGAGGTCAGAATATGTGGCCTCTTTGTCCTTTTTGCAGGATTAATATTGAGTATTACTGTGTGCCAAGCACTCTTCTAAGCAATTTTTATGGACTGTCTTCTTTTATCATCACAGACAACCATACAAAGAAGAGATCATCATCCCTGTTTTATAGATGAGGATACTGAGGCACAGGTCTGCAGTTTCACAGCTGGTAAAAGGTGGTGCCAAGATGCAAACCATTTAATCTGATTGTACAGTACATACTTTAAATCACAGCCACTCAAGTGTACTGCCATTGCTGAGATAGAGTTACAGTGATGGGGAAGACTGTAAGGTGAGGTGAGAAGAGTTCTGCTTTGACCACATTATGTTTAGGATAGTAGGCAGTTTGATGTATTAGTCATTGGAGAAGTTAGGACTGAAGATAAAAACTTCAGATTCATCACTTGATAGGACTGGATGAGTTTTCTTAGAGAAGATGTATAGATCAGAAAGAGAAAAGGGCCAAGGACTTACCCTGGAGGCATCTAAAATTTAGAGCCTGAACTTTGGAAGAGGAACCAGAAAAGGAGAGTGGCCAGCAAAGAAGAAGAAAACCAATGGAGAGCTTGTTAAGGAAGCGAAAAGAAAAGTGCTTTTAGAAGAAGGAATAGTGTATGTTTTGAATGTGGCTAAGAGGAAGGCAAATAAGTGACTATTCTATTTGGAATAATAAAAGCTATTAGTGACCTTAATTGGAGCAGCTTTAGAAGAATCCTGGGAACAAAAACCCAAGTGGTATGTGATGAAGAAAGAATAGGATCAAAGTAGAAGCCATACATACACACAATTATTTGAAGAGGTTTTTCTGTGATGGGAGCAAACAAATTTGGTGATAGAGAGGGACATGGGTTAAGAGGGTTTCTATACATGGGGAAACTATAGATGATGAAAATGATACCATGAGGAGAAAGAAAATGATAGTGTAGGAGAGAAACCAAAACCAAACTCAATGTTGTCGAGTCAGATTTGACCCATAGCAACCCCTCCATGGGTTTCTGAGGCAGTATCACTATGGAAGTAGATTGCCAAATCCTCCTTCTGAGGAGTGGCTGGTGGGTTTGAACCGCCAGCCTTCTGGTTAGCAGTCAAATGCCCTAGGCACTACATCACCAGAGCTCCTGGTATAGAGATTGATCTTTGATCGGGTGCTTGCTCTATTTTTTCCGAATAAGAAAGGCAGAAGACAAGGGTACAGATACAGGTAAGCTGATGAATTTGAAAGTGGGAAGATGTTTACATCTGGTTGCATCTAAACCAACTGAAGAGTGATAGGAGGTAATGGGACTAGGAAATTTAAGGAGAGGGAAGAAGATGCGTGTGTCAAGGGTCCTTAAGACTACCCCCAGGTTCAGTGATTTCCCAGAAGGACTCAGGACTCAGTGTAGTATGGTCACACAGCTGTGATTTAGTGCAGTAAAAGGCTACAAAGCAAAATCAGTAACGGAGAAAAATGCATGGGATGAAGTTCAGAGGAAACCATGTACATTACTTCCCAGGAGTCCTTTCCTCATGGAATCACACAAGACCTGCTTAATTCCCCCAGCAATGAATATGACAACATGTGTAAAGGGAAGCTTATTAGAAACCTATTGCCCATTTTTTTTTTTTTTTATTGGGGACTGGTTTGAATAGCATATACATAAATTCCAGACTCCCAGAAGAAAGCAGGTGTTGAGCATAATCTTATTGTTTACATGAATTATTTAGGCACAATGAGCAACTCTAATCAACTAGGATGATGCAGATACTTCCAAAGTCCATGTTCCCAGATACCAGCTGGGGTTAAACCTTGCAAGGAAACCTTTCTAAGGATGGCAGTCACAGGCTTGCTAAGCTAACTCTTTTCTGTACAATATGAAGTAGTAATTTTAGAGAGTGGGAGAGTGACCATCTTAGTTAGGGGAGTGTATTAAGTATTGTCAGGAACATTGTATTCATGTAAAATTGTAGTGATGATTTTAATTAGCCAGATTGATTGTGATTTCTTTGTTTTGAGCTACTTCTAGCTGCTCAGGAGCAGGTGGATTTGCCAGTTTTAACTAGAGTGTACAAAAATAATTTGACTTCTGTAAAAATAGATTTGTTCCTTTTCGTATCAGTGCAGTACGGAGACAAAGTTGGAGATTTCTTGGATTTTATTCTCAGTCAATAATTCCATGGTAAGGTATAAATGATCCTCTCCCTAGTGACAGGAGTATCTGGGATTCACAGAAGATATAATTTGTATGGAATAACCTGACTGTCCATAAGATAAGGAGAGCATCAGATTCTGGCAGCCTTTCACTGAGACTGCTTTTGGGATCCTTTTTCCTAGTTTGGCTTGGCGTGATTTATGAAGAAATCCAGATTTGTGCCCAGTCCAAAGAAAGGTGATCCAACAGAATGCAGAATTTATTATTTTTTTTTCAAATTTTTATTGTGATTTGGGTGAAAGTTTACAGAGCAAATTCATTTTCCATATAGTAGTCCACATACACTTTGTCTCATGACATTGACTGTAATTTCTCACAGTGCAACAGCTCTCATCCTACTTCCTCCACATAGTTACCTCGTCCCTGTGTCCTTCCCTCCCATGCACTCCTGCCCCCTGCCCAGCTGTCTCCATGTGTATACACAGTCCTTCTATTCTCCCATGATTGATCTCTCCAAGGAGTGTATCTGGCTAATGTAAATGTTCAGCTCATATGCCTATCTTTTGTTTGCCTAGAAGCCACAGGAGTGGGTTCAGTTTCAGACCTGAAGGGCAGTAGGGGGCATGGTCTCAGGGGTTCCATGAAGCTCTATCAGACCAGCAAACCTGGTCCTTTTTTTTTTTGGATGATTTTGAATTTTGTTCCACCCACTCTATCCAGAGAATGCAAAAATTTTTGAATAATATCATATGCAAGTAATTTTTTTTTTTAATTGTGATTTCGGTGAAAATTTACAGAGCAAATTCACTTTCCGTACAGCAGTTCACATACACTTGTCTCGTGACATGGACTACAATTTACCACAGTGCAACAACAGCTCCCCTGCCACTTCCTCCTACTTATCTCTTCCCTGTGTCCATCCCTCCATGCACTCCTGCCCCCTGAGCTGTCTCCCTGTGCATAAACAGCCCTTCTTTCTCCCATGATATTCTCTCCAAGGAGTGTATCTACCTCAGGTAAATGTTCAGCTCATATGCCTGTATTTTGTTTGCCTGGAAGCCACAGGAGTAGGTTCAATTTGGACTTGAAGGGTAGCTAGGGGCCATAGTCTCAGTGGTTCCACCAAGCTCTATCAGACTGACAAACCTGGTCTCCCCACCCCCTTTTTTTTTTCCCCCAAATGATTTTGAGTTTTGTTCCACATTGTTCTCCCTCTCTATCCAGGATCTCCTACATAGATCTCCCTCTGAGTGGTTGACAGTGGTAGCCGGGCACCATCTAGTTCTTCTTGTCTCATAGTCACATAGGCTGTGGATTGCATGGTGTACCAGTTGCTAGGACTATTTGTTTCCATGAATCTTTGCTTTTCTTCATTCTTCTTTGCTCTGGATGAGGAGAGACCTATCAATTGCATCTAGATGGCTGCTTGCAAGCTTTTAAGATCCCACTTGCTACTCGCCAAAGTAGGAGGTGGAACAATGTTTTGTTTAATATTTTATGCCAATTTAGCTTGATGTCCTCTGTGACTGTGGTCCCGAACCTACAGGTTCAACTACTCAGTCCCTCTGGGTAGCTGGCTGTGACCAAGAAGTGATTACAACCTTGTCCCTTGTCAGCTCTACTATACACCTGGGAATTCAGATCATGCAAATACACTTAATAGGACCATTGTTTGCCAGCCATATACATGGTCTTGGGTACACTCCCTGCTTCATAGACATACCTAATAGTTCAGCTTGTCCACCCTTCTATCCAGCCACATACCCATATTTGCCTTCACTGATAATGCAGTACTGTATGTGCAAAAGGGTTCATCTTTGTTGTCTGTACCTCCCATGTACCTCTCTGTCTCTTTCTCTTCCTCAATGCCACCATGTTGATCACTCACATTTGGTACATTTTGCCCTTCTCTTCACCCAAATCAGTACTTGTCTCTACCTATCTAACAGTGTTCCCTTCCCTCCCCTCTCACCCCTGGTAACTAACAAAGAATATTTCCTTCCATAGATAAATCTTTACTTGACTTTTACAATAACGGTCTAATACAATATTTGTCCTTCTGTGATTGACTTATTTCACTCAGCATAATGTCCTCCAAGTTCATCCAGGTTATGAGGTGTTTTGCAGATTCTAGGTTATTCTTTAGGGGCAAGTAAAGTTTTGCTGAAGATAAGTCACAAATGATTGCAGCAGTATATCAACAGGGAACTGCCAGAAAGCTGGATTCAGAAGAGGATGTAGAATGAGGAATACCATTGCTGATGTCAGATGCATCTTGGCTGAAAGTAGGGAATACCAGAAAGATGTTTACCTATGTTTTATGAAGAGGCATTAAACTATGTGGATCATAGCAAATTATGGATAAGATTAGGAAAAATGGGAATTTCAGAACATTTAATTGTGCTCATGCAGAACCTGCCCATAGACCAAGAGGCAGTCATTTGAACAGAACGGGATACTGCATGGTTTAAAATCAAGGAAGTTGTGTGTCAGGGTTTTGTCCTTTCACTGTATGTATTCAATCTGTGTGCTGAGCAAATAACCTGAGAATTTGGAACATGAGAGGAAGAACATGGAATCAGGATTGGAGAAAGACTCATTAACAGCCTGTGATATGTAAATGACACAACCTTGCATGCTGAAAGCGAAGAGGACTTGAAGCACTTACTGGTGAAGTTCAGCCTTCAGTATGGATTACATTTCCACATAAAGAAAACACAAATCCTCTCAACTGGACACTAAGCAATGTCATGATAAACAGCGAAAAGATAGAAGTTGTCAAGGATTTAATTTTTCTTGGATCCAGATTCCCGCCCATCAAAGCAGCAGTCAAGAAATCAAACAAAGTCTTGCACTGGGCAAGACTTATTTAAAGTGTTAAAAAGCAGAGATGTCACTTTGAGGAAGGTGCATCTGACCCAAGCCATGGTATTTTCAATTGCCTCATATGTATGTGAAGGGTGGACAATGAATAAAGAAGACTGAAGAAGAATTGATGTTTTTGCATTATGGTGTTGGTTAAGAATATTGAATATACCACGGACTGTCAGAGGAATAAAGAAATCTATCTTAGAAATAAGTACAGCCAGAATACTCCTTGGAAGTGAGGGTGGTGAGACTTTGTCTCTTGTACTTTGGGCAGGCTATGAGGGACCAGTTCCTGGAGAAGGACATCATGCTTGATAAAGCAGAGAGTCAACAATAAAGAGGAAGACCCTCAGTGAGATGGATTGACACAGTGACTGCAACAGTTGGCTCAAACGTGGCAATGACCTGTGAGGATGTCACAGGACTGGGCAGTATTTTTTTCTCTTATACATAATGTTGCTTTAAGTTGGGACTAATTTGATGGCACCTAACAATAACAGTAATTTCAAGGCTAGATGGATGGAATTTGGGCCAATTATTTCAGGGACAGATGGATGGAATCAAGAATGTTTACTTTTAGTTGGCATGTTGTTGTTGAAGAATTACTTAAATATAGTCAGCAAAAGAAGATATTTGTCAAAGAAAATATCTAAAAAATATACATAAAAGAGAAAGTAACCAAAATGGTTTGCTACAAAAAAAAACCAAAAAAACCAAAAAAAACCCCCCCCCCCCCAAAAAAAAGGTATTGGAGGAAATGAGGAAAAGAGGGAAAAATGGAAAATATGGCCTTGGTGGTAGAAATAATGCTGGAGATCACATGATAAGAATTTTGCAAGACCAACAACTTATTCAACACAACAGCACAAACAATGGTTGTACAAGTGAACTTCGCCAGATAGAGTACACAGGAATCAGATCAACTACATCTGTGTAAAAAGCTGATGGAGAACCTCAGTATCTTCAGCCAGAACAAGACCAGGAGCCGACTGTGGAACAGACCATCAATTGCTCATATGCAAATTCAAGTTGAAGCTGAAGACAATTGAAACAAGTCCAGGAGAGCTAAAATATGACCCTGATTCTATCCGTCTTGAATTTAGAGACCATCTAAAAAATAGATTTGATGCATTGAACACCAGTGACCAAACACTAGAGAAATTGTGTGATGACATCAGGAACATGATCCATGAAGAAAGCAAAAGGTCATTAAAAAGACAGGAAAGGAGGAAAAGACCAGAATGGATGCCAGAAGAGACTCTGAAACTTGCCTTTGAATGGACAGTAGCTAAAGCAAATGGAAGGAATGACAAGATAAAAAGCTGAACAGAAGATTTCAAAGAGCAGCTCAAGAAGACAAAGTCAGTTATCATAATGAAATGTTCAAAGACCTGGTGTTAGAAAACCAAAAAGGAAGAACACCCTTGGCATTCCTCAAGCTGAAAGAACTGAAGGAAATATTTAAGCCTCGAGTTGCAATACTGAAAGATTCTATGGGCAAAATATTGAATGATGCAGGAAATATCAAAAGAAGATGGAAGGAATACACAGAGTCACTGTACCAAAAAGATTTGGTCAGTGTTCATCCATTTCAGGAGGTGGCATATGATCAAGATGGATCATATTGAAGGAAGAAGTATTGAAGGAAGAAGTTGAAGTTGCACTGAGGAAACTGGTGAAGAACAAGTCTCCAGGAATTGATGGAATACCCATTGAGGTGTTTCAACAAATGGATGTTGCACTGGAGGCACTCATTTGTCTATGCCAAGAAATTTGGAAGACAGCTACCTGGCCAATCGAGTGAAAGAGATCCATATTTGTACCCATTCCAAAGAAAGGTGATCCCACAGAATGTGGAATTATTGAACAATATCATTAATATCACATGGAAGTAAAATCTTACTGAAGATAATTCTAAAAAGGTTACAGCAGTATATTGACAGGGAACTTCCAGAAATGCACGCTGGATTCAGAGGAGGACGTGGAATGAGGGATATCATTGCTGATGTCAGATGGATCTTGGCTGAAAGCAAAGGGTACCAGAAAGATGCTTACTTGTGTTTTATTGACTGTGCAAAAGTGTTTGATTGTGTGGATCATAACAACTTATGGATAACATTGAGAAGAATGAGAATTCCAGAACACTTGATTGTGCTCATCGGGACCCTATACAGAGACCAGGAGGCTGTTGTTTGATCAGAAAAAGGGAATACCGCATGGTTTAAAATCAAGAAAGGAGTGTGTCAGGGTTGTGTCCTTTCACCATACTTAGTGCCTAAGGCATTTGACTGCTAATCAGAAGGCTGGTGGTTCAATCCTACCAGGCACTTCTTGGAAGGAAGATTGGGCAATCTACTTCCATAGAGATACTGCCTCGGAAACCCAAGAAGGGGTCACTGTGAGTCAGGATCAGCTCTATGGTAGTGAGTTTGATCATTTTTGATCTGAGAAGGTGGACTATATGAAGAAGAACATGGCATCAGGATTGGAGGAAGATTCATTAACAACCTGCGATATGCAGACACCACAACTTCTTGCTGAAAATGAAGATGACTTGAAGCACTTACTCATGAAGATTAAAGACTTCAGTCTGCAGTATGGATTACATCTCAACATAAAGAAAACGAAAATCCTGACAACTGGACCAATAAGCAGCATCACAATAAATGGAGAAGAAAAATTGAGGTTGTTAAAGATTTCGTATTACTTGGTCCCACAATCAACACCAATGGAAGCAGCAGTCAAGACATCAGATGAAGTATTGCACTGGGTAAATCTGCTTTCAAGTGCTGAAGAGCGAAGATGTCTCCTTGAAGACTAAGGTGTGCCTAACCCAAGCCATGATATTTTCAACCGCCTTATATGCATGTGAGAGTTGGACAATGAACAAGGAAGACCAAAGAAGAGTTGATGCTCTTGAGTTGTGGTGTTGGTGAAGAATACTGAAAGTACCATGGACTACCAAAAGAACTAATAAATTTGTCCAGGAAGAAGTGTAGCCAGAAATCTCTTTGGAAACGAGAATGGCTGGACTTTGTCTCACCTACTTTGTTCATGTTGTCAAAAGGGACCATTCTGTGGAGAAGGATATTGTGCTTGGTAAAGTGGAGATTCAGTGAAGAAGGGGAAGGCCTGCAATGAGATGGATTGACACAGTGGCTGGAACAGTGGACTTAGGTATAGCAAGGATTGTGAGGCTGGCACAGGACTGGACAGTGTTTCATTTTGTTGTACATAAGGTCACTGTTAGTTGGAGCTGACTCTACAGCACCTAACAATAATACCAACAACATCTTGAAGAGACCCTCTTTATATCCAAAGGCACAAATAGGTTGAAAGTGAAAGGTGAAAGAAAGCATACAATGCAAATAGTAACCATAAGAGGGCTGAAGTAGCTATATTAATATCAGACAAAATGGACTTTAAGTCGAAATCTGTTACAAGAAACAAAGAAGGATGTTATGTAGTGACAAAATCATCAATTCATCAAGAAGAGATAACAATTGTAAATATATATGTACCTAATAACAGTGCCCAAAATACATGATGCAAACATTGACAGACTCTAAGGGTTAAGTAGAAAGTACAACAATAATAGTTGGAGATGTCAATTTCAGTAATGGACAGAACATCTAGACAAAAGATGAAGAATGAAATAGAAGACTTGAAAAGCACTATAAACCTACTACGTCTAACAGATACACACACATACACACACATATAGATAACATGTTATATACAACTTTCAACCAAGAACAGCAAATAAAGATTCTTCTCTAGTACACATTGATCTTTCCCCAGGAATATACCATATATTAGATAACAAAACAAATCTTAATAAATTTAAAATGATTGAATTCATACCAAGTATCTTCTTTTACCATACTGGAATGAAACTGGAAATCAATAACAGAAAAAAAAAAAAAAAAGAGAAATTTTACAATCATGTGGAAATTAACAACAAGCTATTAACCAACCAATAAGCCAAAGAAGAAATTAGAAAATAAGTTAGAAAATACTTAAGAGATCAATGAAAATAAAAGCACAACTTAACAAACTTATGGGATGCAGAAAGGCAGTGCTCAGAGGGAAATTTATAGTGTTAAACCCCTCCATTAAAAATGATCTCAAATCAACAACCTGATTTTACAATGTGCATTAAAGAATAGCAAAGTAAGCCCAAAGATACCAGAAAGAAGGAAATAATAAAGATTTAGAGTGGAAATAAATGAAATATATAGAGAAAAACAATAGAATGAAGTAATGAAACCAAACTTTGTTTCGTTGGAAATATCAGTAAAATTGGCAAACCTTTACGTAGACTGACAAGGTAAAAAGAAGACACAAATATCTAAAATCAGAAATGGAAATGTGGACTGTATTGGAATAAAAAGGATTATAAGAAAAAATATAAAAGACTGTATTCCAACAAATCAGACAATCTAGATGAAATGACCAAATACCTAGAAACACACAAAGTATCTAAATGGACTCAACAAGAATTAGAAAATCTTTACAGACCCATAATAAGTGAATAGATAAATCAGTAATTATAAACCTTCCAAAAAAGAAAAATCTAGGACCAAATAGCTTTACTGATGAATTGTATTCAAAGAATTAACACTAATTCTCCTCCAGAGTCTTCCAGAAAATAGAAGAGAGAGGAACACTTTCTGACTTACTGTCTGAGGTCAACATTGCCCTTATATCAAAGCCAGATAGAGTTATCAATTTCCCTTATGAATATAGACACAAGAATCTTGAACAAAATACTAGGCAATTGAATATGACACCATATTTAAAGGATTATACACCATAACCAAGTGGGATTTATTCTAGGAATACAGAGATGGTTTAGCCTAAGAAAATCAATCAGTGTAGTGCACCATATTAATAGGAGAAAAAAAAAGCGCCACAAGTATTGACTTGATATAGAGAATCTATTTGACAAACCCACCTTTTCATGATAAAAACACTCAGCAAACTAGCAGTAAAAGGGACAGACTCTAAGGGTTAAACAGAAAGTACAACAATAATAGTTGGAGATGTCAATTTCAGTAATGGACAGAACATCTAGACAAAAGATGAAGAATGAAACAGAAGACTTGAACAGCACTATAAAGCACTTGGACAGTCTGATAAAGGGCATTTACGAAAAACCCACAATTAAGATTGTAGTTAATGGGGAAATGGTGAAACCTTTCCCCTTAAAATCAGGAACAAGAAAAAAGGATGCTCACTTCCATCACTGCAGTTTAACATTGTGTACTAGGCATTCTAGTCAAAGCAGTAAGACAAGAAAAAGGAATAAAAAGGCATCTAGATCAGAAAGGAAGAGATAAAACTATCTTTATTTGCAGATCACATGATCCTACGTATAGGAAATACCAAAGAATCTTAAAAGAAAGCTAATGGTGGTGGTGTTAAATATTGTCATGTCAGTGCCAACTTATAGCAGCCCTGTGTACAACAGAATGAAAGAAAGCTAGTAGAACAAATAAGTAAATTTAGCAAAGTTGCAGGTTACAAGATCAACACACAAAAATCTGTTTTGTTTGTATAGCAGCAATGAACAAGCTAAAAAGGAAAATGAGAAAGCAATCTCATTAATAAAATGATCTAAAAGAAGAAAATACCTACCTAGGAATAAATTTAACCAGAGATGTGAAAGACTTGTACCCTGAAAAGTATAAAACATTGCTGAAAAATTAAAGACATACTATATATTTATGCAAATAATTTGCACATTAAATGTTTTTTGCCTACTATGCCCTTCCCTTAAGGTATTTCCTTAAGCATGCCATGCTAATTTTTTAAAGTGCAATGTGTCAAAAAATTAGCATGGTGTGCTTACAAAATACCTTGGGGAGGGGGCACGATTGGCCAAAAAAATAAAACAAAAAAATAATAACATGTACATTTAGTTGTGTAAAAATATGGCAAATGACTTGGTGTTCATGAATTGGATAACTTAATATTGTTAAGTATGGACTACCCAAGTAATCTAAACGTGCAATTCCATCCTTAAAAAAAATTCTATCAGTCTTTTGTGTATAAATAAAAAAAGCTAGTTCTTAAATTCATGTAGAATTGCAGGGAGCCCAAAATTGCCAAAATAGTCTTGAAAAAAGAACAAATAGGACTCAATTCCCAAACATACTCTAAAGCTATAGTAATTAAAACAGTGTGGTAGTGGTGTAAGGATAGACATACAGACCAAGGGAATAGATTTGAGAATCTGGAAATAAACCCATACATCTAAGGACAATTGATCTCCAAGAAGAAAGCCAAGTATTTCAATGGGAAAGAATAATCTCATCAACAAATGATGCTGAGACAACTTAATCTCCCCAGGCAAAAGAGTGAAATTAGATCCCTTCCTCATGCCATGTAACAAAATTAATTGAAAATAGATTAGTGACCTAAATATATGAACTAAAACCATAAAACCCCTAGGAAAAAACATGACATAAAGCTTCAAGACTTTGTGTTTGACATTGAATTCTTAGATGTGATGTGAACAACATGAGCCCTAAAGCAAAGAATATGTAAATTGGATTTCATCACATTAAAAATTTCATTGAAAGTCTTTATCAAGAAAATAAAGAGACAGCTCCTAGAATGGGAGAAAATACTTGGTAATCGTATATCTGATAAAAGTTTAATATTGACAATATTTAAAGTACTCCTATAAGTAAATAACAGAAAGGCAGACAACTCAATTAAAAATGGGCAAAGAATTTGAATAGGCATTTCTCCAAAGAAGGTATATAGATGGTCAATAAGCACAGAAAAAGATGCTCAAAGTCATTAATTATTGGGGAAATGCAAATCAAAACCACAAGGAGATACCACTTTACTTTTAATAGTATGACTATTATCGGAGAGATGGAAAATAATGAGTGTGGGTGAGGATGTGGAGAAATTGATATCTTTTATTCTATTGCTGGTAGGAATGTAAAATGGTGCAGCTCTGTGGAAAACAGTTTCATGATTCCTCAAAACGTTAAACACAGAATTACCATGTGACCTGGCAATTCTACTCTTAGATATGTATCCAAAAATTTGAAAGCTAGGATTAAAACAGATACTTGTATACCAGTATTCTTTGTGCCATTCTTTATCATTGCCCCAAAATGGAAATAACCTCAGTGTCCATCAGCAGATGAATGGATAAAGAAAATATGGTATGTGTATTTATATATGTGTGTGTGTATACACAACTGTGTGTGTGTATATGTGTGTGTGTATATATATATCTATATCTGTATCTATCTATCTATCTCTATATATATTTTCATAAGGTTTTCAAAATGATATTTGAAAACACTACAGAAGAATGAACAGATCTGTCCTGGAAAAAATGCAGCTGGAATGCTCTTGGAAATGAGAATGGCCAGACTGCTTTGGTCATGTTGTTGGAAGGGACCATACCCTGGAGAAAGATATGCTTGGGAAAGTAGAAGGTCAGTGAAAAAGGGGAAGAACCTCAATGAGATGGAGTGACGCAGTAACTGCAGTGATGAGCACAAGCATAGCAAGTTGTGAGGTTGGCACAAGACCAGGCAGTGTTTTGTTCTGTTGTACATAGAGTCACTATGAGTTGGAGCCAACTCAATGGCACCTAACAACAACAGAGTACATATATAATAGAATATTATTCAGTCATAAAGATAAATGAAATTCTGATATATGTTACAACACGAATGAATCTTAAAAACATGCTGTGTGAAGTAAGTCAGACACAAAAGGGCAAATACTGTATGATCTCATTTTCATGAAATATCTAGAAAAGACAAATGGGTAGAGACAGAAGTTTATTAGTGGTAACCAGGAGCAGGAGAAAAAAGGGAATGCGGTGTTACTGCTTAAGAGGTTCTGAGTTTCTGTTTGGAGTGATAGAAAACTTTTTAAATCTAGATCGTGGTAATGGTTACATACCAAGATGGAAGTAATTAATGTCACTGACTTGTATACTTAAAATTTTTCAAGATGGCAATTTTTTTTGCTCTATGCCTTTTACCACAATAAAATTAAAAACAAAACAAAACAGAAAGTGGCTCTTACCTTGGGGTGTACATCTAAATAACTTGGGCAAGTTTTTTAAAATATGCATGATCAGAACAAACTTCCAGAGATTAAGATTCAGTGAACCTGGGTCAGAGGACAGGGTAAATTAATTTGAAATGTTGATTTTTTTTGTATGTATTTCTGATTAAAAATCATTTTTCAGACTAGAGAATGTTGACTTAATCTTTAAATAATTGTTTTGGACCCTCCATTAATTAAACTGTATGTTGTTGTTGTTGTTATGTGCCGTCGAGTCGGCCCCGACTCATAGTGACCCCTCCTTGGGTTTCCGAGGCAGTTATCACTACGGAAGTAGGATTGCCCAACCTTCCTTCCGAGGAGTGGCTGGTGGGTTTGAACCGCCAGCCGTCTGGTTAGCAGGCAAGTGTCTTAGCCACTATGCTACCAGAGCTCCCAATTAAACTGTATAGATAGTTTCTTTTCCTCCACAATTTCTACAATAAATCCGAGGAGTTCTGTCATGTTTGACCACTTGTATGGCTGGGTAGACTGGTGTCATTTACATAATGCTGCTATAACAAAAATGCTGTAAGTGAATGGCTTTAATGAACATAAATTTATTTTCTCACAGTTTAGGAGGCTACAAGTCTGAATTCAGTCTGGTTCTAGAGGAAGAAGGCTTTCTTTCTCTGCCAGCTCTGGAGGAAGATCCTTGTTTCTTCTGAACTTTTGCTCCTGGGCAGTCTTTTTGTGGCTTGGCATCTCTCTTCCCCCATCTCAGTTTATTCATTTGCTGGTTTAATCTCTTTTATATCTCAAAAAAGATTGACTTAACATACACCCTGTGGTAATCCTGCCCAATTAACATAACAAAGACAGCCTGTTCCCAAATGAGTTTATAACCATAGGCATAGAGGTTAGCGTTTACAACACATATTTTTTGTGGGGACACAATTCAATTCATAAAACTGGCAAGCATTGTTTGGACTATGTTTCTCTACCTAGAGGTGTATGTTAGAGAATCCCTCTGTCTGGTGGCCTAGGCCTAAGCGGATTTCTAACAGTTGGGGGAATTTTGGATTCCAGCAAGGAAGAAGTTCAACCAAATATTGACTTGAAGTTTAGTCTCAGGAACCAATTTAATATTTCTTTAGGAGTGACAGATTGAGAAAATTGTTACTATCTCCAGTGCTGTTAATATCAGGTACTCCTGAAATTAGGGTGAGTAGAAGGCTTGGACTATTTGGTTTGAAGCTCATACGCTTCTGTGTGATTTGCTGGAAAATAACCAGCATTTATAAAAAATTTCTCTGAGATAACTGTATGCTAAACTCCATCTTAATTATTTGCAAATACATTTCTGGATTATGACCAGTTCATAAGCTTTAAATTGCTTAAACTTCAGTTTTTCATTTCAAAGAGAATGAAATATAAAAAAGTAAATAAATCATGGATGATTACTTTTTTAAGAAAATATAAACCCATATAACATTATTAGTTATAAACTTTTAAGATACACTGTTTAGTACTCATCAAACTATTGTATCATGGTCTCTGATGTGCAAACACTAATCATTAATTACTATATTTTAATTATTATAGAAGAGATAGTTACAGATTGTTCATGAGTTACTTAATCTAGAAAAGCATTTTGGAAATAAAAATACTGTAGCACAAACATTTTCATCACATATACAACTTTTCTTCTTGGTTCTTAGATTCATTCACTATTAATTTTTTTTTAAGCTAGGTAAATGAGCAAAACAAAATTTGTATAAGCTGTTAATAGATGTCTTAGCTAGTTCTGTAGCACAAATATTACAGAGGGTGGCTTTAAAGAACGTAATCTATTTTTTTACAGTTTTGGAGGCTAAAAATCTACATCAGGGTTTAGGCTGTGTTGATTGCTTCTTTGTCAGTAGTCCCTGGGGATTCCTTGGTTCTTGGTGATCCTTACATGGAATCTGTCTTCCACCATTATGTACTACCATCTATGTCTAATCTGTTGTTTTTATTACTCAGAAGTGATTAGATTTAGGATACAACCTACATCGGTGCAGCCCATCAGCATAACAAAGAGAACACCATTTCCAAATATCCACAGATATAAAGGTAAGGTTTCCAACACATATTTTGGAGAGGGATGCTCTGCTTTTAACCAAAGGTTGGAGGTTTGTATCCACCAGAGCGCCCGCATGTATTTACTTTGAAAAAATCAGCCATTCAAAACACTATAGAGTACAGTTCTACTCTGACAGAAATGGTATTGCCTGAGTCAGAATTGTATGGCAACTGGTGGCATTACTAATCTGTACTAGAAATTTCATTCATTCATTCATTTTATTATTTCTTTATTCAGCACATATTTATTGAATAACCTGCAGTAGCCACATACTGTGTTAGGTGCCCTCAAGGAGCTTATAGGTTAGTAAAAGGACAAACATTAATGAGTCAGTCATCTCATAAAAATTACTGCACTATGCAAAATTGTGCAATAAAAATTATAGTACTTGTAAGAAAAGTAGGGTAGGGCTATAACACTTAAAAACTTCATCAGTGACACATTCAAACAAAAAAAAAATAGAACCTAATAAAAATTGTAGCACAGTTTTACATATGTTAAATGATTAGGAAATACATAAATATTATAATAAACAGGGTACTTTACCTTGAAAAAGACCTGAATTGTGCTTGTGGAAGTGAGTTGCAGCATGTAGTTAACTCTGAAGGAGGGTTATCTGAAATCCCTGAATAGAAAACTCTACCATAGATGAGGATGGGTGTGGCTCATAACACACATGGTGAACAGATGTAGCTGGCAGATGTTGGAGTTGTGTGCATGTGTGACTTTTGTTTATTCTTAGATAGGTCTTGTTCAACTTCATCTGTGTTCACGTACTATTTCTTGTGGCTGAAATCGTGCATAAGCAAATAAATTTGTGTTATGCCCAAATTGTTCCATAATATATCAGTTATTTTGGAATAAGTTCATATGTTCACAATAGGTATTATAGCAGACTGACTATATATCAGTAGTTATTTAATTGCAATTGTGATAAATATAAAAATATAATATTTTTAATATTTAATCTTTCTTTAATCTTTCATTATCTACATAGTTTGATGATTTACACCTCTTTGCATGTGAATAAATTTAAGGAAGATTAGGCAGTCTACTTCTGTAGTGATACCGCCTGAGAAACCCAAGAAAGGGTTGCTATGAGTCAGATCCGACTCCACAGCAGTGGTTGCATTTTTTTTTTT
>NW_006921626.1:16089064-16101579 GCF_000298275.1 Orycteropus afer afer | reverse complement strand
AAGGATTGTGGGGCTGGCGCGGGATCGGTCAGTGTTTCGTTCTGCTGTGCATGGGGTTGCTATGAGTCGGAAATGACTCGACGGCAATTAACAACAACAGCAAGAACAAATACTGTGGTGATGCGTGTGTTGCTGCGAGACTGGAGACTATGCCATTGGTATTTGAAATAGCAGCAGGGTTACCCATGGGAGACAGGCTTCAGTGGTGTTTCCAGACTAAGCCAAAGTAAGAAGAAGGTTTGGGACATCCACTTCTGAAAAAATTGGCAACTGAAAACCTTTTGAAAAGTAGCGATACATTTTCTGATACAGTGGCAGAATGTGAGCCCCTCAGGTTGGAAGGCACTCAAAATACCACTGAGGAAGAGCTGCTTCATCAAATTAGAGTTGACCTTAATGACGTGGATAGCGTAAAGCTTTAGGGACTTTCCTTTTCCGATGAAGCATGATTCATAATGAGAAGAAACAGCTGCAAACATTCATTAATACTTGAAAAGTGGAATGTCAAAATACGAATCTAGGAAAATTAGAAGTTGTCAAAAGTGAAATGGAATGCATAAAGATCGATATCCTAGACACTGTTGTTAGGTGTCGTCTAGTTGGCTTTGACTCATAGCAACCTTATGTATAACAGAATGAAACACTATCTGGTCGTGCGCCATCTCCACAATCATTGTTATGCTTGAGCCCATCGTTGCAGCCACTGAATCAATCCATCTCACTGAGGGTCTTATTTTTTTTCTCTGACCCTCTACTTTACCAATCCTGATAGCCTTCTCCAGTGACTGGTCCTTTCTGATAATATGACCAAAGTACAAGAGGCGAACTCTGTCTTAGTCACCACAACAATTCAAATGCATCAATTATTCTGTGGTCTTCCTTATTCATTGTTCAGCTTTCACATGTATATGAGGCTATTGAAAATATCAAGGCTTGGGTCAGGCTCACCTTAGTTTTCAAAGTGCTGTGTTTGCTATTTAATGTTGTTGTTGTTGTTATTATGTGCCATCGAGTCAGACTCGAGTCATAGCGACCCCTCCTTGGGTTTCCGAGGCGGTATCACTACGGAACTAGATTGCCCAAACTTGCTATTGAATACTTAAATAAAAGAGGTCCTTTGCTGCAGATTGACGCAGGGCAATTGTCATTTGATTTGTTTCTTTTTTTCTGCCTTATGTGTCTGCTGTATTATTTTTCTTTTTAACTTTATATTGTGATTTAGGTGAAAGTTTACAGAGCACATTTGTTTTCTATTCAGTACCTTATACACCTTTTGTTTTGTGACATTAATTGAAATCCCCACAATGTAACAGCTCTCTTCCCTCTTCCTCCCTATGGTTATGTTTTCTCTGTGTCTTTCTTTCCTATGCATTCCTGACTTCTAAGCTTTCTGCCTGCAGTGCTGTTGTTGTTACGTGCCGTCGAATCGCCCTGACTCATAGCGACTCCTCCTGATACTGATACTCCTCCTGATACTGAGGCAGTATCACTACGGGAGTAGATTGCCCAACCTTCTTCCGAGGAATGGCTGGTGGGTGCTAGTGTTGCCCTTCTGATTTCTCATGGTTGGTTGTTCTAAGTAGGACATCTCCCTGGTGTAATTGTTCACGTCAAAGTCCTGTGTATTGTTTGGCTGGAAATTAAGCCATGGGAGTATGTTCAATTCCCAACCTGAAGGGTGATTAAGGGCCATAGTCTAAGGGGTTTCCACCAGTCTATATTTCACCAGTAAGCCTGGCCTTTTTTATGCTTTTGAGGTTTGTTTCACATTTTTTTCCCACTCTTTCTAGGATCTCCAATTTTGATCCTTTTCTGAGTGGTTGTTAGTGGTAGCCAGGCACCATTTAGTTCTGGTCTGAGGGTAGTGTAGACTTTTGTTCCTATGGTTAGTGGTCCCTTGGACTAATTATTTCTATGTGACTTTGATTTTCTTCTTCTTCTTTACTCTTGATGGGAAAACCATAAAGCTTTTAAGACCTCAGACACTACTCACCAAGTAGGATGTAAAATAATGTTTTTGTGTACAGTATTATGCCAATGACCTTGATGTCTCCTGGACCCGTGGTCCTGAGCCTGCAGGCCCAGCATCTCACTCCCTCAAGGTGATTGGTTGTAGCTAAGAAGTTAACATAAATTTTCTCCCCTGTTAGCTCCACTATACGGGTGGACATTTTCATATCCCGTATAAATATGTATGTAGAAATATTGTCTGCCAAACCTATATATTGTTGTTGTGTCGTTGTTAGGTGCCGTTGAGTCAGCTCTGACTCACAGTGACCCTATGTACAATAGAACGAAATACTGCTCTGGTCCTGTGACAACCTCACAATTCTTGCTATACCTGAGCCCATTTTTGCAGCCACTGTGTCAGTCTGTCTTGTTGAGGGCCTTCCCCTTTTTCACTGACCCTCTACTTTATCGAGCTTGATATTCTTCTCCAGGGAATGGTCCCTTCTGACAACATGACCAAAGTAGGCGAGACAAAAACTCTGGCCATTCTCCCTTCCAAGGAGCATTCCACCTGCACTTCTTCCAGGACAGATTCGTTTGTTCTTTTGGCAGTCTATGGTACTTTTGGTATTCTTTGCCAACAACACAACTCAAAAGCATCATCTCTTCTTCGGTCTTCCTCATTCATTGTCCAGCTCTCACATGCATGTGAGGTGATTGACAATACCATGGCTTGGGTTAGGCACACCTTACTTGGTCTTCAAGGAGATGTCTTTGCTATTTAGCACTTTGTTGTTGTTATGTGCCGTTGAGTCGGACCTGACTCTTAGCGACCCCTCCTTGGGTTTCTGAGACAGTATCACTATGGAAGTAGATTGCCCAACCTTCCTTCCGAGGAGTGGCTGGTGGATTTGAACCATCAGCCTTCTGGTTAGCAGTCAGGTGCCTTAGGTACTACGCTACCAGAGCTCCTCTTCAGCATTTTAAAGAGGTCTGTTGCAGTAGTTGTGCCCAGTGCAACACATCATCTGATGTCTTGACTGCTGCTTCCATTGGTGTTGATTGTGGAACCAAGTAATATGAAATATTCAACAACTTCAATCTTTTTCCCATTTATTGTGAAGGTGCTTATTGGTCCAGTTGTGAGGATTTTTGTTTTCTTTATGTTGAGATGTAATTCATACTGCAGACTGAAGTCTTTAATCTTCATCAGTAAGTGCTTCAAGTCATCCTTACTTTCAGCAAGCAAAGTTGTGTTGTCTCCATATTGTAGATTGTTAATGAGTCTTCCTTCAATCTTGATGCCATGTTCTTCATATAGTCTAGCTCCTCACATTATTTTTTCAGCATACAGATTGAATAAGTATGGTGAAAGGATACAACCCTGATGCACTCTCTTCCTGATTTTAAGCCATGCAGTATCCCCTTTGTTTTGTTTGAACGACAGCATCCTGGTCCATGGACAGGTTCCTCATGAGTATAATGAAGTGTTCTGGAATTCCCATTCTTCTCAGTGTTATCCATAGTTTGTTATCCACACAATCAAATGCTTTTACATAGTCAATAAAACACAAGTAAACATCTTTCTGGTATTCTTCGCTTTCAGCCATGATCCATCTCATACCAGGAATGATATCCCTCCTTCCATGTCCTCTTCTGAATCCAGCTTGGATTCCTGGAAGTTCTCTGTCAATATACTGCTGCAACCATTTTTAAATTATTTTCAGCAAGATTTTACTTGTGTGTGATATTAATAATATTGTTCTATAATTTCCACATTCTGTGGGATCACTTTTCTTTGGAATGGGTACAAATATGGATCTTTTCTAGTCATTTGGCTAGGTAGCTATCTTCTAAATTTCTTGGCATAGACAAGTGAGTGCCTCCAGTGCAGCATCTGTTTGTTGAAACATCTCAACTGGTGTTTAGTCAGCTCCTGGAGGCTTGTTCTTTGCCAATTCCTTCAGTGCAGCTTCAACTTCTTCCTTCAATACCATTGGTTCTTGAACATATGCCACCTCCTGAAATGAATGAACATCGACCAATTCTTTTTGGTACAGTGACTCTGTGTATTTCTTCCATCTCCTTTTGATATTTCCTACATCAGTCACTATTTTGCCCAAAGAATCTTTCAGTATTGCAACTTGAGGCATGAATCTTTCCTTCAGTTCTTTAAGGTTGAGAAATGCCAATCATGTTTTTCCCTCTTGGTTTTCTAACTCCAGGTCTTTGCACATTTCATTATAGTAATTGGCTTTGTCTGTTTGAGCTGCTCTTTGAAATCTTCTGTTCAGCTCTTTTATCTTGTCATTCCTTCCATTTGCTTTAGTTACTGTCCATTCAAGGGCAAGTTTCAGAGTCTCTTCTGGCATCCATTTTGGCCTTTCCTTCCTTTTCTGTCTTTTTAATGACCTTTTGCTTTCCTCCTGGATCATATTCCTGATGTCATCCTACAATTCCTCTGGTTTTTGGTCACTGGTGCTCAATGCATCAAATCCATTCTTTAGATGGTCTCTCAATTCAGGAGGGATATAATCAAGGTCATATTTTGGTTCTCCTGGACTTGTTTTACTTGTCTTCAGCTTCACCTTGAACTTGCATATGAGCAACTGATGGTCCATTCCACAGTCAGCTCCTGGTCTTGTTCTGGCTGAAGATACTGAGCTTCTCTATTGCCTCTATTTGAAGTACCAGTGGCATAGCCTTCAGCCTCAAAGCAACATGAGCCACCACAGTACGACAAATGGACAGATGAGTGGTGGCTGTATATGATCATGGGTACATTCCCATTCACCTACCCATACCTGATCATCTTGCCTGTCTCCTGTGTCTTCACATGTTTATTGTTTGTTATTATTAATAATGCAGAATTGCATATTTACCTTTGTTTTCTGTACCTCTTATGTACCTTTTCTTGTCTTCCTTTTCCTTAGTGATACTGTGCTGGTCACTCGTTTTTGGTGTGTTGCTCTTCCTTTCACCCAAATCATTTCATGTCTCTTACCTAGTTAGCAATTTTTCGTCCTCTCTCTTCCCATCCCTGGTAACCAACAAAGAAAATTTCTTTCTGTTTGTAAATCTTTCCTTGATTTTTTATTATAGTGGACTCATGAAATTCTCCTTCTGAGATTGACTTACTTCCCTCAGCATAATGTCTTCCAAGGTTCATCCAGGTTATGAGGTGTTTTGCAGATTCTTCATTATTCTTTAATGTTGCATGGTATTCAATTGTGTGTACGTACCATACTTTGGTTTTACTAATCATCCGTTGATGGACGCTTAGGTTTCCATCTCTGCTATTGTGAATAGTGCTGTGATAAACATGGGTTTGCACATATCTATTCACGTCCAGGCTCTCACTTCGTTAGGATATGTTACTAGTAGTAGAATTGCTGATTAAATGGTATTTCTGTGTGCAACTTTTTACACAAGCACTATACCATATTCCACAGTGGTTGTATCATTTTATAGTTCCACTAGTAGTGTCTGAAAGTTTCAGTCTCTCCATATCCTCACCATCATTTGTTATTTTCTGCCTTGTTGAACTTTGCTGTTACTGCTGGTGTGAGATGGTATGTCATTGTTTTGATTTGCATCTCTCTCATGCCTAATGCAAATGCCTAAAACATTTCTTCATGTTTTTGTTGGTCACCTGAATATCTTCTTTGGTGCAATGCCTATTCATGTCCTCTGCCCATTTTTTCATTGGATTGTTTGTGTTTTTGATGGTGAGGTATTCAAATTTTTCATAAATTTTAGAGTAAAATCCCTTGTTGGATATATCATTGCCAGATTATTTTTTCCCAACCATAGATTATCTTTCCACTCTTCCGGAGAAGTCTTTTGATGCACATAAGGTTTAATTTTTAGAAGGTCCCAATCATCTTTTTTCTCTTCTGCTGTTTGTGCATTGTTGGTTATCTTTGATAGTCTGTTTATACCATAAACAGACTTATTTTCTCTTTGATAAACTTTATAGTTTTAGGTTTTATACTTAGGTCTTTCATCTATCTTGAGTTCATTTTTTGGGGTGCTGTGAGGTATGGATCTTGTTTCATTTCTCTGCTAATAGATATCCAGTTTTGCCAGTACCGTTTGTTAAAGAGACTGCCTCTTCTCCATTTAATGGATTTCAGCCCTTTGTCAAAGATTAACTGTCCATAGTTGGATGGATCTATTTCTGAGTTCTCTATTCTGTTCCACTGGTCTGTGTGTCTGTTGTTGTACCAATACTAGCAATACCAGGCTGTTTTGACAACCATGGCTGTACAGTAGGTTTTGAGATGGGGGAGTTTGAGATCTACTTTGTTCCTCTTTTTCAGTAGTGCTTTGCTTCTTCAAGGTCTCTTTCCTTTCCAGATAAATTTAGTGATTGGTTTTTTCATGTCCTTAAATGGAATGTGCGGTGGAATTGCATTGAGTCTATAGATTGCTGTGGGTAGTATTTAACATTTTCACAATTTTCTGTCTTCCATCCATGAGCATAGTATTTCCTTTCATTTTTATAGGTCTCTTACAGTTTCTTGCAGTAGTGTTTTTTAGTTTGTGTAGGTCTAGTTTGTCTGCTTTATCGCTGCTTTAATGGGTATTGATTGTGGATCCAAGTAAAATGAAATTCTTGACAACTTCATTCTTTTCTCTATTTATTATAATGTTACTTAACGGTCCAGTTATGGGAATTTTATTTTCTGTATGTTGAGGTGTAATCCATACTGATCTTCATCAGTAAGTGCTTCAAGTCTTCTTTCCTTTCAGCAAACAAGGTTGTGTCATCTGCATATTGCAGGTTGTTAATGGTCCTTTTTCCAACAACCCTGATGCAAAACTTTACTGCATTATCTCTTGTTTTATGTGAAACACTGCCTCTTAGTCTATGTTTAGGTTCCTCATGAGTACAATTAAGTGTTCTGGAATTCCCATTCTTCTCAATGATATCCATAACTTCTTATGATCCACGTAGTTGAATGCCTTTGCATAGTCAATAAAACACAAGTAAACATTTTTCTGGTATTCCCTGCTTTCAGCCAAGATCCATCTGACATCAGCAATGATATCTCTTGCTCCACATCCTGTTCTGAATCTTGATTTGAATTTCTGGCAGTTCCCTCTCTATATACTGCTGCAACTGTTTTTGAATTATGTGCTCCAAAATTTTACTTGCATATGATTTTAATGATACTGTTCAGTAATTTCCAAATTCTTTTGCATCACTTTTCTTCAGAATAGGCACAAATATGGGTATCTTCTAGTTGGTTGCCCATTTCGCCATTTTCCAGATTTCTTAGCATTAATAAGGGCACACTTCCAGCATTGCATCCATTTGATGAAACAGCTCAGTGGGTATTCCATCAGTTCCTGGAACTTTGTTTTTTGCCAGTTCTTTCAGTGCTGCTTGGACTTCTTCTTTCAGTACCATTGGTTCTTGATCATATGCTACCTGCTGAAATGGTTGAATGTTGACCAGTTCTTTTTGGTACAGTGCTTCTGTGTATTCCGTCCATCCTCTTTTGATGGTTCCTGTATTGTTCAATATTTTGCCCATACCATCTTTCAATATTGTAACTTGATACTTACTTTTTTTCCTTAAAACTTTCAGCTTCAGAATTCCAAATGTTCTTGCATTTTAATTTTCTAAAACCAGGGATTTGCACATTTCATTATGATACTTTACTTTGTCTTCTCAAGCCACCCTTTGAAATCTTTTATTCAGCTCCATTACTTCTTCATTTCTTCCATTTGCTTTAGCTGCTCTCCATTCAGGAGCAAGTTTCAGAGTCTCTTTCTTTCACCCATTTTGGTCTGTTCTTTCTTTCATATCTTTTTAATGACCTTTACTTTCTTCATGTGTGATGTCCTTGATGTCATCCCAGAACTTGTATGGTTTTTGGTCATTGGTGTGTAATGTGTCATATTTATGTTTCAGATGGTCTTTCAATTCAAGTGGGATATTCTCAAGGCTTTATATTGGTTCTTGTGGACTTGTTTTAATTTTCTTCAGCTTCAAGTTAAACTTCCCTGAGAGGTATTGATAGTCTGTTTAACTCTTGTCCCAGTCTTGTTGAGTGATACTAACCTTCTTCATTGTCTCGTTCCACAGATGTAGTTCATTTGATTCCTCTGTCTTCTATTTGGTGAGGTCCAGGTTTATAATCACCATTTACATTGTTTAAAAAAGCTATTTGCATTGATTTAACTTGTTGGTCTTGCAAAATTCTATCATGTGATCTTTGGTGCCATTTCTATCACCAAGGGCATATTTTCCATCTAGTGATATAATGTTTTCTTTGTAAAAGTGATCATTATCTGTGTTGAGGATTTTTGCCTTAAAGTTTTCATTTTGCTAATGTATCAGCATAAATAATGTAGCTCTGCTTTGGTTATTAGTTGTCTCTTTTATCTTTTTTCCATCTTTCTTATTCCTCATTTATGGATGTGCTTTGAAGCATCACATAACTAGATTTTTCTCCCCACTGTGGAATCTTTGCATTTTAACTGAAATGTGTAAGCCATTTGTATTTATTGTAAATTTAGATTTATTTGTATTTATTTCTACCACTTTTACTTTCTATTTTTTAAACCTTTTCTGTATTGTTTATTTTTCTCAAATGATCTCAGTATTTTTAGATTAATTCAGTATATTTTCCTGATAGAATTTTTCCTCTGTTTATTTGGAAAACTTACACTCCATTTTTCTTCCTTTAGTTGTTATTCAATTGAAATGTCCAGATGTAACTTATTGAAGTCTAAAGTTAATCACTGTCTTTTATGCTTTTCCCAAGGATCTTCTCCTGTGATTCTTAGTCTCTCTCTCTCTTTCTTTTAATTTGGAGAGAGAGTCTGATTGGGGTGGCTTGGTTTAGTCAGGTGTCTATTTCTGGATCATAGCTATTGTAAGATATGTGTAGGATGGGAATTTTAGTACCCGTATGGTCATTGGATTTTTCCTCTTTCTCCCTTACCTCCCTCCCCCAGCCCTGCAGCATACATTGGAGATTGTATGAGCTTGGCAACTGTTTTAGGAGGTATCTCCTGCATATACAAATATTTCTGATTGCATATTTTTATGTACGACTCCTTCTCACAAATTTATGGAGTAGGGAAATACATATGCATTTCTTTTTTGTGTATGTGAATAACTGAAAAGTGTCAAAACAATTTTACCTTTTTCCTCCCTGATCGGTTGTCTTAGTGTCTATGCTTTCAAAAGTCTGACCATTTGTGTCTTTTTCTTTGTTTCTTCCCTCCCCCACCCCCAATTAATGCTTGCCTGCTTGAGAATTCTTGGGAGACTTTGAGGTGCTATAGCGCCTAAGGCACTTGACCAGCCACTCCTCAGAAGGAAGGTTGGGCAATCAACTTCCATAGTGACACTGCCTCAGAAATCCAAGGAGAGGTCACTATGAGTCGGGTCCGACTTGACAGCACAAAACAACAACAACAACAAAGGTTAGGCAATCTACTTCTGTAGTGATACCGCCTCGGAAACCCAAGGATGACGACTACAACAACAACAACAACAGCAACAACAACAACAAAAACAAAGGTTGGGCAATCTACTTCTGTAGTGATACCTCCTTGGAAACCCAAACATGGGTCGCTATGAGTCGGGGCCGACTTGACAGCACATAACAACAACAACATGCCCTTACATTTAATGGAGGTTCAGGACCATGGACAGATGTGTATGTGACACCTGCCTCAGCCTCATACCCAAGCATTGTAGCAGGCTAAGACATTCTTCAGAAGTCTCCACTCGTCATTCTTTTGAGTTGAGTGCATCCCTATTTTTATCAATTAAGATGTGTTACCTCTTCATGGTTTTCATCTCATCTACTTGCAAAATATTTACTTGCAAGTACCTTTGAGTCAGTCAATACATTTAAAAAACAAACAAACAAACAAAAAAACCAGAATTACATAGCATAAGTGATTTACCCAAAGTTACACAGCTCTTCAGTGACAAAGCCAGGTTTTGAATTTAAGCTTTTCTGACTCTAAAGCCAGAGCTTTTAATTACGTGTTATACTTGATTTATAGTCCTTTACTATGTATTTTTATAAATAATTTTATTTCTTTTTAAATTATTTATATATATGCCCAGTTTTCTATTTCAGTGCTCTGTTTTTCCTACTATATTGCAAGAGCTTTTGAATTTTAAGGTAGCAACCCTCTGACTGTCACATCAGATCAAAACCAAACTCACTGCCATCAAGTTGATTCCAGCTCATAGCAAACCTGTAGGACAGAGTGGAACTGCCCCATAGGGTTTCTAAGACTGTACATCTTCGTGGAAGCAGACTGCCTCATCTTTTCCCCATGAAGCATCTGATGGGTTTGAACCACCAATCTTTTGGTCAGCAGCCACATACTTTAACCTTTGTGCTACCAGGGCTCCCTGACCATTATAGATTATGGATATTGTTCATGTTTGTCGGTATCTTCCTTTTAAATTTATTTAGGGTATTTTAAAAATATATAACTTTTTTATTTAGTTAAATCTATCTTTCCTTTAGGGATTTTTTCCCTTACTTACCTCATTTTCATTTATTTGTTTTAATAACTTTCTTATGATCAATAACTTTAATATAATTATATTAATATACATCATACATCATAATGCTGGTATGGTAATCTTAAACATAATATCTTAATTTGGAATATAAGGGAGAGATTACAAAAACAGACTCAAGAGCCAGGTAGATAACATAATTTAGAGAAGCAAGCCAGCCAGCAAAGAAGAACAAAGTAGGATTTAGGATTTATAATGGCATCTTAAGTTGTATTCTTTTGATCTAGAAACACTTCACATATTGAACTCATAAGAATATATATTTTTTTCACTTCCACAACAAATAGGTTCTTTTAATTTTTCTCTGAAATACTTGATCCTCACAGTTTATGTTTTGATAAAGACATAGGACTTTTCACTTAATTCTTCTGTAAAAAAATGCCACCATCTCCCCAGTGATACAGGTCAGCCAGTCACTGATATCAATGGTGAAGATTGTGACCAGTTAGGAAGCTGCTGCTCCAACTACTGTTGCTACTGTTGTCCCATTATGACCAAGTTCCTGTTTCTCAAAAGAAGCTGGAAATCTGGACTTTGATGTGAAATCACCTGCTTTAAAAAGTATTGTCAAGTACATAAAATGTTTTGAAAATAACTTGTAGGCCAAATAAAACACATTTATAGGTTAAATACAATCTGTAGCTTCCAGTTTCAATCTGCAACAAAAGATTTTAGCTACATTTAGTTATTTTATTTTATTCTTATAAATATAGAAAATTTGAGATGATTTTGCCCCCTAAAATAGTCAGTGGCCCATTGTAGCTATTCATAAACTTTTCCATAGAGATATTTTCAAAACTATTTTCTTGTAGTAAAATATATAACAAAATTTACCAATTTAACTGTTTTTAAGTATATAATTCAGAGACATTAACCACATTCACCATGTTGTACAACTGTCACCATCGGTCTCCAAAAGTTTTTCATCACTCTAGGGTTTTTCTTTAGGCATATTGCTTAAGGAGTCCTTCCTCCTCCCAAGAATATAAAAATACTCTAGTTCTTCTAAAACATTTTATGGTATACATAGGTTATTTTTTAGATAATCTGTCTATATCTGATAATTTTATAACACATTTTAATTTTGTGAACATTTTTATAGCAATTACTTGCTTGGTAAAGTAAAGGCCTTTATACTCCATTTAAAATATTTACTTTGTGATTCTTCCACATGTATTCTTACAGATGATCTTAAGTCCTTCTGCTTTACTCTGAAAAATCCAATTTGTCAGAAATGTTCTTTTATAGTACATATATAAACTAAGCTGCCAAACTATTTCCTTTTCACTTTTGCTATGTTTTAAACATAAAGAATAGTTTGAAAACACTATTTTATAATAGTGTCCTTATCAGCTGGATGGACATACATTTATATAGTGTCTGTATTTATTTCCTCTTTCCTTGAGATTAATTTCCTGAAAAGTTCCTTTAAACCAACTGTCTATTTGTACATTATTAATAATGGTGACAACTAAGGAATTTGAAACAAGGTATGTGGTGAGATTATATTGTTGCTATTGGAAGATGGGCCAGGTGACTACACAAAATGTTTCCTGTTTCTAGCATGGTGGCTGGTAATGAATAGGTACTCAATAAACAGTTAAATGAATACAGTGTTAAATGAATAATGAAAACATTATCTTGTTGAGTTTATAAGGCTGTAAGTCAAAACTTAATGGGATTGATTGGAATCAGAGATGCTAATATATTCACTGATCTTTCTTTTCAGAGGCTAAAATAGATGAACTAGAATGCCTATTTAGCAATTTATAGTAAAGGATGTCAGGCATCTGAATCATTTGTGCCAGTCCTACCAGTGTATTTTTTTTTCCCTCAGAAAAACTATTATCAGAAGTTTTCTTGCAAAATGGGATTGGATTAAGAATAGGTTTTTTTTTTCCCCCTTAATTGTGATTTGGGTGAAAATTTACAGAGCAAATTCACTTTCCATACAGCAGTTCACATACACTTTGTCTCATGACATTGACCACAATTT
>NW_006921626.1:16088006-16088964 GCF_000298275.1 Orycteropus afer afer | reverse complement strand
ATTGTGATTTGGGTGAAAATTTACAGAGCAAATTCACTTTCCATACAGCAGTTCACATACACTTTGTCTCATGACATTGACCACAATTTACCACAATGCACACTTCCCCTCCCACTTCCTCCTGACAGTTACCTCTTCCCTGTGTCCATCCCTCCATGCACTACTGCCCCCTGAGCTGTCTCCCTGTGCATACACAGACCTTCTATTCTCCCATGATTGTTCTCTCCAAGGAGTATATCTACCTACTGTAAATGTTCACTTCATATGCCTGTCTTTTGTTTGGCTGAAAGCCACAGGTGTGGGTTCAATTCTAGACCTGAAGGGTAGATAGGGGCCATAGTTTCAGTGGTTCCACTAAGCTCTGTCGGACCAGCAAACCTGGTCTCCCCCGGCTTTTTTTTTTTCTCCAAATGATTTTGAGTTTTGTTCCACATTGTTCCCCCTCTCTATCTAGGATCTCCTACATAGATCCCTTCCAAGTGGTTGACAGTGATAGTCGGGCACCACCTAGTTGTTCTGGTCTCATAGTTGTATAGGCTTCAGAATGCATGGTGTATCAGTCGCTAGGACTAATTGCTCCCATGAATTTTTGATTTTCTTCCTTCTTCTTTGCTCTGGATGAGAGACCCATAGTTGCATCTGGATGGCACCTTGCAAGCTTTTAATATTCCAGTCGCTACTTGCCAAAATAGGAGGTGGAACAATATTTTGTGTAATATGTTATGCCAGTTGAGCTTGATGTCCCCTGAAACTATGGTCCCGAGCCCACAGCTTCAACTACTCAGTCCCTCTGGGTAGCTGATGGTGACCAAGCAGTGACTATAGCCTTGCCCCTTGTCATTTCCACTATACACCTGGGAATTCAGATCATACACCCAAAGTTATAGGACCATTGTCTGACAACCCTATACATGTTCTTGGGTATACTCCCCACTTCATAGACATACCTAATAGTTCA
>NW_006921626.1:16079547-16082224 GCF_000298275.1 Orycteropus afer afer | reverse complement strand
GTGGGTGGGAGTGGGGGATGGCCGTACCTCCATTCACCAAGCAGGTGTGCGGTATAAGAATAACAAGGGGAATCTCACATCTTTTCAGTTGTCCAGGTCCAGAGTGTCCTTGGGGTTACTGGCAAACAGAATCGGAATCTGAGAGAGTGCTGTCACTTTAGATGTCCAAAATGGTCAAGCCACTTGTAAACATTCAAAATGGCTGCACCCTCCGGACAGTCAAAAGTCCACAGCTCAGCCCGCCTTCCTCTTCGCTGCTTCTTCGCCTTTTATTCCCCAGTCACCAGAGTAGTCTTAAGTTCTAAAGCCCCTGGAATCTGGGAGAGCACTGTCTCTTTAAATATCCCAAATGTTCAAGCTGCTTGTAAACATTCAAAATGGCTGCACTCTCTGGACAGGTAAAAGTCCACAGCTTAGTCCGCCTTTCTCTTCACTGCTGTCTTGCCTTTTATCCGCAGCCACCAGAGCAGTCCTCTGTGCAGTCCCTGGCTAGCTGAGATGATTTTCAAGTTAATTCCTAGGTCCTACCACCACTTGGCAAACTCCAAGCTGTCTGTACTGTCAGGATTGCTCAGGATCACTGCCAGACCGCAGCTCTATATGTTTCCTTTTTTGGTATTTTCATGCAAATTCTTCTGCTAGTTGGTGTTTAGTCCACTTCTATATCCTTCCCTTCAAGGCTTAGGAGTCCAGGATTATCTTCTGTGTCTGTGTTAATTGGTTCTCCTTTTCTTTGTTGAAGTGGGTCTGTGCAGTCTTTCAGCCTATTCTGCCATCTTTCCGGAAGTCCTCTGGATTAAGAATAGTTTTAATGGATTCAGCTTCTGAACGCTGTTGATAAGAATGATATGTTAAATGGATGAACATTTTTGGAAGGCAGCTGTGCTCACCACTATACCACCAACACAGATGAACATTTTTGTTCAGTTGTCAGTACACCCATGTACCATACATGGAATAGTACTATCTAGGTTTGTCACTCACAAATATTCTCTACTGATCTTTGTCCTCCTGTTGGTCACATTCCTCCTTTATCTATATGATTAGTTTACTATCAGACCTTTTTCTAATTTAGGAACCAGCATTTAAGGCAGAGTACCTGGAAAGCTTAAACAATTAAGTGCTGCACTAATAGCTGAACAGTAGGTGGCTTGAACCCAACCAGAGGCATGTTGGATGATAGGCCTGGAAATCTGCTTCTGAAATATCACTGCCTTGAAAACCCTATGGAGCAGTTCTGTGCTACACACATGGGGTTTCTTTTTCTTTGGTTTTTGGCAATTCTGATTATAGTGTGTCTAAATGTGTTTTTCACTAGTTTTATCCTTACTAGGTTTTGCTGAGCTTTTGAAATCTATGCCATATTTGGGTAGTTTTTTTGTTAATATTCCTTCAAATATTTTTTCTCAACTAATCTCTTTCTCAGTATTTTCTTTCTATGCCCCTGATGGTCTCCCACTCCTCACCCCCTTAATCTTTTTTTTTTTTTTTTTGTCTCTGTTGTTTGCATTGTATTGGCCTGGCAACACTGTGCATGCTCAGTAAATGCTGTTATAGTAATGGTCCAGGATTTTTTTTTCTACTGTGTCTTTTGCCTGCATAACTGCCTGTCAGTTAGGTATAGATGTTCACTGATCAGGATCAACCTTAACCTGATCACATGCATGTGAATTGCATGCATGATGGGTGTTATAGACCACTTTGTACATTTTAAAAATGATAAATGTTCATCAAACATCCCCAAAACATTTAAATATCATAATAACATTTCTTTCCCCCGCAGAGGCCTTATAATAGATTATCTCATTTAAAAGATTATTGGATTCCTGAAATGACTTCATTTTATAGAATTATGTATTCTTTTTACCTCTGTATGAGTAAATGATTAGATCAGTATACTGCTGTTGATGAATTATATATGTCATTCAGCACTAAATGTGAATTATTGGCCGAAGGAGCTTATTTTTTAAAAAATGTGTTTTGTTATTATAAGAATATGTAAGTGTGTTTTGGTGGGAGTACATTTTTTCTGATATGTTGGCTTGAATAACTTTTCTTTCGTAATCTTACAGTATGATTTCTAGACATTTTAGGTTGTACTTCTTTTGTTATTTCTTCCTCACAATTACAAGGAGTCTCTGGGTGGTACAAATAGTTAATATACTTGGCTGCTAACTGAAAGAAAGTTTAGAAGTTCAAGTCCACCCAGACGCACCTCAGAAGAAAGGCCTGGCAATCTACTTCTGGAAAATCTACCAATGAAACTAGGGAGCACAATTCTACTCTTATAAACATGGGGTCCTCATGAGTTGGAATCAACTCCACAGCAACTGGTTAACAACCCCCAACCACCATTTTCTTGCCCTTTTTGATCTCCCACTAAAGATAGCTTGTAGACTGTTAGAATACCAATTCCTTCACTTATTTAACTATTTAAGTGAAATAAAAACCTCTTACTTTTGTTTTCTTGTCTCTGAAATGAAAATAATAATGGTTCCTGCGCTTGTAAGTAAGGAGCTCTGATGGTGTAATGGTTAAAGCATTCAGCTGCTAACCACATGTTGGAAATATGAACCTATCAGCCACTCTGTGGTAGAAAGATGTGGCAGTCTGCTTCCTTTATTTTTATTTTATTGTGATTTGGGTGAAAATTTACAGAGCAAATTCACTTTCCATA
>NW_006921626.1:16075892-16078940 GCF_000298275.1 Orycteropus afer afer | reverse complement strand
GAGGAGAGACCCATTGTTGCATCTAGATGGCAGCTTGCTAGCTTTTATGATTCCAGTCGCTATTTGCCAAAGTAGGAGGTGGAACAGTGTTTTATATAGTATGTTATGCCATTTGAGCTTGATGTCTCCTGCAATTATGGTCCCAAGCCTACAGGTTCAACTACTCGGTCACTCTGGGTAGCTGACTGTGACCAAGCAGTGACCATAACCTTCCCCTTGTCATCTCTGCTATACACCTGGGAATTCTGATCATTCACATAAACTTGTAGGACCATTGTCTGCCAACCCTATAAACTCCCCATTTCATAGACATGTCTGATCGTTCAGCCTGTCCACCCTCCACCCATCTATCCACCCATATACCCATGCTTGCCTTCACTGACAACGCAGTACTGTATGTGCAAAAGGGTTCATATTTGTTGTCTGCAATATCTGGGGATAGGGCACTAAGAAAAAAAAAAAAGAGAAGGAGAATAATAAATGAAAGTATGGGAAAAATTCAGAAAGAAAATTAAGTAACAGGGTTTGCCAAAAGAAAAAAGGGGGACAAGAAAAAAAAAAAAACAAACCTTAAATTAAAAAAAAAAGAAAATTTCAACCAGGCACAGGGTAAAGAAAAAATGCTAAAAACTAGGACCTGGTAGGGGAAGATTAAGAATAATAATAAAAATGACAAAAGTATTAATAATATTAGTTGTTTGCAAACAAATACAAGTAAACTAATCACCAGAAAAAAAGATAGCAAAAAAGAAAATAAATAAAAATAAAAATAAAAAAAGAGAAGAAAAAAAAAATTGGTAGAGAACAGGGCAGGGCACCCAGGCTCCGTCTGAGTCCACAGACTGTGATGGATTTACTGTGGGCCCAGAAGGTCGGTGGGAGTGGAGGATGGCCGCACCTCCATTCACCAAGAGTAACAAGAGGAATGTCGTACTTTGTCAGTCTTGCAGGTCCCAAGTGTCCTTGGGGTTGCTGGAAAGCAGAACGTGTTTTTAAGCCCCAGGAATCTGCGAGTGCGCTTTCTCTTTAAATATCCAAAATAGTCAAGCCGCTTTTTAAACCTTCAAAATGTCGGCACCCTCCTGACAGGCAAAAGTCCACAGCTCAGCCCATCTTTCTCTTCACCTTCTCCGTTTGTTCCCCAGCCAGCGTGCACAGTCCTCTGTGCAGTCCCTGGCTAGCAGGGTGATTTTTAGGTTAATTCTTAAGTCCTACCACCACAGGAATCTGTGATAGCACTGTCTCTTTATAAATATCCAAAATAGTCAAGCTGCTTTTTAAACCTACAAAATGGCGGCACCCTCTGGGACCGGCAAATGTCCACAGCCCAGCCCACCTTTCTCTTCACCTTCTCTGTTTGTTCCCCACAGCCAGCGTGCACAGTCCTCCGTGCAGTCCCTGGCTATCAGAGCTGATTTTTAGGTTAATTCTTAAGTCCTACCACCACTCGGGAATCTCCAAGCTATCTGTGCCATCAGGATCGCTGCCAGACCGCAGCTCCGTATGTCTCCTTTTTTTGGTATTTTCACGCAAATTCTTCTGCCAGATGGGGTTTAGTTCACTTCTGTATCCTTCCCTTCAAGGTTCAGGGGTCCAGGATTATCTTCTGTGTCTGTGTTAATTGGTTTCCCTTTTCTTTGTTGAAGAGGGTCTGTGCAGTCTTTCTGCCTAGTCCGCCATCTTGCCGGAACTCCTCTTTCTTCTTTTTTGATGTATGCATTTATTGCTGTTATTTGGCCTCTGATCGCTGTTTTTCCTGTATCCCAAAGATTTGGTATGTTGTGTTTTCATTTTCATTTGATTCAAGAAATTTTCGAATTTCATTTTTTATTTCTTCTCCTACCCAGTCTTTCTTAGTGTCAGTGTTCTTCAGTTTTCATGTTTGCTCTTTTTCCATTGATCTTCCTATTGTCGATTTCTAATTGGATAGCATGATAATCTGAGAAGATTCTTTGCAGTATTTCAATGTTTTTAAATTTATTAAGGCTTGCTTTATGGCCTAACATATGGTCTATCATGGAAAATGTTCCATGTGCACTGGAAAAGAATGTATATTGTGCTGTTGTTGGGTGAAGTGCTTTGTAGGTGTTTATAAGGTCAAGTTGGTGGATTGTATTGTTTAGCTCTTCTATATCTTTGTTGAGTTTCTTTCCAGCTGTTTTATCTTTCATTGAAAGTGGTGTATTAAAGTCTCCTACTATGGCTGTGGAGTCATTTATTTAACTTTTCAACTCTTTTAAAGTCTGATTTATGTGTTTTGGGGCTCTTGTATTGGGTCCTTAGATATTTATTATGGTTATATCTTCTTGTTTAATTGATCCTTTAATCATTATATAATGTCCTTCTTTGTCTCATATGGTGGTTTTTGTCTCACAGTCAGTTTTATGAGAAATTAATATTGCCATTCTTGCTGTTTTTTGGTTGCCATTTGCTTGATATATCTTTTTTTTCCAACCTTTGATTTTTAGTCTATTTTTGTCTTTATCTCTAAGGTGTGTCTCTGGTAGACAGCTTATTAATGGGTTTTGTTTTCTTATCCAATCTGCAACTCTCCGTGTCTTGAGTGGTGCATTTAATCCATTGACATTTACTGTAATTATCGAAAAGTATGAATTGGTTGCTGTCATTTTGTTATGCTTTTTTCGTGGTGTTCCTGGTTTCTTTCTTCTGTATAATTTTCTGTGCTGAGCTCATTTTGTGTATGAATCATGTTATCATTTCTTTCATTACTGTTCTTTTTGTATTTGCTAAATATTTGTGCTTGTCCTCTTTTTTATTGTAATGTGAAAGTTTATCATTTTTCTTTGAGGTTGCCCTGTGATTTATAATTTTCTCACTGAGTTTTGAATAGTACATTTTATCTTGCAACTCTCTTGACTTCCTCACTATTTAGAAGTTCTGTGACTATGCAGTTTTTTCCCTCTCTTTGGTTTGTAGTTGTCCTCACTTGCCAATTGATGTCTCTGGTACCTTGTTTACAATCTTGTAATTTTATTTTACTTTAAGATACTTCCATAGCTGTGTTGGATTCTGGTTTATATCATCTTG
>NW_006921626.1:16068911-16074865 GCF_000298275.1 Orycteropus afer afer | reverse complement strand
TATGAACTGTGATGATCTGTTGTGTCTGAGACATTGTGACATTGTTGTATTTAGATCTCTGTTAACTGTTTGTGAAGAGCAGTTAAGGGTGAGTCAGGCTCTTGGTGATTGTTTATCATAGGTCACTTGGAGCAGAAAGAAGTGGTGGCTCTCACTCAGTAAGTAGAGCTGCAGGAGATGCAGGTGTGGTTGCCTTGTATGGGCACAGTTGCTGTCTCCTACTCAGAGAACAACAACAATCAAAAAGTAAAAGCAAGTGGACAAAAACACTGTATGTAAACACATTGAAACAATCACCAAAAAAAGTGAAAAGAGAAGAAACAAAAAACAGACCTGCTATATCTGGGGATGGGACAATAAGAGAAAAGATGTAGTGTAGGAGAATAATGAGGAAAAAAATGAGAAAAATGCAAAAATTAAAACAAGGAATGGGGTTAACCACGAGAAAGTAAAAATTGGAAACCAAGAACAGAGAAGGAGAAAAATCTGAAAACTAGAACCTGGGAAGGGAAAAATAAAGACTAATAATACAAAACGATGAAAATAATAATGATATTAAAACAGACAAAAGAAACAAACTAAAAAAAACAAGGAAGAAAAATCTGGTCATGGTGGGGCAGGGCACCCAGAGTCCATCAGAGCACACAGACTGGGATTGAATTCCTGCTGGCCCAGAAGGTGGATGGGAGTGAGGGTGTAGGGTATGAGAATAACAAGGGGAATATTGTACTTTTCCATTCTTCGTGTTTGGAATGTCTTTGTGGTCTCCGGCAAGTGGAGCCTGTTCTTAGATCCCTGGAATCTGAGAGAGTGCTGTCACTTTAAATATCAAAAATGGTCAAACTGCTTGTAAATATTCAAAATGGCTGTGCCTTCCGGACAACCAAAAGTCCATGGCTAGGCCCGTCTCCCTCTTTGCTGCTTCCCCTTTTATTTACCATCCACCAGTGCAGTCTTCCATGCAGCCACTGGCTAGCAGGGCCTATTTTTAGGCTAATTCTTAGGTCCTAACACCACGTGGCAGTATACAAGCTTTCTGTGCCATCAGGATTGCTGACAGACCGCAGCTCCGTATGTCTCCTTTTTTGGTGTTTTCATGCAGGTTGTTCTCCTAGTTGGAGTTTAGTCCACTTCTGTTGCTTCCTTTCAAAGCTCAGGGCTCCAGGATTATCTTCTATATCTGTGTGAATTGGTTCCCATTTTCTTTTTGAAGAGGGTCTGTGTAGTTTGTCTATTCTGCCCTCTTACCCCACATTGGGAACATAACTCTTGTCTTTGTAAAGTCTTAAACTGGCATAGATATTTACTTTTTAGAATATCCTATTAACCTGTCTTTCATGCATTTTTAGTTTTGTTGGATAGACTAGTTATGTTGAAACTTAGGTCTCCTAGTTTTGACCCTAAGTTATCTTCCAGTAATTTCACAGTTTTAGCTTTAACATCTATGTCTTTGAGACATTTTGAGTTAGTTTTTGTTCATGGTGTGAGGTATGGCTCTTGATTGATTCTCTGTATATGGGTGTTCAGTTTTGTTGGCACATTTGTTGAAGAGATTATTTCTTCCCCATTTAATGGATTTTGACCCTTTGTCAAAAATCAACTGCTTGTAGGTGGATAGATTTATTTCTGGGTTTTTAATTCTGTTCCACCGGTCTTGGTGTCTGTTGTTGAACCAGTACCAGTCTGTTTTGATTACCATGGTGGGACAGTGCCCAAGGTATTTGAGTGCTAACCCAGAAGATTGGTGGTTCAAACCTACCAGCCCACTCCACAGAAGGAAGATGGGGCAATCTACTTCCATAAAGATTTACCGCCTTGGAAACCTGTGGGGGTTGCTGTAAGTGAGAATTGACTCAATGGCAGTGAGCTTGGTTTTTGAGTTTATCTTTCTATGTGTAGTTGGAGATTAGTACTTCCATTTCATTAAAGAGTGTTGTTGGGATTTGGGTTAGGATTACATGGTATCTATAGATCACCTTTAGTAGTATTGACATTTTCATATTGTCAATTGTCCAATTAAGTGTGTTAATGTTGTTCCATTTATGTAGATCTCTTTTAGTTTCTTCCAGTAGTCTTTTATAGTTTCCCTTGTGTAAGCCTTTTATGTTTCTGATAAAGTTTATTTTAGGTATTTTGTCATTTGAGGGCTATTGTTAATGATACTGATTTATTGATTGCCTTTTTAGAGTCCTCTTGTTAGTGTATAGGAACTCAACTGATTTTTATGTATTGATCTTGTACTCGATCACTTTATGGAATCCTTCTGTTAGTTCCAGTAACTTCCTTGTGGATTCTCTGGGATTTTCTATGTATAGGACATGTCATCTTCACTTAGGGATAGTTTTACTTCTTCGTTTCCAGTTTGTTGTTGTTTGTTAGGTGTCATCGAGTTGCTGCCAACTCATAGCTACCCTGTGAGCAACAGAACCTCATACTGCCCTGTCTTGCACCATACTGACAATCCTTGCTATACTTGAGCCCATCTATGTAGCCACTGTGTAAATCTATTTCATTGAGTGTCTACACATTTTTTTGTTGACTCTCTACCAAGCATGATATCCTTCTCCAGGGAATAGTCTCTTCTGACATTACCAAAGTATGTGTGATAGTTGGAGCTGTATATCAACTTGGCTGGACCACAATTTTGTGTGGTTTAAGTAGTTCTGATGTGGTTATTCCCATGATGGGATCAGATGAATATATTTTGAGCATGCAGTCCGTTGAAAGGGAGTTTCCCTAGACGTGTGACCTGCTTCCAGTATATTTATGGATATCCGGGGAAAAGAGACACTTTTCTGTGAATTGGGATTCTGTTGTGCTGCCTACAACTGTCTGTGAGTGGACAATCCACCATTCGGGCTGGAGATCTTGGATTCATCATTTGTTACAGTCAGTATACTGCCTGCCAACCTTGAGCTTCTCAGCACCCACAACTGCGTGAGTCGGGAAAAGCCTCCAGCTTAACATTTGATCCAGGAACTTTGGACTTGGCAGCTTCTATAAGTGTGTGGGCCATTTTCCTAAGATAAATTTCACTTTCTCTCTCTATATAAGCTTTACTGGTTTTATTTCTCTAGAGAACCCAGTCTAACACATTTGGTACTGAGAGTGGTTCTAGAGAGACAAAATCATAAAGATGGGCTTTCTAAATTGGTTCTCCAAGATGATTAATCGTAAAGACAGTAGTATCCCTGCCTCTGTTAATAAAGAGAGCCCTGCTAGTCCGCGGCATGAGGTGACAACATTAATATGCAAAATAGCACCACCAATAGATCAAGTACTTGGGAGAAGTGAGGCTCTGGGTGATTGTGTATTTGGTACTTTTCTGCAGTTTTGTCAGCATGACGAGCATGAGGAAGTTGGTTGGTTGGTCCTACTTACACTAGACAAAGTGGTGAAAGAGCTAGATGAACTCAGGCCTGCTGAGTCATGTCTTACGGACCATGTAAAAGACCTCAGTGTTTACAGTTGTGCTCTGAAAGAAAGACTTATTTCTTCTACTAAAAGAGCTGATATTGCTGAAAACCAAACCCAGAGTCTTATTGTAAAGGTGGCTGAATTACAACACCAGTTAAATTACCAACCCAGAATGGTGTCTGAAGTTAATGTGAGGGAATTGATTGGGAAAAAATGGGATCCTGAAACCTGGAATGGGGACATATGAGCAGATAGTCAGGAAGATCAGAATATGGAGCCTGTAAATTCTGTTGATTCCCTCCCATCTGAAGGGATTACTGTAAAACCATCATCTCCCCCACCTCTGTTTGATGGGATTAACTGAACTGTTCCTGCTGGGTCATTGCCTGAGGCAGAGGCCATGGAAGACATTGCTGAATGTTCTCAGGAACTTCCCCAACCACCCAGTGTTGCTGCTAGACCTATAACTGAAGTTAAGTCCAAGCGAGCCCCAAAAGGTGAAATACAAAGTGTGTTTGAGGAGGTGGTACGTTACACCCGAAAAGACCAATTTGATTTTGCTAACAGGTACAGACAGAAACCTGGAGAATATGTATGGGAATGGCTACTGAGGGTGTGGGATAATGATACAAGGAATGTAAGACTGGGTCAGTCTAAGTTTATTGATTTAGGCCCACTAAGTACGGATTCCTCATTAAGTGTTTCAGCTCTAGAGGTTAGGAGAGGATTTAATAGTTTATTTGGTTGGCTTACTGAAGCATGGACTATGTAGTGGCCTTTCTTAAGTCAAGTTGAAGTACCAGACCTGCCTTGGTATAATGTAGAAGAAAGTATCCAGAAGCTTAGGGAAATCGGCCTGTTAGAAAAGATTTATCAGATTAGACCCCTAGAACCAGAAATGGAGAGTCCAGAGGACACGCCTTTCACCAGTATGATGAAGAATAAATTTGTGAAGGGAGCTCCGGCATCCTTGAAGACTGTGTGATTGCTATTTTATGTAAACCAGATTTGACAGTGTGAACTGCTCTAATTGAACTAAGACACTTAACTATGATGGGGCTGATTGGACCTGGTGTTGTTGTTGTTATGTGCTGTTGAGTTGGACCAGACTCATAGTGATCCCTCCTTGGGTTTCCAAGGCAGTATGACGATGGAAGTAGATTGCCCCATCTTCCTTCCAAGGAGTGGCTAGTGTGTTTGAACCGCCAGGCTTCTAGTTAGCAGTCGAGTGCCTTACGTGCTATGCTACCAGAGCTCCTTGGACCTGGTGGTAGTAGGGGCCAAGTGGCAGCAGTTAATCAACAAGGGCAAGGTGGGCGTGGTTACCGTAATGGACAGCAGAGTCAGAACGGTAATCAGAATAGTCTGACGTGTGTGGAATTATGGCATTGGGTACTTGCGCATGGTTTTCCTAGTAGTGAAATACATGACAAACCTTCTAAATATTTACTTGATCTGTGTAGACAGAAAATTCTAGGTTCATGTGAACAGCAGCCTAGATTGAATTGCCAGAATACAGAGTCACGGCCACTGAATCAATTTCCAGACTTGAGTCAGTTTACAGACCCACAACCCCTTGAATGAAGGGGAGGCCAGTCCCTTTGAGGAAGGACCGCACTACATTGCAAAAAATCTATAATGTCAGTCTTTCTCCCAGCCTTCCCTAAAGGGATCTGAGGTCTTTTACGAGAGCGACTGTTTATTGAGGAAAAGGAAATTATCAGACTTTTTGGGGATTACTGGACACTGGCTCTGAACTGACACTAATTCCAGGAGACCCAAAGTGTCATTGTGGCCCACCAGTCAGAGTTGGGGCATATGGAGATCAAGTTACTGATGGAGTCTTAGCTAAGGTGTGTCTCACAGTAGGTCCAATGGGTCCCCGAACCCATCTGGTAGTGATCTCCCCAGTTTCAGAGTGCATAATTGGAATAGATATACTGAGCAATTGGTAGAATTCCCATATTGGGTCCCTGACATGTGGAGTAAGGGCTATTATGGTAGGAGAAGCTAAGTGGAAGCCATTAGAACTGCCTCTGCTTACAAAAATAGTAAATCAAAAGCAATACTGCGTACCTGGAGGAGTTGCAGAGATTACTGCTACCATCAAGGACTTGAAGGATGCAGGAGTGGTGTGGTGATTCCCACCATATCCCATTTAATTCACCTATTTGGCTTGTACAAAAAACAGATGGATCTTTTTTTTTTTTTTTTTTTTGTGATTTGGGTGAAGATTTACAGAGCAAATTCACTTTCCATACAGCAGTTTACATATACTTTGTCTCATAATGTTGACGACAGTTTACCACAGTGCAACAGCTTGCCTCCCACTTCCTCCCCATAGTTACCTCTTCCTAGTGTCCATCCCCCCATGGACTCCTATCCCCTGAGCTGTCTCCCTGTGCATAGGCAGCCCTTCTTTCTCAATGATTGTTCTCTCCAAGGAGTGTATATACCTCAGGTAAATGTTCAACTCATATGCCTGTCTTCTGTTTGGCTGGAAACCACAGGTGTGGGTTCAATTCCAGACCTGAAGG
>NW_006921626.1:16061991-16066673 GCF_000298275.1 Orycteropus afer afer | reverse complement strand
GTCTTTCTGCCTAGTCCGCCATCTTGCCAGAACTCAAAAACAGATGGATCTCGGAGAACGACAGTAGATGATCATAAACTTAATCAGGTGGTGACTCCAATTGCAGCTGCTGTTCCTGATGTGGTTTCATTGCTTGAGCAAATTAGTACATCTCCTGGTACTTGGTATGCAGCTATTGATCCGGCCAATGCCTTTTTCTCACTATCAATTTCAAAGGACCATCAGAAGCAATTTGCCTTCAGCTGGCAAGGCAAACAGTATATCTTTACAGTGCTTCCTCAGGGGTATATCAACTCCCTGGCACTGTGTCATAATTTAATCCTTAGGGATCTTGATCGCCTTTCCCTTCCACAAGACATCACACTGGTCCAGTATATTTATGACATTATGCTGATTGGACTTAGTAAGGAAGAAGTATTGATGACTCTAGTCTTATTGGTGAGACGTATGTGTGCTGTTGTTGTTGTTATTATGTGCTGTTGAGTCAGACTGGACTCATAGCGACCCCGCCTTAGGATTCTGAGGTAGTATCACTATGGACGTAGATTGCTCAACCTTCCTTCTGAGGATTGGCTGGTGGGTTTGAACTGCCATCCTTCTGGTTAGCAGTCATGTGCCTTAGACACTATGCTACTAGAGGTTGGGAAATTAACCCAACAAAAATTCCAGCACCTTCCACCTTAGTGAAATATCTAGGGGTCCAATTGTGTGGGGCATGTCAAAATATTCCTGCTAAAGTGAAGGATAAGTTATTTTATCTGGCTTCCTCCACAACTAAAAGGGAAGCACAATGTCTGGTGAGTCTCTTTGGATTTTGAAGGCAACATATCCCTCATTTGGGTGTGTTGCTGCCGCCTGTTTATCAACTGACTCGGAAAGCTGCTTGTTTTGAGTGCAGCCCTGAACAGCAGAAGGCTCTGCAACAGGTTCAGGGTGTGGTGTAGTCTGCTGTGCCACTTGCCCATATGATCCAGATGAAGTATCTGTGGTAGACAGAGATGGTGTTTGGAGTCTTTGGCAGGGCCCTATTGGTGAATCACAAGACAGACCCTTAGGATTTTGGAGCAAAGCCCTGCCATCCTCTGCAGATAACTACTCTTCTTTTGAGAAAAAGCTTTTAGCTTGTTTTTGGGCTTTAGTAGAGACTGAACGCCTAATCATGGGCCACCAAGTCACCATGAGGCCTGAGCTGCCCATCATGAACTGGGTGTTTTCTGACCCAAAGAGTCATAAAGTTGGATGTGCATAGCAGCACTCCATCGTTAAATGGAAGTGGTATATCAGAGCATTCTGGCTGCAGTTTTCCCAGGACAGATTTGTTTGTTCTACTTGGACTCCGTGGCATTTTCAGTATTCTCTGCCAGTACCACAATTCAAAGAATCAACTCTTTTTTGGTCTTCCTTATTCATTGTCCATGTATAACATGCATATGAGGGATTGAAAATACCATGGTTGGGTTATGTGCCTGTTGTGTGGTAAATTACTTATTGTGGCTTTTCTACCCATAAGTCTTTGTAAATTCCAAGGTGGGATTTGCTATGAGCAACTGAGGAGCTCCTGATTGCTAACGTTGTCCACCTGGAGTATTTCTGTTGGGAGTGGCACAAAACAATGTTCTGGGAGGTTCCCACTCTCTCTCAGGTGCTTCGAGTTCTGATGCTTTGATTGGCTAGTTTGGCCACTCTGCCAGGCTCAAAAGGAGGCCTCATAGAGGCAGAACTCTCTCTGACTGTTGGCTGAGGAAGACGTGCTGCTGAAAGAGACACGTGCTCCTGAAAGAGACACGTGCTGCTGGGAAAGAGACGCAAGAGACGTGCATTGTTGAGTAAGACACCGAGGGACATGCACTAGAGAGACTGTGAGAGACTTGGCTGAGAGATGGTGGTCTGGGAGAGAGACTGAGCGTTTTTCCTGAACTTGAATTGTAATCTGGTGCTTCCCTAATAAACCTCATAATCTGTGAGTTCTGTGTGGCCACTGCAGCGAATTATTGAACCCAGGAGAGAGGTGGTGGTGCTTTGCGAGGAACAGTTGGTGAAAGGGCTGGAGGAAGGCAGCATGTCTGGCCTTACAGTAATACGCCTTGGGATATTGATGGTGATTGTGTCCTCCTCTTGTGAGGTTAGAAGATGTGGCCTCCTTGTCCTTTTTGCAGTGCCCCTAAGTCTTCAAAGGGACATCTTAGCTCTTTAAGACATTTTTTCCAACAGATTTACACAGCGTAAAATAATGTCTGAGTAGGTCAGCTGTTCAAACCCACCAGCTGCTCTGCGGGAGGAAAATGGGGCAGTCTACTTCTGTAAAGATTTACAGCCTCAAAAACCCAGTGGTGATCACTATGAGTCAAAAATGACTCGGTGGCAGTGAGTTTGGCTTTTTTGGTTTTCATGGGTATTGATTGTGGCTCCAAGTAAAATGAAATCCCTGAAAATTTGAGTCTTTTCTCTATTGTGATGGTGCTTATTGGTTCAGTTGTGAGGGTTTTTTTCTTTATGTTGAGGTTTAATCCATGCTGTAGTCTTGGTCCTCATCAGTAAGTGCATCAAGTCATCTTCACTTTCAGGAAACAAGGTTGTGTCATCTGCATATTGCAGGTTGTTAGTGAGTCTTTCTCCAATCGTGATGCCACATTCTTCTTCACAGAGTTCAGCTTCTCAAATTATTTACTCAGCATAAAAATGGAATAAATACAGTGAAAGAATACAGCCCTGACCCATCCCCTTCCTGATTTTGAACCATCAGTACTCCCTTGTTCTGTTTGAATGACTGCCTCCTGGTCTATGTACACATTCCTCATAAGCATAATTAAGTGTTCTGGAATTCCCATTTTTCGCAGTGTTATCTGTATGGAATTTCTTATGATCCACACAGTCAAAAGTCTTTGCATAGTCAATAAAAGAAAGGTAAACGTCTTTCTGGTATTCTTTGCTTTCAGCTAGGATCCATCTGGCGTCAGCAATTTTGTCTTCTCTTCCCCATCCCCTTCTGAATCTGGTTTCAGTTTCTAGCAGTTCCCTGTCAAGATACTTCTGCTATCAGTTTTTAATTACCTTCAGCAGATTTTTATTTTTGAATGACATTAATGGTATTGTTTGATAATTTCCACATTCTCTTGGATCACCTTTCTTTAGAATGGGTATAAATATCAATCTCTTCCAGTAAGTTGGCCAGGTAGCTACATTCCAGATTTCTTGGCATAACTGAGTATGCACCACCAGCACAGCATCTGTTTGTTTAAACATCAGAATGGGTTTTCTATTTCAGTTATTTCTGCTCTGATTCCCACACCCCCTCTTCTTTCTGGTGACTATGTACTTCGTTTGCTGTTCCTTTTCTGTTAGTTCAAGTTTTAGAGTAAAGTTATTGATTTTGGCCTATTCTTCTTCTTTGATTTTTCATTCTTCTGTTTTGATGTGTGCATTTGTTGCTATGAATTCTCTGAGCGCAGCTATTATTGTGTTCCACAAGTTTTCTGTGTTTTGGTTTCATTCTCATTTGATTCTAGGAATATTTGTAAAGTTTTATTTTAAATTTTTTTCTATTATCTAGTAGTTTTTTACTGTTACTCAATTTTTTTCTTTGATCTTTCCATTATTGATTTCTAATTTTATACCATTAAGGTCAGAGAAGGTGCTTTGTATTATTTTGAGGCTTCTTTCATAGCCTGCTACATAGTTTATTCTTGTTAGTGGTCCACGTACATTGGAGAAGAATGTGTACCAGGCTACTGTTGGGTAGTGAGTTCTGTATATGTCTGTGAGGTCAAAGTTTGGTTGATTGTGTTATTTAGATCTGTATTTTTGTTCAATTTCTTTCTTGTTATGTATTTATTGTTAAAGTCTCCTATTACTGTACAACTATCTGTCTTTTCAATTCTGTTTCTTTGGCATATGTATTTTGGAGCTCTGTTATTGGGTGTATAAATACTCATTACAGTTATGTCCTCTTGATGGATTAATTCTTTAATCATTATATAAAGCTCTTCTTTGTCTCTAAGAATTGATTTTGACTTAAAGTCTATTTTATCAGTGTTTATTAGGCCACTCTTGTTTCCTTTGTTTATTGTTCATGTATATATATTTTTCATCCTTTGATTTTTTAATCTATCTAAGGTGTTTCTCTTGTAGGCAACAGAGAGAGAGAGAGAGAGAGAGAGAGAGAAAGAGAGAGAGAGAGCGCACCAGTGAGAGCTGGCTGCTAACAAGAAGGTCAGTGGTTCAAACCCACCAGCTGCTCTGTGGGAGAGAGAAGAAGCAATCTACCTCTGTAAAGATTTACAGCCTTGGAAACCCAATGGGGGTCACTATGAGTCAGACTCTACTTGATGGCAGTGTATTTTGGAAAATATGTATGTCCTTTTTGCCACTCTTCGTCTCTTGACTGTAATGGTTTAATATAAATTAAACCATTTACGTTTAGTGTCATTATCGATAGGTATGAATTTATTGCTGCCATTTTGTTATGATTTATATTGTGGTGTTAACAGTTTCTTTGTTCTAGTTAATTTTCTGTGCTGAATTCTTTTTGTGGATTTTATTTTCATTTCTGTCACTATTGTTGACTTTAGGTTCACTGATTGTCTTTGATTTTGTTATTTTTTTGGTGAATAGATTTATTAATTTTCTTTGTGATTATTCTGGAATTTACCTTTTTTCTTTTTTTTTTTTTACAACTTAACTAC
>NW_006921626.1:16059833-16061034 GCF_000298275.1 Orycteropus afer afer | reverse complement strand
ACTCCCCACTTCTTACATACCTAATAGTTCAGCCTGTCCACCCATCTATCCACCCATATACCCATGTTTGCCTTCACTGACAACACTGTACTTGATGTGCAAAAGGGTTCATCTTTGTTGTCTGTACTTCCCATGAACCTGTCTATCTATGTCTTTCTCTTCTTCAGTGCCACTATATTGATCACTCACATTTGGTACATTGCCCTTCTCTTCACCCAAATCAATACTTATCTCTCTCTATCTAACAGAGTTCCCTCCCCTCCCCTCCCACCCCTGGTAACCAACAAAGAAAATGTCCTTCCATAGATAAATGTTTCCTTGACATTTACAATAACAGACTAATACAATATTTGCCCTGTCGTGACTGACTTATTTCACTCAGCATAATATCCTCCAAGTTCATCCACATTATGCGATGTTTTGGAGATTCTACGTTATTCTTTAGGGTTGTGTAGTATTCCATTGTGTGTATGTACCATAATTTGGGCATCCATTCCTCAGTAGATGGACACCTATGTTATTTCCATCTTTTGGCTATTGTAAATAGTGCTGCGATGAACATGGGTGTGCATGTGTCTGTTCCTGTCATGGCTCTCACTTATTTAGGATATATACCTAGTAATGAAATAGGTGGGTCAAATGGTATTTCTATTTTCATCTTTGGAAGGAATTGGCATACTGCTTTCCACAATGGTTGTACCATTTTACAGTCCCACTAGCAGTGTATAAGAGTCCCAATCTGTCCACATCCTTGCCAGCATTTGTTATTTTCTGTCTCGTTGAACTTTGCTACTAGTGCTGGAGTGAGATGGTACCTCATTGTTGTTTTGATTAGCAGCTATCTAATAGCTAATGATGATGAGCATTTCTTCATATGTTTGTTGGCCGCCTGAATATCCTCCTTTGGTGAAGTGTCTATTTATGTCTTCTGCCCATTTCTTAATTGGATTGTCTTTTTGTTATTGAGGTGTTGAAGTTTTCTATAAATTCTAGAGATAATTCCCCTGTCAGATATGTCATTATTAAGTATTTTTTCCCAATCTGCAGGTTTTCTTTTGACTCTTTTGGAGAAGTCTTTGGAAGCACATAAAAATTTAATTTTTAGAGGGTCCCAATCATCTGGTTTTTCTTCAATTGTGCATTTTGAGTTATGCTTGATAGACTATTTATGCCGTATGTTGTTGTTGTTGTTGTTATGTGC
>NW_006921626.1:16046941-16047404 GCF_000298275.1 Orycteropus afer afer | reverse complement strand
AGAAGGATGTCATGCTTGGTAGGGTGGAGGGTCGACGAAAGAGGGGGATGCCTTCTTTGAGATGGATTGACACGGTGGCTGCGATGATGGGCTCAAGTATAGCAGGGATCCTGTAGCTGGCACGGTATCGGGCAGTGTTTCGTTCTGCTGTCCATGGGGTTGCTATGAGACGAAAATGACTCAACGGCACCTAACAACAACAACAACTAGGTCATTTCACTTTGGATATGTCCATAGTTGTGGTTTCTGAGTTATGTCATCTTTTGTAGTATTGGTCGGTTGTTATTTACTATTTTTGGTTTTCTGTTCAAAGGAGTCCCTTTAGCATCTCATGTAAGGTTGGTCTCGTTTTAACAAATTTACTTAGTTTCTGCTTATCTGGAAATCTCCTAATTTCACCATCATATTTTTGGGACAGTTTTGCCTGGTATATAATTTCTTGGTTGAAAATTTTCTCTTTCAG
>NW_006921626.1:16031281-16046310 GCF_000298275.1 Orycteropus afer afer | reverse complement strand
GGTCTGTATCCTGTTCCTTTGTTTCTACCACTTTATCTTGCTTCTTTGTGTGTACTGTGATGGTCTGTTGTCTCCGAGACACTGTAGTATTGGGTTAAGATCTCTGTTAAGTGTTTGTGAAGAGCAGCCAAGGGTGATTCAGGCTCTTCTTGTTGGTTTTTTATTGTTGTCCCATTGGTGGAGAAGGAGGTCGTGGCTCTTGCTCAGTAAGTGACGTTGCAAGAGGTGTGAGTATAGTTGTATCTTATGTGGACTGTTGCTGTCTACCAGTCAGTTAGAGAAAAATTACAATTGCATAACTATTAAAAAACTAAAAGGACATGGTAAAAAAATAGTCTATCTAATCACAGAGGAACAGTAATCAAAAGAAAGAAATATGGAAGGAAAGAAGGAAAAAAAAGGAAACCTGTAATATCTGGAGGTAGGGCACTAAGAGAAAAAAGGTAGAGAAGGATAATAATGAAGCAAAAAGTGGGAAAAATGTAAAGAGAAAAAAAAAAGGTAAGGTGTTAACCACGAGGAAAAAAGCAACAAAACACAGAATTTAAATTAAAAAAAAAAAATGTATATATATATTTTTTAACCAGGAACAGGGGAATACAAAAAGCTGTAAACTAGGTCCTGAGAGGGTGAGAATACTAAATAGGATAAAAGTATTAATAATGTTAGTAGAGTTAAAACTACTTTTACAACCAAACTATAAATACAACCAAAGTAAACACCAGAAAAAAGAAAGAGAAAAAGAAAAAGAAAAAAAAATCGGCGGAGGACAGGGCAGGACATCCAGTCTCCGTCTGAGCACACAGACTGGGATGGAGTTCCTGTAGGCCCAGAAGGTGGGTGGTTGTGGGGGGTGGCTGCACTTCTGTTCTCCAAGCGGGTGTGGGGTATAAGAGTAATGAGAGGAATGTCACACCTTTCTGTCATGTAGGTCCGGAGTATCCTTGGGGTTACTGGAAAGCAGAACCTCTTCTTAAGCCCCTGGAATCTTGGAGAGTGCTGTCTCTTTAAATATCCAAAACAGTCAAGCCACTTGTAAACATTCAAAATGGCAGCACCCTCTGGACAGGCAGAAGTCCACACCTCAGTCCATCTTCCTTTTCATTGCTGCTTCCCCTTTTACTCACAGCCACCAGAGCAGTCCTCCATGCAGTCCCTGGCTAACAGGGCTGATTTTTAGCTTAATTCTTAGGTCCTACCACCACTCGGGAATCTCCAAGCTGTTTGTGCTGTCAGGATCGCTGCCAGACCGCAGATCCATATGTCTCTATTTTTGGTAATTTCATGCAAATTCTTCTGCTGTTTGGGTTTAGTCCATTTCTATATCCTTCACTTCAAGGCTTAGGGGTTCAGGATTATCTTCTGTGTTTGTGTTAATTGGTTTCCCTTTTCTTTTTTGAAGAAGGTCTATGCAGACTTTCTGCCTCTTCCACCATCTTGGAATCCGGCCTACCTTTATTTACTTTAAGTTTAAAATAGTTTATCTTGATATTGCCTTGAGTTCCTCTTCATATAGAAATTCTTTTGGTACACCATTTTCCCCACTATTTGTTTTAAAGTGACTGTTGTTTACAGATTGATATCTTTGGTTCCCTGTTTTCAGTTTTATCTTACGTTTGATAAGTCTTTGTTTCATTTGGTATCTGGGTGATACTGTCACGTGTCTTAATGTCAAGTTGTTGTCTAATGTCATTAGTTCTTTGTCTGAAGGACTTTTAATTTTTTTGGTAAGGTTCGTCTGTTTTTTAAATTTATATTTATCTGGGAATGTCTTAGTTTTACAGTTATGTTGGAAAGACAGTTTTACTGGTCTTGGTTTTTAATTCTTTTCTTTCAGGGGTTTATATATGTCATCTCACACTCATTTTGCTTGCATGCTTTCTGCTTCCTAAGTCTTAATGGTTCCCCTTTGTAGGTGATGTTTCAGTTATAAGCTGCCCCCTGAATTTTTTCTTTGTCTTTGGTTTTAGAAAGCTAACTTTTTTTTTGGGGAGGGTCTATCCTGTATGCAGGAGTTCTGGTAGCATAGTGCCTAAGGCACTTGACCGCTAACCAGAAGGCTGGCGGTTCAAACCCACCAGCCACTTCTCAGAAGGAAGGTTGGGCAATCCTACTTCCATAGTGATACTGCCTTGGAAACCCGAGGAGGGGTCGCTATGAGTCGGGGCCGACTCGATGGCAAATAATAACAACAACAACAACATCCTGTATGTGGTTGGTTGAACTTCTTGGATGGAATCTTCATGTCTTTAATGATATTAGGGAAATTTTTTTATCAATAAATATTCAGTAACTCTATACTTCCCTGCCTCCCCCTCCATTCTGGAATTCTAGTTATATGTAAATTCTTGGTGGTCTCAAATAACTCTTAGGCTTTCTTCGTTCTTTTTTCTGATTAGTGCCAAGGTATTTGCTATTTTGTGAATTCTTTTTCCTCTTGGTTCAGTTACACTTAAAACTCCTTCCATTGAGATTTCTGGGAAGATGGCACTGTACTGACAGTCCACACATAGTGCCCCTGTCAGCAGAAAGTTTGAGAAACTGGGTAAAGCAGACACAAATAATGATACTGGAGTTATGAGCCTAGAGGAGGTTTGGTAGCATAGTGCCTAAGACACTTGACTGCTAACTGAAAGGCTGGCGGTTCAAACCCATCAGCCACTCCTTGGAAGGAGGATGGGGCAGCCTACTTCCTTAGTGATTCTGCCTTGGAAACCTGAGGGAGGGGTCATTGTGAGTTAGATCTGACTCAATGGCAGTGATTTTTTTTTTTCTTTTAAGAGAAGATAAAGTATTAGATCCAGTGAAGGCAGTGAAAGTGAGCAGATTAAGTGACTAGGAAAAATAAAGAAACTCACCCAGCTGGTGGAGCTGAAGAGGAGTCATTAGAAATGCAAAGGAATTTGAGGAGGAAGCAGGAAAAAAGTCACATCATGGAACCCACAGGCATTAAAAACTCATAATAGCCATGCCAGGAATTTTTCAAGGTGAGCTGAGGCTTTGAGTGGGGCCAAGGTCATACTTGGAAATGTAACAGGATGCTCTTACCTTAAGGTACTGCTTAATAGTCTGGAAGGGAATTGAGGAAAAGGAAGAGAAACTTTTTCCAAATAAACAGAACCCTAAAGTGGATATATGACCATGGGCTTGGGTCTAACTCTTAGCAAGCCTTTTTAGTACTGAGTGGATCTAGGACCTGGGATTTTGCCACATGTGGATCCATTTGTTATAGGGTGGCCATTTGTCTTTTGGCATAACTATCAGGTCTGAACTTCTTGGCTTAATTTATGGCTGGGTATCATCATCAGCTTACAGCCCCAGATGGAGCCAGGGACCAAGGAGGCTGTCTTTTTTTTTTTTTTTCAATGCCTGCATAGCTGACTGAATTATCTCATACTAAGCACAGAAAACAGCCTCTGCCTCTCTATCCTGGCTTTGCTTCTGCCGCTATCTTTCCCCCGCTGCCTTGTCCAATAGGAGGAACATGTTACCCTCCAGTAGTCAACTGCTGCTACTACACTGAACACCTCATCCAACACACAGGTAACACCAATAGCTCTTGCACAACAGGATGAACGATAGACAGTGGACAATACCTACTTGTCCCAACTCCAAATCCCCTTCATGACAAACAGAGACCTGCACCCACAACCCCACCAGTAATTCTACCAACATAGAGAAAGCTGGAGAGTGACCCAGTACAGCTGAGTTACTAACCAAATAACACCTGCTCTACACTTCCAGATATAGTAAAACATAAAATGAGGGTGAAACAAATCAGTACCTAACTAACAAATAAAGACAACAACTTAAAAATGTTTAGGAAGCAACAGACAACTTCAAATCAAACAAAAAATAAGGACAGGATAGTAGAAACAAGTGCTCAAGCTAAAGAATTAGGATAGCTCAACTATTTGATGAGGAATTCATATATCTATATCTATATCTACATCTTTATCTATCTATCTATCTATCTATCTATCTATCTATCTATCTATCCCTCCAAGAATGTAAAGAAGCCATAAACAGAAGCAATGAGAAGACAGACAGTACCCTTGAAGAATTCATGAAAATAATTCAAGAACAAAATAACAAATAAATACACAATTGGAACTCATACAAAAACAACAATTAGAAATCTAGAAGATGAATACTAAAATTTTGGAGAAAGATTACAAAGTGGAAGGACAAAAGAATAGACTAGAACTGGCTGAAGAACACATTTCCCAACTAGAACACAAATCCCTTGATGCTAGCCTATATGAGGAAAAATCAGAAAAAAAGATTTAAGAGAAATGAAGAGAACCTAAGAGTTACATGGGATGACATGAAAAAAAAAAAAAAAAAAAAAAAAAACCCCTGATTGGAATACCAGACAGGAAGAAAAAAAAAAAACCACTGAGAAAATTGTTGAAGAGTTGCTAGCAGAAAATTTCCCCCTGTCACAAAAGAAGGAAAGATTTCCATTCAAGAGGGTCAGTGAATCCCATACTGAAAAGATCCCAAGAGAAAGTCACTAAGACCTATCATAATCAAACTTTCCAAGACCAAAGACAAAAGAAAGAATTTTGGGAGTAGCTTAGGATAAATGAATTGTCATCTACAACAGAAAACCAGTAAGACTAAGCTCTGATTTCTCAGCGGAAACCATGCAAGCAAGAAGGCAATGGGTTGACACATAGAAACCTTGAAGGAGAAGAATTGCCAATCAAGAATTATATATCCAGCCAAACTGTTCCTCAAATATGAGGGTGAAATCAAGACATTCCCAGAGAAACAGAAATTAAGGGAATTTGTGAAAATCAGACCAACCCTATAAGAAATGGTAAAGGGAGTCCTTCCCATAGAAAACACATAACAGAGAACAACAAATTAAAATCAAGACACTTGACACCACTACCTAGAAAACAAACCAGAAGAAGATTCTCAAAATAAGCTCACAAAAAAATGTGCATAGAGAAATAGGGGAGACAATCTGCAAATAACAATAGTGAGGAAGCAAATAGAGGGAATAAAAAGTTTAATTGCATAATTTCCAAACGGAGAGGAAGACAGGACAATGACTTTATAGAACAGAGTGTTCCATACTTTGGGAGATAAGAAATTACTTCAGGGTGACCACAGAGAAAATTAACAGCCCCTTTAACCAAACTAAGGAGCTCTGGCATAGTGCTTAAGGTATTTGACTGCTAACCAGACGGTTGCCAGTTCAAACCCACCAGCCATTCCATGGAAGGAAGACTGGGCAGTCTACTTCCATAAAGATTTACTGCCTCAGAAATCCAAAGAGAATTGCTGTCATTCGGAATCGACTCGATGGCAGTGAGTTTGGTTTTTGAGTTTCTAACCAAACTAAGAAAGAAGAAAATCACAAGGGCTTAGTATGCACAGACTCAACAATAATGAAGAAAACAGAAAAAACACTTGATAACTAAATGAACTCAGCACAGAAAAATATTTGGAACAGAGAAATCACCAACAATACAACAAACAACACAACAGAATGACAATAATAAATTCATACCTTTCACTGATTACACTAAATGTGAGTGGACTAAATGCACCAGTCAAGAGAAAGAGAGTAGCAGATTGGATAAGAAAAGACCCATAAATAATGCTGCCTCGAAGAGACCCACCTTAGACACAAAGATAAAAGTAACTTAAAAATCAAAAGATAGAGAAAACAAACAAATAAAAACAAGCTAATGGCAACCAAAAGAGTGTAGGAGTGGCAGTGTTAATTTCTGATAAAATAGACTTCAAGTTGAAAACCAGAATAAGGGACAAAAAAGGACACTGTGATGCTAAAAGGTCAGTTGACCAAGGGGACATTACCATAATAAATATCTATGCACCCAATGAAAGAACCCCAAAATACATAAAGCAGATATTAACTGATTGAAAGGAAAAATAGACAACTCTACAATAACAGTAGGAGACTTTAACACACCATTTTCAAGGAAGGACAGAACAACTAGAAAAAAACTCAACAAAGATATAGAAGAACTCAACAAATGAATCACACAACTTGACCTCATAGACATGTACAGAGCACTCTGCCCAACAAAAGCACAATATGCATTCTTCTCCAGCACACATGGATCATTCTCCAGAATAGACCATATGTTAGGCCACAAAACAAGCCTCATTTTGAAAACATTAAAATACTATGTAACATCTTCTTGGATCACAGTGCTATAAAATTAAAAATCAATAATAATAAGAGGAAGGATGTGGAAATTGAATAATATACTGCTCAAAAACTACTCGGTAACAGAAGAAATAAAGTATGAAATGAAAAAATTCCTAGAAACGAATGAATATACAACTTACCAAAACCTTTGGCATACAGTGAAAGCAGTACTCAGAGATCAATTTATAGCAGTAAAAGCAGACATCAAAAAAGAGGAAATAATCAAAATCAACAGTTTAACTCAACAACTCCAACAATTAGAAAGAAAGCAACAAAATAAACCTACAGTATCCAGAAATAAGGAAATACTAATGATCAGAGCAGAAATAAATGAAGCAGAAAACAAAACATCAATAGAGAAAGTCAACAAGACAAGAAGCTAGTTCTTTGAAAAGATTGAGCAAATTGACAAACCACTGGGAAATTTAACAAAGAAAAAGAAAGAGAAGATGCAGATAATACAAGTAATAAATGAAAAGGGCAACATCACAAGAGAACCAACTGAAATAATAATAATAATTTAAAAAAAACCCCGGAATATTATGAAGAACTGCACTCCAACAGATTTGGGAACATAGAAGAGATGGGCAAATTTCTAGAAACACAAGACTTACCTAAACTAACCCAGTCTGAGATAAAATACTTGAACAGACTCATTATAAAAGAAGAAATTAAACACATCATAAAAAAACTCCCCACAAAATACGGTCTTCATTGGTGAATTCTATGAAATGTTCAGGGAAGAGTTGACACCTATACTCTCAAACTATTCCAGAACATAAAAAAGTGATGGAATGCTCCCAAATTCATTCTATGAAGCAAGCATAACACTGATACAAAAAACAGATAAAGATACTATTAAAAAGGAAAACTACAGACCAATATCCTTCATGAATATAGATGCAAAAATCTTCAACAAACTCGTGGGCAACAGAATCTAACAACAGATCAAAAAAATAATACATCATGACCAAATGGGATTCATACCATGTATGCAAGAATGGTTCAACATCAGAAAAACAATCAATGTAATCCATCATATAAATAAAACAAAAGAACCATATGATCATTATCAATTGATGCAGAAAAGGCATTTGATAAAATCCAACACCATTCCTGTTCAAAACTCCCAGCAAAACAGGGGTAGAAGGGAAAATCCTCAACATAAATCCACAGTCAATGTTATTGTCAATGGAGAAAGACTCAAAACATTCCCCTTGTGAATGGGAGCCAGACAAAGATGCCCTCTGTCACCACTTCTATTTAGCATGTATAGTGGAAGTCGTTATCAGGGCAATAAGGCAAGAAAGAGAAATAAAAGACATTCAAATTGGCAAAGAAGTAAAGCTATTCCTATTCACAGATGACATGATCATATACATGCAAAAAAATGACTGGAACTAATAGAAAGGTGAAGCAAAGTGGCAGGATACAAGGTCAACATAAAAAATTAGTTGGATTCCTCTACATCAATAAAGACCTTTGAAAAGGAAATAAGGAAAACGATACCATTGACATTAGCTACCAGAAAGCTAAAATACTTAGAAATAAATCTTACCAGGAACACGAAAGAATTATACAAAGAAAACTACAAAACACTACTATAGGAAACTAAAAGAGATCTACATAAATGGGAGAACATGCCACATTCATGGATAGGAAGACTGAATATTGTGAAAATGTCAATACTACCCAAAGCAATCTATACATTCAGTGCAATCCTGATCCAGATTCCATGAGCACTCTTTAAGGACATGGAAAAACCAATCACTTACTTCATATGGAAAGGAAGGATACTTTGAATAAGCAAAGCACTGCTGAAGAAAAAAAACACAATATGAGGTCTTGCACTCCTAGAGCTCAAAATCTACTATACAGCTGCAGTGGTCAAAACAGCGTGGTATTGGTATAGTGATAGATAAGTAGACCAATGGAACAGAATAGAAAACCCAGAAATAGGCCCATCCATCTGTGGACAGCTGATCTTTGACAAAGGGCCAAAGCACATTGAATTGGAGAGAGATAGCCTCTTTAACAAATGGTGCTGGGAAAATTGATGTCCACTTCCAGAAAAGTGAAACAAGACCTGTACTTCCCTCCATACACAAAACAAACTCAAGTTGGATTAAAGACTTAAATGTAAAACCCCAAACTGTAAAGTTCATCAAAGATAAAATAGGGGGAAATCTAGGATCCCTAATTTACAACCTAAATAGATTATCAAACATAACCTAAGATGCACATATAGTAGAATAGAAACTAGATGATTGGGACCTTTTAAAGCTTAAATTCTTATGTGCATTGAATGACTTCTCCAGAAATGTAAAAAGAGAACCTACACATTGGGAAAAAATATTTGGCTATGACATACCTGACGAGGGACTTATCTCCACAATTATAGAAAACTTCAATACCAAAAGACAGTCCAATTCAAAAATGGGCAAGGACACGAACATACACTTCACTAAAGAAGATAAACAGGTGGCCCGCAAACACATGAGGAAATGTTCACAGTCACTAGCCATTAGAGAAATTCAAATCAAAACAAAGTGAGATATCATCTCACCCCAGCAATAGCAAGTTCAACAAGACAGAAAACAACAAATGCTGGTGAGGGTGAGGAGAGATTGGAACTCCCATTGCTGGTGCTACTGCAAAATGGTACAGCAAGTGTGGAAGATGGTATGGTATTTCCTTAAAAAAAAAAAAAAATGAAAACAGCAATTCCATTACTAGGAATACACCTTAAAGAGTTGAGAGACAGGACACAAATAGACATATGCACACCCACGTTCATCTCAGCATAATTCACTATAGCAAAGAGGTGGAAACAACCTACATATGCCCATCAGCAGATGAATGGATAATCAAACTAAGGTACATTCATTAAAGAACAGTGAAGAATACGTGAGTCATCCAACCATGTGGATGAATTTGTTGTTGTTGTTGTTGTTATGTGCCGTAGAGTCAGCCTCGACTCATAGCGACCCCTCCTTGGGTTGCCAAGGCAGTATCACTATGGAAGTAGATTGCCCAACCTTCCTTCCGAGGAGTGGCTGGTGGGTTTGAACCACCAGCCTTCTGGTTAGCAGTCAAGTGCTTTAGGCACTATGCTACGAGAGCTGTGGATGAATTTGGAGGACATTATATTGAATGAAATAAGTCAATCACAGATGGACAAATATTGTCCATTATTATGAGTCCATTATTATAAAAAGTCAAGGAAAGGTTTTCTCAGGGAAGGAAATTCACTTTGTTGGTTACTGGGGATGGGAGGTAATGGGAGGGAAACTTTCGGACTAGTTGGGGGTCACATGTTGATTTGAGTGAAGGGAGGAGTGATACAGAAAGACTGTGAGCAGCATGGTGACAACTGGGAAAGGGAGGACACAGAAATGTGCACAAAAGATGTAGACAACAGAGGCAAACACTATTACATGAACAATACTACATTACCAGTAGCAGCAAACATTAGGCTATGGGCAAATGCCTAGACAGGTGAGAAGATCAGGTGGGGGTAAGTGAACAGAAGTATACCCAAGACCAAGGATAGATTTGACTAATGATAATCTTACATATGTACTTGGGCTACAAAATTATCCACATATATTTTAGAAGTGACAGAGGACAAGGTTGGAGTAGCTTCTCAGAGACAACCTAACACCTCGAGAGAGAGAATCCCTGTGCTCCGGACCATAGTCTCAGGGGACGTTCTGCTCAATTGGCACAACATAGTACATAAAATTCTTTTTCTACAGTTTTCTTTGGTGATTAGTGACTGGGGTCTTAAAAGCTTTTGAGTGGCCATCTAAGATGCAACTATTGGTCTCTCGTATGGAGCAAAGAAGAGTGAAGAAAATCAAAACCATTTGGAAATAATTGGTCCATAGATGTGATGGACCACGAGGACCTCAGCCTTCACGATCCTGAGACCAGAAGAACTGGATGGTGACCAGCTACCAGTGCCAACCACTTGGATAGAGATAAAATTGGAGATCCTGGTTAGAGTGGAAGGAAAAATGTGGAACAAGATTGAAAAACACGAAAATGACCAAAATTACTAGTTGGATGGAGACTGTTGGAATCCATGAGACTATGGCCTCAGGTTATCTTTTGGGGCTGGAAATGGACTCACTTCTGTGGATTGGCTCTCAGCCCCAAAGTAGAAAAACTACATGCAGAACACCTATCCCACCAAAGAGATGCACCCACCTACTCTAGGGAGATGCACCCCTTACATCAATCAGTCAGGAGACATCAGAGGGGCAGCATTTATGTAGAGGGAAAGCTCCACAGACAGGAATGCATAAATAAGAAGGGCACAGGGAAGGGGTAGTCTCAGGGAAGAGAAGGAAGGAGAGCTTTTTGTGGTTGGGTATTGTGATTGGGACTGTGAAATCAAATGTGCTTGAACTGTTGGGTGTTAGCCAAATCTGCTTAGTAAATTTGCACCCAAAGCACGATTGGGAAAACAACAACTCCTTCCATTGAGTTATCTATTGTTAACCTTCTGTATTTCTAGTCCTCATTTTTATGTGATTTTTAATTGTCTATTCAGTTTGTCATTTTGTCCTTGTTATCCTGAATTCTTCTAGGATTTTGAATGTGTTTTCCTTCATCTATCTGAGGATTCTGTATATATGTCTTTTGAATTCCTTACCAGGTATTTCTATTACCATTTCTTCCTCAGGAACGTTTTGTGTTCATTTATTTTCCTCACTCATTTGGGCCATCTTATTCTGTTTGTTTATATGATTTATTATTGTCTGCTGTCTTTGAGGCATCAAAGTGTTAATTTATTTACATATTGCTTTCATGATTGTATGTATGTTTGTTTTGTACTGATTTTATTTTTTAATTTATTTTGATACATCCAGACCTTTGTTTCTTCTCTTTCTCATTAGAGTGTCTTTCTTTCTTTGTATTATTTTAAATTATTGCTGTTTTTTTGTTCTTGTCTTCATGTGACTTTGATGGTGTCTATTGACTGGACATGATTTCCTCTCACTAGTGGGTATGGATAGTCTTACCCACATCTGTGTCCTCTGTGGTTAGGCACATATGTCTTCACTTACTGGATTGAATGGAGATGGAAGAAGAGGATTTTTTCCTGATACTGAGTGACAAGTGTTGGGTGGTTGGGTGCTTCCATAGCCCTTGTGGGACTGTGAAGTCCTTCCAGGTTGGTGCTAGCAGTTAGTTCATTCTCTGGAGTTCAAGGTAGGACATCACTGTAACTGCTGTCAGGGAGTGCTACCCAAATGGATGGAGTAGGCCAGCTGTTCATACATGAATTGGTATCTCAGTAGGTTTCAGTGCAAGTACAGATAACCTGCAGGAACTGTTTGCGTGTGAGATATAGCATGCTGCAGCTAGGTGGACATTACATATGGGTAGTAAGATCTCCTGCTCGTTGTTTGGCTGAGGTACAGGTAGTACCTGTCAAGATATGACTGGTGTTTCTGATGAGGTGATGTACCAGGGCATAGGTGCTGGGAGCATTTTTGCTGGTCACCTGGTTGTGTAATGTGTGTGCACATTGCCAGTTGCTGGTGGTCAGGGCAAGGGTGCACAGGTCCCAGTCACAAGGGTGGGTGGTCAGGCTTGCACACAAGAGTACAATCAATTTGTACTTCAGGGAGGGGATGGTGGGAGGGGCCAGGCTTTGGTGCCCAAATGTTACCCACCTGTACTTCAGGAAGGGGGTGGAGGGTGTGACTGGGTTTGGTGTGTTAGCATGGGCCTTTTGTGCCTGAGGGAGGAGGGGGTAGTATGTCCCTGGGACTGGGCTTGTGAGTGAAAGTGCAGCCTGTGCCTCCTAGAGGAGGTGGTGGGTGGCGCTGGCCTTGGGCGAACAGTTTTGAGCAGCCTGCACCTCAGGAAATGGATGTAGAGTGTCACTGGGCTTGTGGGTCAGCCTGGTCTTCTGTGCTTGAGGAAAGGTGTGGTTGGCAGGGCCAGGCTTGTACACCTTTGCTTTGTTGGCCTGCAGCACAGATGCAGATAGCAGGCAGAGTGATTACTTGTGTAAGGCCTGTTCTAGGGGAGAAGATCTAGTTGTTACTCTATGGGTTGGCTTTTCTCTGGGGGCTCCTGTATAAATGTTTGACAAGCAGTGCCTGCACTAATACCTAGCCCTCTCCCTTCTTGCACTCACCTGGAGTTCTCATCTGCTTCTCTGTTTCTTCCCTTTACTCCTTCATAGTTGTGCACTCCCTGTTTACACTTTCTCCTTTTCTAATACTCAGTTGAATTGGTCTTGCTTTGCTTGCTCTAGAAGCACTTCCTTGTGCTTCCCTGGTTTCAAAACTATCATTCCTGTGTCACCTGACACAGGTGCTGGTTCTCTGAACTAGTCCTGTCTACCTTGTTATTTCTTTCTGGGGTTTACAGAATTTCTGCCACCAGCTGAGCTCTCTTTGCAGTTGCTTTCCTGGGTTCTTGAGTTGTTTGGTGCCACCCCAAAATGATCATGGTCCTCCATGCTGACAGGCAGGGCATGGTTGATCCATGTTTTCTTGCTGACTTCATTTTGTCTCTCCTTTCAATCTGCACTCAGTCTTTTTCTTCATCTCTCTGTTTGATGCTCTGGGATCCAAGATCTTTTTTTTTTTTTTGTGTGTGTCAGTTTACCAAGTTTCTCAAATCTTTGTTGTCAGGGGGTCATTACAGTGTGCATATCTAAGGTGCCATATTGACTGGAAGTCATGTACTATCAATTATTGAGAGAGAGGTAGTAAAATCACCCTCTATGAAGGAGTGTTTGGTAGTTTTTTCTTTTATGCCTCTCAATTTTGACTTGGCTTATTTTGATTTATGTTACTGGATATACATGTTTAGAATCATTTTATCTTAATCAATTGAACTTAAAAAAAAAGTGATTATATATGGTCCCTTTTTAGCTCTACTATTTTAGTACTTTTTCCCTAATATTCCTAGTATATCTCTTTTGTCTAATAACAGTATGGCTAAGTAAGCTTGCTTTCTTTTTCTTTCTTTAAACTGTGCTTTGGGTGAAAATTTACAGTGCAAATTCACTTTCCATGCAACAGTTCCTACATATTTTGTTTCATGACATTGATTGCAATCTCCACAATGTAATAGCTTTCTTCTCACTTCCTCTCTGTGATTACCTTTTCCTTATGTTCTTTCTTCCTGCATCCTTGCCCCCTATGGCTGATCATTCTACAGAATGCACCTGCCTGGTGTTTGGCTGGAAGCTACAGGAGTGAGTTCAATTCCAGGCCTGAAAGGTGACTATGGACCATGGTCTTGAAGGTTTCACTAGTGTCTATCAGACCAAGAAGCCTGCTCTTTTTTAGAATTTTGAGCTTTGTTCCTCATTTTTCTCCCACTCTACCCAGGATCTCCTATCTGATCCCTTTCCTAGTGGTTGACACTGGTATCCGGGCAGCATGTAGTTCTGGTCTCAAAGTCATGTAGGCTGAGATTTGCGTGGTCTAGTCCGTTGGACAAATTGTTTCCATGTGTCTTTGGTTGTCTTCATTCTTCTTTGCTCAGGACAAGGAGAAATCAGTTGTTGCTTCTTAGATGGCTGCTTGCAAGCTTTTAAGGCTTCATCAAAGTGGAATGTAGAACAATGTTTTTGTGTAGTTGTTGTTGTTGTTATTTGCCATAGAGTCGGCCCCAACTCATAGCGACCCCTCCTTGGGTTTCTGAGGCAGTATCACTACGGAAGTAGGATTGCCCAACTTTCCTTCTGAGGAGTGGCTGGTGGGTTTAAACCGCCAGCCTTCTGGTTAGCAGTCAAGTGCCTTAGGCACTATGCTACCAGAGCTCCTATGTTATGGCAATTGAGCTCAGTGTTCCCTGAGACCTTGGTCCTGATGAGCCTGTGGGCCCAGTGACTCATTCCCTCATTGGCTGTGGCCAAACAAAAAGTAAAGTTATCATCATGTTCCCCCATTAGTTCTATTATATATGTGGATGTTCTATAGCACATACATATATCGTCTGCCAAACTTACATATGGTCATGGATATATTCCCTTTTACCCAGACATTCCTGATCATTTAGCTTGTCTCCCTATGTATCCACTTGTAGAATAATGTTTATTATTGCTGATAATGCAGTATTGTGTATGTAAATGTGTTTGTCTTTGTTGTGTTTACCTCTTGTGCACCTCTCTGTGTCTTCCTTTTATGGGTAAGTAAGCTTTTGTTGTTGCTGTTATTCATATATGCCTGTATATATTTTTTCCCATGATCTTAACCTTCATACAAGAACTTAATTATACAGATAAAACCAGGGTTTAGACAGTATCAACAGATTTAAATGACATATATTGAAAAATATGTAAAATATACAACCTGTGTTTTTTCCTGGTAAGGAAGAACATTGAAGATAGACCCACATAAACAATGTTATCAACTAAAAAGGAATCAGACATACATACGTAGTAGAGTTTGGAAAAGCAAAAGAATATTTTCTGTAATGCTATTCAGTCGAATTGAAAATTTAGATGTAATGCATAAAATTATATAAAATGTAATTAACAAAATAATTAGTTACAAGTAGGAAAACCTGACAGTGACAATAATATGAAAGAGAAAAATTATTAAATTAAAAGCCAGGAAGCCAGCTCCAGGGTTACAGGTGAGGAGAGACAACTCAGGGACGCCCAAAGTAGCAAGCAGGAAGAGCAAGAGAAAGGGGATTAAAAGCCAGGAAGCCAGAGAGAAGAGCAGTCAGCCGAAGGGATTGGGTGAGGAGAGGCAACTCAGGCCCGCCCAGAGTAGCAGGCCGGAAGAGCAGGAGAAAGGGGATAGAAGCCAGGAACCTGGACAGAAGAGCAGTCAGCCCCAGGGTTACAGGT
>NW_006921626.1:16024746-16028633 GCF_000298275.1 Orycteropus afer afer | reverse complement strand
CGACTCGACGGCACTTAACAACAACAACAAATTATTACTAATCTACTCAAAGTATATATAAGAGTTTGAATGGGACTTGAAATAGTTACTAATGAAGAGCAATGAGGTTTAGGGTCATGGTTTCATGAGATACACTAATTAATTTCTGTTCTACCTCTTAGTGTGTTGTATGGTAGTTGCGGTTTTAAAACTTGCAAGTGTCCATGCAAGGCACAACAATTGGTCTCTATTTGCCTGGAGCAAAAGAGGAAGACGAGTCAGGAAAAGAAGAGAATATGGACATTTAGAATATCCCCCCTTGACATGAGATGAGAAGAAATGGATGGTGCTAGGCTACCATCGCCAAACGTGTAGAAGAATCCTTATCAAAAAGGGAAAATGTAGAACGGAATTGCAAATTCTCACGCATTGCAGAATTTCTGGAGCCATGGTTTCCATGAACCCCTGATGCTATGCCTTGGATAATGTTTAAACCTGAAACTAAAAACTCTTATGAAGTCTTCTTAGAACCAAATAATAGTTGAGATTAACTAGTAAAAAATGTCTGCCTTGAGCATTATGTCTTTTTTTTTTTTTAAATTTTTACTGTGATTTATGTGACAGTTTATAGCACAAATTCATTTTCCATACAACAGCTCACATACACTTTGTCTCATGATATTGACTGCAATTTACCACAGTGCAACACTTTCCCACTTCTTCTACATAGTTACCTCTTCCCTGTGTCCTTCTCTCCCATGCACTGCTGCCCCCCGAGCTGTCTCCTTGTGCATCCACAGCCCTTCTGTTCTCTCATGATTGATCTCTCCAAGGAGTATTTTTACCTAATGTAAATGTTTAGCTCATAGCCTGTCTTTTCTTTGGCCGGAAGCCACTGAAGTGTGTTCAATTGCAGATCTGAGGGGCAGCTAGTGGCCTTAGTCTCAGGGGTTCGGCCAGGCTCTATCAGACCAGCAAACCCAGTCCCTTTTTTCCCAACCCAAATGATTTTGAGTTTTGTTCCACATTGTTCTCGCACTCTATCTAGGATCTCCTACATAGATCATCCTCTGAGGGGTTGACAGTGGTAGCTGGACACCATCTAGTTCTTCTGTCTCATAGTCATATAGGCTGAGGATCACATGGTATACGATACAATTAGTGGCTTGGACTAATTGTTTCCATGCATCTTTTATTTTCTTCACTCTTCTTTGCTCTAGATGAGGCGAGATCCATTGTTCCATCTAGATAGCCGTTTGCTTTTAAGATTCATAAGCTTTTAAGATCCCAGTTGCTACTCGCCAAAATAGGATGTGGAACAATGTTTTTCTGTATTATGTTATGCCAATTGAGCTTGATGTCCCCTACGGCCATGGTCCCAAGTCCACAGGTCCAGTTACTTACTCCCTCTGGATACCTGGCTGTGGCCAAGAAGTGACTACAACCTTGTCCATTGTCAGCTCTACTATATACTTGGAAATTCTTATAGAACAGACAAGTAAACTTGTAGGATTACTGTGTACCAACCCTATACGTGCACTGCCCCATGCATAGACATTCGTAATCGTTCAGCCTATCTACCCATCTGTCCACTTGTATATCAATGCTTGCCATCACTGACAACATAGTGCTTATGTGAAAAAGGGTTCATCTTTTTTGTCTGTACCTCCCATGCACCTCTCTATGTCTTCCTCTACCTCAGTGCCATTGTGTTGATCACTCATATTTGGTACATTGCCCTTCCCCTCACCTAAAATCTATACTTGTCTCTACTTATCTAGCAGTGTTCCCTTCCCTCCCTCCCACCCCTGGTCACCAACAAAGACAATTTCCTTCCACATATAAACTTTTCCTTGACTTTTTACAATAATGAACTAATACAATATTTGTCTTTCTGTGATTGACTTACTTCACTCACTGTAATGTTCTCCAAGTTCATCCACATTATGTGGTGTTTTGCAAATTTTACATTATCCTTTAGGGTTGCATGTATTCCATTGTGTGTATGTACCATTGTTTGGTTACCCATTCTTCTGTTGATGAATACCTAGGTTGTTCTCATCTTTTTGCTATTGTAAATAGTGCTGCGATGATCATGGGTGTGCATGTATCTGTTCTTGTCCTGGCTCTCACTTCTTTAGGATATATACCTATAATGGAATTGCTGGGTCAAATGGTATTTCTAATTCCAACTTTTTAAGGAATTGCCATACTGCTTTCCACAGTGATTGTATCTTTTGACAGTTCCACCAGCAGTGCATGACAGTCCCAGTCTCTCTGCATTCTTGCCAGCATTTGTTATTTTCTGTATTATTGATCTCTGCTACTAATGCTGGGGCAAGATGGTATCTCATTGTTGTTTTGATTTGTATCTCTCGTTTTTATTTGCATCTCTCTAATGGCTAATGAGGAGCTCTGGTAGCATAGGGGCTAAAGCACTTGACTGCTAACCAGAAGGCTGGCGGTTCAAACCCACCAGCCACTCCTCGGAAGGAAGGTTGGGCAATACTACTTCCGTAGTGATACTGCCTCGGAAACCCAAGGAGGGGTCGCTATGAGTCGGGGCCGACTCGACGGCACATAACAACAACAACAACAAATGGCTAATGATCATGCACATTTCTTCATGTGTTTGATGGCCCCCTGAATATCCTCTTTCGTGAAGTATCTATTCATGTCTTTTGCCCATTTTTTAATTGGACTATTTATCTTTTTGTTATTGAGGTGTTGGAGTTTTCTATAAGTTTTAGAGATAAGTCCCTTGTCAGATATGTTATGGCCGAATATTTTCCCAATCTGTAGGTTCTCTTTTGACTCTTTTGGAGAAGTATTTGGAAGCACATAAGAATTTAATTTTTCGAAAGTCCCATTCATCTAGTTTCTCTTCTGCTGTTTGTGCATTTTGGGTTATGCTTGATAGTCTCTTTATGCCATATATTAAGACCCCTAAATTTGTCTCTCGTTTTTCCTTAAGGAATTTTATAGTTTAAGGTTTCATATTTAAGTCTTTGATCCTTATGGAGTTAGTTTTTGTGTATAGTGTGAGATACAGATCTTGTTTCATTTTTCTGCAAATGGATATCCAGTTTTGCCAGCACCATTTGTTAAACAGACAATCTCTTCCCCATTTAATGGATTTCAGCCCTTTGTCAAAGATCAGCTGACCATAGGTCGATAGATGCATTTCTGGGTTTTCAATTCTATTCCACTAGTCTATGTGTCTGTCATTGTACGAGTACCAGACTGTTTCGACTACTGTGGCTGTATAGTAGGTTTTGAGATCAGGGGGTGTGAGACCTCCTGCTTTGTTCTTCTTCAGTAGTGCTTTGCTTATCTGAGCTCTTTTCCCTTTCCATATAAAGTTAGTGATTGGTTTTTCTGTATCTTTAAAATATGCTGATGGATTCTGGATTGGGATTGCATTGAATGGATAGACTGTTTTGGGTAAAAATGACATTTTCACAGTGTTTAGTCTTCCAGTCCATTAGCATGGTGTGTTCTTCCATTTATGTAGATCTCTTATGGTTTCTTGAAGTAGTCTTTTATAGTTTTCTTTGTACAGGTCTCATGTGTCCCTGGTAAGATTTATTCCCAAGTGTTTTTTTTTTTCTTTTGGTAGCTAGCATAAATGGTTTTGTTGTTGTTAGGTGCCATTGAGTCATCTCCAACTCATAGCGAATGAAACACTGCCTGGTGTCCTGTGCCAGCTCCACAATCCCTGCTATATCTTAGCCCATGATTCCAGTCACTGTGTCAATCTATCTTGTTGAGGGCCTTCTCCTTTTTCATTGACCTTCCACTTTACCAAGCATGGTATCTTTCTCCAGGGAATAGTCCCTTCTGACAACATGACCAAAGTAGTTGAGATGAAGTCTGGCCATTCTCGCTTCCAAGGAGCATTCCAGCTG
>NW_006921626.1:16022502-16023681 GCF_000298275.1 Orycteropus afer afer | reverse complement strand
AGGGCTTTTATTTTGTTGGTAATTTTTTTTATGACCTTGTTGAATTTCTTCTTTTGTTATGAATTTGTTCAACTTTTCTACCTCAGTCTGTGTTAGTTTAGGTAAGTAGTGTGTTTCTAGAAATCTGTCCATTTCTTCTAGATTTTCAAATTTGTTGGAATACAGTTCTTCATAGCATCCTGATACTACCCTTTTTATTTCAGTTGGTTCTGCTGTGATGTTGCCCATTTTGTGTTATTTGTATTCTCTCCTTCTTTTGCATTGTGCGCTTTTAAAAATTATCTATATAGGATCAAAGTGACAATAATAACTGAAAAAATTAGGTAAGAGCTTTAGTGGGGATGGAACAACTCAGGAAAGGAAGCTGAGAATGATTGCACAACATGAAGAATATAATTAGTGTCACTTAACAGTACATGTAGCTATGGTTGTATATTCTGCTGTGTATATTCTTTTTTTTTTTTAAATGCATTTTATTGAAATATAATTTATGTACAGTGAAATACACAAAACTAAAGTGACATAGATTAATGGATTGTTTTTTGCAATGTTCCCTGCCTTTCCTTCCCACCCCTGGCAACCAACAAAGAAAGTTTCCCTCCATATATAAACCTTTCCTTGACTTCCAACAGCAGCGAACTAATACTGTATTTGTCCTTCTGTGATTGACTTATTTCATTCAGCATAATGTCCTCCAAGTTCATCCATATTATGCAGTGTTTTTCAGACTGTACATTATTCGTTAGTGCTGTGAGGCATTCCATTGTGTGTATGTACCATAATTTGGTCATCCACTCTTCCACTGATTGGCATATAGGTTGTTTCCATCTTTTTGCTATTGCAAGTAGTGCTCTTAGGAACATGGGTGTGCATATATCTGTTCCTGTCCTGATTCTTACCTCTCTAGGATATATACCTAGTAATGGCATTGCTGGCTCAAATGGTATCTCCAATTCCAGCTTTCTAAGGAATCACCATATTGCTTTCCACAGTGGTTGTATCACTTCACAGTCCCACCAGCAGCGTATGGGAGTTCCAGTCTCTCCACATCCCTGCCAGCATTTGTTATTTTCTGTCTAGTTGAACCTTGCCATCAGTGCTGGGGTGGGATGGTGTCTTGTTGTTTTGATTTGCATCTCTCTGATGGCCAGTGATTGTGAGCAACTCTTCATGTATTAC
>NW_006921626.1:16018814-16020984 GCF_000298275.1 Orycteropus afer afer | reverse complement strand
TGGGTCTGTATCCTGGTCCCTTGTTTCTTTATCTTTCTTCTTTGTGTGGACTGTGATGGTCTGGCATTGTGATGTTTTTGTGTTTATATTTAATTGGTGCTTGTATATTAGAGTGACTTGCCCATGATTTTGTTTTCTTTGTTTTCTGTGTATGTTATTTACATAAACAGGGTTCTGTGCTGTGCTCCTCTGTTCTCTAGTTAACAGCACTTATAAGCTCACTACCTGTCTCCTTTCCTGTTGTCAGCTTCCTGTATGTCATTGCCATCCTTGGCAAACAGAGTCTATTCTTAGGTCCTTGGAATTCCAATGAGAACACTATCTCCTTAAAATCCAAAATGGCTGCCACTTGAAAAGATTCAAATTGGCTGTGCTCTCGGTCACTCTAAATTTCCAAACTGGCTGCCAGTTGTAAACATTCAAAATGGCTGTACCCTCAGTCACTTTAAATACTCAAAATGGCCAGTTCTTGTAAAGCTTCAAAATGTCTGCACCCTAAGTCACTTTAAATATCCAAAATGGCTGCCACGTGTAAACATTCACAATGGCTGTGCCCTCCGGACAGTGGAAAGTCCACAGCTCAGGTTGTCTCCCTCCTTGCTGTTTCCCTTCCTAGTCACAGGCCACCTGCACAGTCGTCCCTGCAACCCTTGGTGACCAGAGCTGACCTTTAGGTCAATTCTCAAGTCCCAACACCACTTGGAAGTATTCAGGCTGTTGGTCCCGTCAGAGTAGCTGACAGTACACTGCTCTGTCTTTGTACTCACTGTTTTCCCAATAGTTGGTTCCTCATCCACATCTGTGTGTACTTCTTTTCAAAGCTCAGGGCTCCAGGGTTATCTTCTCTGTCAATTGGTTTCTCTTTTCTTTGTTGAGAAGGGTCTGTGTGGCTTGTCTGCCTATTCTTCCATCTTACCAGAAGTCCCTCTGCTGTATATATTCTTAAAAAAACCAAAGTTTAAAAAGATATAAAAATGGACTACAGGCTTCAGTATGGATTACCCCTGAATGTAAAGAAACAAAAATCCTTACAACTAGACCAATAAGCAACATAATAAATGGAAAAAATATTGACGTTGTCAAAGGATTTCATTTTACTTGGATCCACAGTCAACTCCTTTGGAAGAAGTAGTCAAGAAATCAAACAGTATTGTACTGGGAAAATCTGCAAAAGACCTCTTCGAAGTGTTAAAAAGCAAAGATACCACTTTGAGGCCCAAGCTGTACCTCACCCAAAGTATTTTCATTCACCTCATAATGCATGCAAAAGCTGGGCAATGAATAAATAAGACTGAAGAAGAATTGACGCCTTTGAGTTATGGTATTGGCAAAGAGTATTGAATATACCATGAACTGCCAGAAAAACAAACAAATCTGTCTCAGAAGAAGTATGATTTAGAGTGCTCATTAAAAGGGAGGATGGTGTAACTCTGTCTTAGGTACTTTGGGCATGTTATCAGAAAGGACCAGTCCCTAGAGAAGGAAACCATGCTTGGAAAAGTAGAAATTCACCACAAAATAAGACCCTCAATGATATGGATTGATACAGTGGCTATAATAATGTCCTCAAACTTAGCAACAATTGTGAGGATGGCACAGCACCAGGTAGCATTTTGTTACATTGTTCATATGGTTGTTATGAATTGGAACTAACTTGACAGCACCTAACAACATCAACAACAAAAGTGCTAAATGTTTTTATTTAAGAGATAGATAATCTGTTTCTTTAAAAGAAAACAAAATTGTTTTACAGACCAGAAGAGGAACAAATGCTACTTATTTACTGAAGTTGGTTTATCATAGGTATTAAACCTAAACCAAATTAAGATAGTTTAGAAAAAGGTAAGTGTAGCCTAGCATTATTTATGAACTGATAGTACTAAGATTTACAGCTTTATTATAGTACAAGGATACAGAACAGGACTGCCATGAGGAAGAGATGCATGAGTTAGGTCTGGCAGGGTTCTCAATGCAGAACTTTGATGCTTCACTTTCTATTTGCCAACTAGGAAGCTCCCTGAAACTTCATGTTCATAGATTTTAGCATCCAGTCATGATTGAGCATGTTGTTGTTGTTATGTGCCTTCGAGTCAAACCCGACTCATAGCGACCCCTCCTTGGGTTTCTGAGGCAGTATCACTACGGAAGTAGGATTGCCCAACCTTCCTTC
>NW_006921626.1:16014320-16014793 GCF_000298275.1 Orycteropus afer afer | reverse complement strand
AGTCAGGGCCGACTCGACGGCACATAACAACAACAACATCCATCCATATACCCATGTTTGCCTTCACTGACAATGCAGTACTGTATGTGCAAAAGGGTTCACATTTGTTGTCTGTACCTCCCATTTACCTCTGTATGTCTTTCTCATCCTCAGTGCTGTCATGCTGGTCACTCACATTTGGTACATTGCCTTTTTCTTCACCCAAATCAGTTCTTACCTGTATCTAATTTCCCTCCCCTCCCCTTCCACCCCTGGTAACCAACAAAGAAAATTTCCTTCAATAGATAAACCTTTCCTTAGCTTTTACAATAACGGACTAATACAATATTTGTTCTTTTGTGATCGACTTATTTCACTCAACATAATGTCCTCCAAGTTCATCCATGTTATGCGGTGTTTTGCAGATTCAACATTATTCTCTAGGGTTGCATAGTATTCTATTGTGTGTATGTACCATAGTTTGGTTATCCATT
>NW_006921626.1:16008220-16014071 GCF_000298275.1 Orycteropus afer afer | reverse complement strand
ATATCATTGCATATACAAGATAGGCTAAATCATGCCTCCTTAGGTTAGTTGATATTAATTGGTCTTTCTGGTCTGGGAGCTCTGGTAGCATAGTGCCTAAGGCATTTGACTGCTAACTAGAAGGCTGGCAATTCAAACCCAGCAGCCACTCCTTAGAAGGAAGATTGGGCAATCTACTACCTTAGTGATACTGCCTCAGAAACCCAGGGAGAGGTAACTGAGTTGAATCTGACTCTAAGGCAGTGAGTTTAGTTTTTTGATTTTTGGTCTGGTCAGCCCCCATCATTAGCAAGAGTCCTCAGGTGTTGCTTAGATTAGAAAAACCAAACTCACTGCCCTAGAGTCGGATCCGACTCATAGCAACCCTTCCTTGGGTTTCCGAAGAGGTATCTCTATAGAAGTAGATTGCCTGTTTTTCCTTCCAAGGAGTGGCTGGTGGGTTTGAGCTGCCAGCCTTCTGGTTAGCAGTCAGATGCCTTAGGCACTACACCACCAGAGCTCCTTAGATTAGCAAAGATACTTCAGTTACTCAGAAATTCCAATGGTTTAGCGGTATGCCTCAGGAAATAGGGCATGCCTGTACTGGTCTGTCTTCCTAGAGAGTGAGAGGTACTTGAAAGGCAGTGTACTATGCAAGAATCATCTTATTTCCCCCTTAAACTCCAGTGATTTTTACTATTCTTTATATAGTGTAGATTCTTTTTTTTTTAAAATAGTGTAGACTCTTGCTAAAGGCATCTTGAAAGAACAAATGAATGAATGATTATGAAATAAATATTTATCTAGTAGGTAAGAATTGCTGAAGTCCTCTTTGGCTGCATGAAATTTGGTTTTACTTCTAGGACTTGCATGTTAAAGATATGTATCTTACATTGATAGAATACATAGGCTGTTTAACATGAGAATAAACTAGTCTTATTTTTGTGTCCATGCTGCTCTGCATTGTTTCATGTTATTTGCTATTTAAAAATATATTTCTCACAAAAAATGTACTACATCTTGAAGAATGTATCATTTTGTAATGGAAATTGAATTTATTTCTTCTGAGCATAGAAACCTCATTTCATGAGGTTTTTAAAGATTTATTTGGCTTAATTATAATTTGAATTTTTATTTCATCACATTAAGAAGTAAGTAGTTCCTCTTTCTCTTTTTTTTTCAGCTAAACCATTTACTTCTAAAGTGAAACAGATGCGATTACATAGAGAAGACTTTGAAATATTAAAGGTGATTGGTCGAGGAGCTTTTGGGGAGGTAAGAGAGAAAGATTTTATAGAAGGCATGTGAAATATTTTAGAAGCTATTTCATACAGCCCACATGAGAGTTTCTCTGAAATATGACATACTTGCTTTTGTAATTGATTTGGTTGGTCAGGAAATATTTTACAGTTTTAAATGAGATAATTATTCGTGGAATATTTTTCTAAAGTGTTTCTCTGTTTCTACATATGGAATGAGTATGTTCTGGACTTTCTCTTTTGTTCCATTGGTCTGTTTGTCTCACCTTTATTCCACTACCACATTATCTTAATTCTAGTTTCATAAGAGGTCATGATATGTGGTGATGAATGTTCTCTAACTTACTCCTCCTTTCCCTCCCTCTTCCTCTGTCTTTTCTATTTCCTTTTACTCTTCTTTCTTGTCCTTTGTTATTGGTTCTTTTTATTTTCATATAATTTTAGAATTAGTATTTCAGTTTTCACTTACTCAAACATACATACACCACACACACATACACACACCCTGCTGTTAGTTTAATAGGGGTTGCCGTGAAACTAGAGATTAATTTGTGAATAACTGACATCTTAACAATATTGAGTTTGTCAAACCATAGACATGGTATATCCTTGCATTTATTTAAGGCTAAGTTTACTCAAGTTTGTCATACATAAATTCATTTAGTTTATTGCAAAGTTGTCATATTAAGGCATGCAAGTGAGACCTCACAATATTCACTTAGAAGTGGAGAATCAGAATTAACAATTAAAATTACAATGTTCATTTAGCGGTTAGAGTGCAAATCTTTAGATTTCAGGCTTTTACCTTTTATGAGTGGTCTTGGGAGAGAGGCTTGGCCACAGCTTAAACTTGGCAGAGGTCCCTTGTAGCTAGGTTCTTTGGTCAGTGGCAGTGGACAGAATCTCATTCTAGTGTCCCAGTCTTCTGAGAGCATCAGACTCTAGAAGGAGGTTCTATCTCTGCCTTCTTTCAGGGAATGAGCAGAAATTCAGGGTTTATATGTGCATTTCTCATGTTAGCATCACATAAAAAGTGTGATGTCAAAGACTAGTAGTTATGTCTTCTCTACAGGGTTAGAGATTAACTGACTGTCACATCTTTTCCTCAAGGTTAGAGATTAGTTAGGCTGTTTAGATTTATGTCTCCAGGCTAGTTAACAAAAATTAATTATGTTATGTTTTCTTTTATCACAGCATTCTGAATCACAATCAACTTCTTAGCATACTTCTTTGTTTCTATATCAAAGGTCACAAATTTTCTACATATAACTTTATAATGACTTAAAGGTTTCTCAGAATTTATAGTTAATGTTAGAGACCCTCACAAAGATAGACATATTTCTAAGTTCATATTATGAATGCTTATATATTATGGATTTTGAAAAGTATAATAGTGACATACATTATATGATTTGAGAACATCATAGAAACTATACAGAATAATAGTAATATTCTTCAGTTTCTGGCCTTTTTTTGGTCAACATTCTTTTTGTATAATTCATCCTTGTTCTTTATTGGTTAACAGTATACTTTCTAGGAATATACCACCAGTTATTTATCTGGCCATTTGAATTACACATCTATGAACATTCTTGTATATGTGTTTTGGGGGATGTAAGTGCTCATTTATGTTTGTTGTATACTTAGGAGTGGAATTGCTGGGTCACAGGATAGGTGTAGGTAGATAGTGCAAAATAATTCTCCAAGTGATTACCAATTTATACTCCCAAAAACAGTATATAAAAGTTTCTGTTTCTCCACAACCTTCTCAACAGTTATGGTTGTCTTTTTTTACTTTAGCCTTTTTTTATTTCTTTGTGAATGTATTGTGGTATTGTGTTGTGATTTCATTTTGTGTTCACTAATGATTCTTAAGGAGCTCTGGTGGTGCAGTGGTTAAGGCATTTGGGTGTTAACCAGAAGGGTGACAGTTCGAACCCAGCTGTTCCAAGGGAGAAAAATGAGGCAGCCTACTTTCATAAAGATTTATAGCCTTAGAAACCCTAAGGGGCAGTTCTACTCTGTCCTATTGTTTTGCTATGAGTCAGAATATACTCAGTGGCAGTGCGCTTTGGTTTTTTAAAAGTTGAGTCCATTTTCAAATCACTTAATTATTATTTGTGAAGTGTACATTATGGAGATGGAGTAGTGGGAGTGGGTGAGTGGGTTGTCTGACTTAATTGGTGTGTAGTTCTTTACATATCATGCATACAAGGCCTTTGGTAGAGTTATATATGTGTCTCTGTGTATTAAATAAAGTAGCTTTCCTTTCTTTTGATGGATCTTATCTTGAAAAGAAGTTCTAGTTTTAATGAAGTTCAATTAATTATGCCTTTTTTTTTTTTAAAAAAAAATGATTAGTGCTTTTTGTGTTCCTTTTAAGAGATATTTTCTTACATAAGTATTCTTACCTAAGTTAGACTGCTAACTGGAAGGCTGCTAGTTCAAACCCATTAGCCACTCCTCGGAAGAAAGGTTGGGCAATTTACTTCTGTAGTGATACTGCCTTGGAAACCCAAGGAGGGGTTGCTATGAAACGGGCCCGACTCGACAGCACATAACAACAACAACACCACCTCATGAAGATATTTTTCTATATTTTATAATTTATTTATTTTTTAAAATCTTTCCTACTTAGGTTTATGATCCATCTGGTATTGATTTTTGTGTTTTATGAGTCATGTGTCAAGGTTCATTTTCTTTTTAGTATATTTCTCAGCACCATTTTTGAAAATGCTATTTTTATTGAATTATGTTAGCACCTCTGTCAAAAAAGTTAGTTGACTGTACAAAGGTAGATCCGTTGCTGCTATTTTCTTTCATTTGTTTCCGTGTTCTTATGTCAATACCCTTGATTCTTTTAGCTTCATATTATGAAATTTAGAGTATGTAATAAAGATTGAGTGTAAATTCTCTAACATTATATTCAAGATTGTTTTAGCTATATACATTTTAGTACTATCTACTTGTTCCATAAACACCCATTACTATTTAATTGAGTTTATAGATCCGTTTTGGGAGGGCTGACATCTAAGGCTTTTGATTGGTAATCAAAAGGTTGGCGGTTCAAACCCACCAGCCGCTCTGCAGAAGGAAAACTGGGCAATCTACTACCATAAAGATTTACTGCCTCGGAAACCCAAAGGAGGGATCACTATGAGTTGGAATCAACTTGATGGCAGTAAGTTTGGTTGTTTGTTTTTGACATCTTAACAAAATTGAATCTGGCAATTCATGAACAACTATTTTTTTGTTTTTAAAGGTCTATTTTAATTTTCTCAAGAATGTTTTGCAATTTTAGTGTGCAATTCTTACATTTATTCTCAAGTATTTCATGTTTTTTTGACACTATAGTAAATAATGTTTTTAAAATTTTATATTCCAGTAGGATGCTCCTAATATGTAGATATATAGTTGCTTTTTGAATCAGCCTTTTATTTCCTGACTCCTATTAAGTTCATTTATTATTTTTAAATAATCTATTTTTTGTTGTTGTTTTGGCTGCTACTTTCTTAGTTTTATTACATAGACAATGTGTTGTCTGGAATAGAGATAGTTTCCTATTTTATTTTCCAGACTTTATGCCTTTTAATCCTTTATCTTGACTCACTAAGCTTGCACTAGGTATTCTGCATCTCTTGTACTATCCTGAATAAGTGTCACAAGATTGTACGTCTTTGCCTTATTCCTGAAGGAGAAAGGATTCAATGTTTGACCGTTAATTATGATGTTAGTTGTAAGTTTTCGTAGGTGTACTTTTTCTGGTTGAGGAAATTGTCTTCTATCACTAGTTTGCCGAGATTTCTAAAAATTAATTATTAAAAGGTACTGAATTTTGTCGTATGCTTTGTTTTTGCATCTGTGGAAATGATCTATGGGTTCACTCTTTGTTTCTGTTAATTGGGTGGTTTACTTTGATTTTTTCCAAACTTTTAGTCATTCCTGAGATAAGTCCCATATGGTCATGATTTACTATCCTTTGGAGATACTGTTCTATTAGGTTTGTTAATGTTTTGCTAACTGTTTTTACATATTTATTTATGGTGAATTTTGGCTGACAGTTTTATTTTTTATAATAACTTTTTCAGATTTTGACATTAGGGTTATGCTTGTCATATAAAATGAATTGAGGTAGGTGCTTGTTTTTTCTCTATTGCTTGAGAGATTTTATGTAGGTTATTTTTTTTTTTTTCCCTCCTTAAAGGTTTGATAGAATTTGCTAGTAGCACCATCTGGACTTGAATTGTTTGTATGTGTGTATTGGAGTTAATCACAATAAATTTAATATTTTGATTGTTGTAGAGGTATAACGACCCCTCCTTGGGTTTCTGAGGTGGTAGCTCTATGGAAGTAGATTGCCCAGTCTTTCTCCCGAGGAGTGGTTTGTGGGTTTGAACCGCCAGCCTTCTGGTTAGCAGTCAAATACCTTAGGCACTATGACACTAGAGCTTCTTTAGAGGTATGCAGATTTTATTTAATCTCTGTTAGCTTTCTTGAGGTTTGTTTTTCATGGAATTTGTCCATTTTATTTATTATTAAATTTATTGTCATAATGTTATTTAGTTAGCTTTTTGATGTCTGTAGAATCTGAGGTGATTTTCTTTTCTTTCTTT
>NW_006921626.1:16000064-16005535 GCF_000298275.1 Orycteropus afer afer | reverse complement strand
TCTATTGGACCAGCAAACCTGGTCCTCACTTTCTTTTTTTTTTTCTTCCAAATGATTTTGAGTTTTGTTCCACATTGTTCTCCCTCTCTATCCAGGACCTCCTACATCCCTTCCAAGTGGATGACAGTGGTAGCTGGGCACCATCTAGTTCTTCTGGTCTCATAGTTGTATAGGCTACAGATCGGGCATCCTCCATTTTTGTATAATGCTGATTTTCACATAATGATCTAGTCTTTGGAACCTATCCATGTTGATAAATAAGGAATGGTTTCTATTTTGGGTTTAATTTCCTTATCTTTTTCTAGCTTCTAAAAGTAGAAACTTAGATGTTTGATTTCTTTCCACTCCACTTTAAGCATTAAAGGTATGAAGTCCCCATTAGAACTGCATTAGGTACATCACACAACTTTTAATATGTTATATATTCATTAAGATTTATTTAAAAATATTTCCTGATTTACTTTTGGTTTCTTCTTTGACTCATGGGTTATTAAATGTATCATTTAATTTCAGTAATTTGGGAGCTGTTTGAATTATTGTTTCTGATTTGTAATATTTGTTATTTTAGATAGCATAATGTGTAATTTTTCAATACTGTTAAAATTTACTTAAATTTGTTATGTAGTCAGAATCTGGTCTGTATTTGTGAGCATTCCATTTGCATTAGAAAACAATGTTTATGTTACATTTATTGCTTATAATGTTCTATAAATGTCAGGTTAAGTAAGTTGATTTTGTCATCAAGATCTTCCATAATTGACTGATTATTGTTTAGTTTCAGTAGTTACTTGTTGTTGTTGTTATGTCCTGTCGAGTTGGACCCGACTCATATTGACCCCTCCTTGGGTTTCCGAGGCAGTATCACTAAGGAAGTAGATTGCCCAGCCTTCCTTCTGAGGAGTGTCTGGTGGTTTTGAACCGCTAGCCTTCTGGTTAGCAGTCAAATGCCTTAGGTACTCCGCTACCAGAGCTCCAGTAGTTACTTAGAGGTGTTAAAAATCTTCAATTATTATTGTTTCAATTTTACCCCTGCAGTTACATTTCTGCTTTTATCTGTATAATTTCATTTCTTCCATTGTCTTTTTTTTTTTTTTTTTTAAATAAAATCACTCTGATCTGGGTGAAAGTTTACAAACTGGTTTTCCATTCAACAGTTTACACTAATTTTATTTTGTGACTTTAATAGCAATCCACACAATGTAAGAGCACTTTTCCCACTTCCACCCTGTGTTTACCACTTCCCTTTATCCTTCTTTCCTATCCCTTCCTGCCTTCTTAGCTTTATACCTTGGCAAATGCTGCCCTTTTGATCTCATATAGTTGATTGTTCTAATGAGCGCATACCTTCCTGCTATTATTGTTCACCTTATAGGCCTGTCTATCATTTGGCTGAAAGTTGAGCCTCAGACATGAGTTTAGTTCCTAGTTAGAAGGATGTCAGGACCATTGTCTCGTGGGTTCCACCAGTCTCTGTAAGAACACTAAGCCTTTAAGAGTGGTGACCAGAGGTAGCTGGGCACCATCTAGTTCTTCTGGCCTCAGGGTAATGGAAACTGGCGTTCATGTGATGCATTAGTCCTTTGGACTAATTGTTTCCTTGAATCTTTGCTCCAGGTGGGGAGAGACTAATAGTTGCACCTCAGATAGCTGTTCACAAACTTTTAAGCCTCCAGTTGCTACTCACCAAAATAGAATTTGCATTTTCTTTGTGGACTGTGTTATGCCAATTGACTTTAGTGTTCCTTGGGACTACAGTCCAGAGCCTCCATGCCCAACAACTCATTCCTTTCAAGAGATTTGGTTATAACTCAGCGTTTTCATAACTTTGCCCCCTGTGGACTTTACTATATTCGTAGATACATTTGCAGCATACATAAATGTGTATGTATAATTCTCCTCTTTCATATCTATATATATTTGTGGGTATAGTCCCATTTGCCTTTCTACCTCTGTTTAGCTTGCTTGTCTTTGTAGCCACTCATGTTGTTGTTGTTGTTATTAGGTGACATTGAGTCATCTCTGACTCTTGGGGACCCTGTGCACAGCAGAATGAAACACTGCCCAATCTTGTGCCAACTTCACAATTCTTGCTATACCTGAGCCCATCATTGCAGCCACTGTGTCTATCCACCTTGTTGACGGCCTTCCCCTTCTTCATTAACCCTCCACTTTACCAAGCATTCCCTTCTTCAGGGAGTGGTTTCTTCTGACATTATGAGCAAAGTAGGGGAGACGAAGTCTGGCCATTCTTGCTTCCAAGGAGCATTCTGGCTGCACTTCCAAGACAGATTTCTTAGTCCTTTTAGCAGACCATGGTACTCTTAGCATTCTTTTCTAATACCACAACTCAAAGGCATCAACTCTTCTTTGGCCTTCCTTATTCATTGTCCAGCTCTTACATGCATATGAGGTAATTGAAAATACCATTCCTTGGGTTAGGTGCACCTTAGTCTTCAAGGAGACATCTTCACTATTCATCACTTGAAAGAGGTCTTTTGGAACAGATTCGCCCAATGCAGTACGTCATCTGATGTCCTTATTGCAGCTTCCAGTGGTGTTGATTGTAGAACCAAGTAATATGAAATCCTTGACAACTTCAGTTTTTCTTCCATCCATCATGAAGCTGTTTATTAGACCAGTTGTGAGGATTTTTGTTTTCTTTATATTGAGGTGTAATCCATACTACAGAATATAGTCTTTAATCTTCATCAGTAAGTGCTTCAAGTTACCTTCACTTTCAGCAAGCAAAATTGTGTCATCTGCATATTGCAGGTTGTTAATGAGTCTTCCTTCAATCCTGATGCCACGTTCTTCTTCATATAATCCAGCTTCTCGGGTTATTTTCTCAGCATACAAGTTGAATAAATATGGTGAAAGGATACAGTCATGACTCAATCCTTTCTTAATTTTGAAACATGCAGTATCCCCTTATTCTGTTCAAACAACAGCCTCCTGATCTATGTACAGGTTCCTCATGAGTACAATCAAGTCTTCTGGAATTACCATTCTTCTCGATATTATCCATAATATGTTATGATCCACACAATCAAATGGTTTTGCATAGTCAGTAAAACATAAGTGAACGTCTTTCTGGTATTCTTTGCTTTCAGCTAAGATCCATCTAATATCAGCAGTGATATCCCTAGTTCCACAACCTCTTCTGAATCCAGCTTGCATTTCTGGAAGCTCTCTGTCAATATACTCGTGCAACCGTTTTTGAATTATCTTCAGTAAGATTTTACTTGCATGTGACATTAATGATATTTTTGTATAATTTCTACATTCTGGGAGTTCACCTTTCTTTAGAATGGATACAAATACAGTTCTCTTCTACTTGGTTGGCCAGGTAACTCTTCCACATTTCCTTACACACACGAGTAAGTGCCTTCAGACTGAATCCATTTGTTTAAGTACGTCAGTGAGTATTCTGTCAATTCTTGGAGCCTTGTTTTCCCCCATTTCCTTAAGCTTGGACTTTTTCCTTTAGTATCATTGGTTCTTGATCATGTGCTACTACCTTAAATGATTGAAAGTCGACCATTTCTTTTTGGTACAGTGACTCTGTATATTCCTTCTGTCTTCTTTTGAAGATTTTGGTATTATTAAGTATTTTGCCCATAGAATCTGTCAGTATTGCAGTTGGAGGCTTGAACTTTTTCTTCAGTTCTTTCAGCTTGAGAAATGCTGAACCTGTTCTTCCTTTTTGGTTTCCTAATTCCAGGTTTTTGCACATGCATTGTAATATTTTACTTTGTCTTCTTGAACTGCCCTTTGAAATCTTCTGTTCAGCTCTCTTATTTTAACATTTCTTCCTTTTGCTTTAACTATTTTCTGTTAAAGAACAGGTTTTGGAGTCTCCTCTGACATCCATTTTGATCTTTTCTTCCTTTCCAGTCTTTGTAATGACCTTTTGCTCTCTTCTTGTATAGTGTTCTTGATGTCATCCCACAACTTGTCTGGCCTGAGGTCACTGGTGTTTGTTCAGTGTGTCAAATCTATTCTTCAGATGGCCTCTAAATTCAGGTGGGATATACCCAAGGTTATATTTTTGCTCTTGTGGACTTGTTTTAATTTTATTCAGTTTCAACTTGAATTTCCATATGAGCAGTTGATGGTCTGTTCTAAAGTGAGCTTCTGGCCTTGATTTGACTGATGATACTGTGCTTCTCCCTTGCCTTTTTCTACAGATGTAATTGATTTGACTTCTGTGTACTCCATCTGGCAAGGCCCATCTGTATAATCATTGTTTATGTTGCTGAGAAAAGGTATTTGTAATGAATAAGTTGTTGGTTTTGCAAAATCCTGTCATGCAATATCTGGCATCATTTCTATCACCAAGGCCATATTTTCCAATGATGAGTCCTGCTTCATTATTTCTGCCTTTCGCACTCCAGTCACCAGCAGTAATTAATACATCTTGATTGCGTATTTGATCACTTTTAAACTGTAGAATTTGATGTATTATTTTCTTGGGATATTGTTAGATTTTATTTCAGTGTATACAAGGGATATTTTTGTATGTAATTTTCTTTTTTAGTGATGTCTTTTCTGGTTTTGTATCCGGGTTGTGCTTGGTTCATAGAATGAATTTGGGTGTATGTAACTCTCTCACTGCTGTTGAGTCATTTCTGAGTCATAGTGACCCCTCCTTGGGTTTTCAAGGCAGTATCTGTATGGAATTAGATTGCCCAATCTTACTTTTGAGGAGTTGCTCATGGGTTTGAACCACCAACCTTCTGGTTGGCAGTCAAAATACCTTAGGCACTGCTCTACCAGAGCTCCTCATTTGGGTGTACTTCATCCTTTTCTATGTTTTGGAATAGTTGGAGTTGAATTTGTGACAGCTCTTCTCTGAATGTTTGGTAGAATTTACCACTGAAGCCATCTGGGCCAGGACTTTTTTGGTTAGTTTTTTTTTTAATGACCTTTTCAATTCTTTTGTGTAGATCTGTTTAGATTTTCTATCTCAAATTGTCTTCCTTTGTTTAGGTAGTGGGTTTCTAGAAATTTGTCTGTTTCTTCTAGTTTTTCTCATTTGTTGCAGTACTGTTTTTCATAGTATTCTGTAATTATCCTTTTTATTTCAGTAGGTTCTGTTGTTAACATTGCCTTTTCCATTTGTTATTCTAGTTATTTGCATAGTCACCACCTTTTGATTTGTTAAATTTCCCTATGGTTTGCCAAATTTATTAATCTTTCCAAAGAACCAACTTCTAGTCTTGTTAATTCTTTCAAGTGTTTCTCTGTTTCACTTATTTGTGCTCAAATCTTTATTATTTCCTTTCATTTGGTTACTGTAGACTTTTTTTGCTGTTCTTTTTCTAATTGTGAGAGATTGTGGCTTATGATACTGATTTTAGTTGTTCTTTTCTTTTTTTAATTCATTTTATTGAAATATAATTTATGTACAGTGAAATACACAAAGCTAAAGTGACATGGGGAGCTCTGGTAGCATAGTGGCTAAGACACTT
>NW_006921626.1:15998884-15999861 GCF_000298275.1 Orycteropus afer afer | reverse complement strand
TTCCCTCCCCTCCCCTCCCCTCTTGCCCCTGGCATCCAAAAAAGAAAGATTCCTTCCATATATAAACCTTTCCCTGACCCTCCACAACAATGAACTAATACTAAATTGGTCCTTCTGCTATTGACTTATTTCACTCAGCATAATGTCCTCCAAGTTCATCCATATTATACGGTGTTTGGCAGACTCTATATTATACTTTAATGGTTCATAGCATTCTATTATGTGTACCATAGTTTGGTCATCCACTCCTCTGTTGATGGGCACATAGGTTGTTTCCATCTTTTTGCTATTGTAAGTAGTGATGCAATGAACGTGAGTGTGCATATATCTGTTCCTGTCCTGGCTCTTACTTCTCTAGGATATATACTTAGTACTGGTATTGCTGGATCAAATGGTATTTCCAATTCCAGATTTCTAAGTAATCGCCATATTGCTTTCCACAGTGGTTGTATCACTTCACAGTCCCACCAGCAGTGTATGAGAGTCCCAATCTCTCCACATCCCCACCAGCATTTTTTATTTTCTGTCTCATTAAACCTTGCTGTCAGTACTGGGATGAGAAGCTATCTTATTGTTGTTTTGATTTTCATCTCTCTGATGGCCAATTATTGTAAGCATCTCTTCATGTATTAGCTGGCCGCTTCAATATCCTCCTTGATGAAGTGTCTATTCATGTCTTCCACCCATTTTTCAATTGGATTGATAATTCCTTTGGTGTTGAGGCATTGGAGTTTTTTATAAATCTTTGAGATAAGTCCCTTGCCAGATATGTAATCATCAGCAAATATGAATTTGTGTTTTATTGACTATGCAAAGGCAGGCATTTGATTGTGTGGATCATGACAAATTATGGATAACATTGAGAAGAATGGGAATTCCCGAACACTTGATTGTACTCATGAGGAACCTGTACCGTGAGCAGGAGGCTGTCGTTCAAATGGAACAAGGGGACACTGCATGGTTTAAAATCAGGAAGG
>NW_006921626.1:15992080-15993459 GCF_000298275.1 Orycteropus afer afer | reverse complement strand
TTTTTTTTTTTTTTCTTTTAATTGTTATTTGGGTGAAAGTTTACAGAGCAAATTCATATTCCATACAACAGTTCATAGACATTTTGTTTCATGATATTGCTTGCAGTCTCCACAATGCAACCGTTCTCTTCCCACTTCCTCTCTGTGATTACCTTTTCCCTGTGTCATTTCCTATGCAGTCCTGCCCTTTGGGTTGTCTCCTTGTGCAAATACTGCCTTACTTATCTCCTGTGGTTGATCATTCTAAGGAGTACACCTACTTGGTGTAAATTTTCACATTATACACATGTGTATTGTTTGGCTGGAAGTCATAGGAATGAGTTCAATTCCAGGCCCAAAGTGTGACTGGGGGTCATAGTCTCAGGGGTTTCACCAATCTCTATCAAACCAGTAAGCCTGGTCTTTTTTATGATTTTGAGTTTTGTTCACATTTTATTCCCATTCTATCCAGGATTTCCTATTTTGAGCCATTTCTTACTGTTTAACAATTGTGTCAGGGCACCATTTAATTCTTTTGGTCTCAGGGTCATGTAGGCTGAGGTTTGCGTGGTGTGGTAGTTAAGTTTGTTTGTCAACTTGGCTGGGTCTGGTTGAGTGGCTGGGCAGCTGGATGTGGTATTGCCCATGATGAGATGGGTAATCAACTCCATAGTAGAACCTACTGTGAGCAGCTGAGTAGCTGCCTTAGGGATGTGGTCTGCTTCCTGTATATAAGGAGAAGGTTTGAAGAATGGTCTCTAGCTTATGGCGTGCTTGAACCCTGCATCTAGTTGTATTATTGTTCAGCAGCCTGCCATGCTCTGCTGACCTTAGGAATCACAGTGGACTTGAATTAATGGCCTGCTGTGTGGTTTGGTAACATCGGGATTGTGACTTTTTACTTGACAACCTTGTCAGTCTCAGCACCCAGCAGCTGTCTAACTGAAGAAAAACCTGTAGCTTCAGTGGGCCAGGAGCAAGAGGCAGAGCTGAAGCCCAAGGTTGAGGGGCTTTCACCCAGCCTTTAGAGCCTGGCACTTTGAACTTGGACTTAAAGCCTCCAAACTGTAAGAGAATAAACGTCTGTTTGTTAAAGCCATCCCATTTGAGGTATATTCCTGTTGGAGCGGCACTAGGTAACCAAAACACATGGTTTGCTAGTCCCTTTGACTAATTGTTTCTATATGTCTTTGATTTTCTTAATTCTTCCTTGCTCCAGATGAAGAGACACCAATTGTTGTGTCTTAGATAGCTGCTTGCAAGCTTGTAAGATCCCAGTTGCTACTCACTAAAGTAGGATATAGAATGATGTTTTTGTGTAGTATGTTGTGCCAATTGAGCTTGATGTCCCCTGTGACTGTGGTCTTTGGCCCAGTGACTCATTCCCTCAGGGTATTTGG
>NW_006921626.1:15988874-15991968 GCF_000298275.1 Orycteropus afer afer | reverse complement strand
GAAATATTGTCTGCCAAACTTATATATAGGAGCACTGGTGGCATAGTGCCTAAGGCATTATTTGACTGCTAACCAGAGGGCTGGCAGTTCAAACCCAGTAGCCACTCCTTGGAAGAAAGATTGGGTGATCTAGTTCCTTAGTGATACCATCTCGGAATCCCAAGGAGGGGTCTTTGTGAGTTGGATCTGACTCCACAGCAATGAATTTAAACTTATATATGGTTATGGATATATTCCCTTTTACCCAGACATACCTGATCATTTAGACTCTCTCCCTATGTATCCACCTGTAGATTAATGTTTGTTATTACTGATAATGCAGTATTGGGTATGTTATAGTGTTTATCTTTGTTTTATGTACCTCTTGTGCACTTCTCTGTGTTTTCCTTTTCCTTAGTGTTGTTGTGTTGGTTACTTGCTTTTGGTATATTACCTTTCCCTTCACTCAAATCAGTACTTATCTCTTACCTATGTAGAAACTTTTTTCTTGCTGGTTTTTGCCTTTAAGTCTGTTTTACCAGAAATTAATATTGCCACTCCTGCTCTTTTTAGTTTCCATTTTCTTGATATGTATGTTTTTCAACGCTTTGATTTTTAGCTTATTTTTTGTCCTTGTGACTAAGATGTGTCTCTTGTAGATAGTATATTGATGGGCCATGCTTTCTTATCCATTCTGCTACTCTCTGTCTCTTGATGGGTGCATTTAATCCATTTTCACTCAGTGTAATTATTGATAGGTATGAATGTATTGTTATTATATTGTTCTGTATTTATTTATTCAGTGATGTTATGGTTTCTTTGTTCAGTATATTTCTCTGTGCTGAGTTCATTTTGTTTATGGATTTTCTTATTTCCTTCACTGCTGTTATTTTACTGGTTACTGAGACTTCATTATTTCCTACTTACTTATTTTTTTGGTGAGAAGTCTTATAATTTTCTATATTATTGTTCTGTTGTCAATTTAAAGCAATCTGTTTTATCTTGGTATCATCTTCCTATCCATTTGGAATTACTTAACTAAATCATGTATTCCCTCTTTTTGCTTTGTTGTTACCATTGTTTACAACTTGACGTGTGGTCCCCTATTGTCAGTTTGTAGATTCATTTTATTTTTGATACTTCCGTATGTGGTTTGATTTTCTGGTGATATTGTGTGCTGTAATCTCTTGTTGTTCTTTCCATTTTTTGTTCTGTCCAATGTACTCTTAGCATTTCTTATAAGATTGGTCTGCTTTTTTACAGATTCCCTTAATTTCTGTTTATCTGGAAATGTTCTAATATCACTGTCATATTTGAGGAACAGTTTTGTTGGATATGATTCATGGTTGGCAACTTTTTCTTTTAGAGTTTTAGGATATTCATATATGTCATCCCTTTGTCTTCTTTCGTGCATGGTTCCTATTGAGAAATCAAAGCTTAATCTAATGGGTTCTTCTTTGGAAGAATAAATAAATATTCTTGTTAAAAAAAATCATGGTGAAGCAAACCAACATACAATCAACAAATACATTAATACTACACTGTCTCAGAAACAAAAGACAAATTTCAAATCACACCAAAAAAATAGGACAAGATGACTCAAACAAGTGACCAAAATACAAGGCCAGAATATATTCCAACTACTTCATAAGGAATTCAGAAGTTATATTTAAATATCTTCAACTTCTATTGTACTTAGGGCCAATCTACTTCTATAAAGATTTACTGCCTTGGAAACCCAATGGGGTTACTATGTGTTGTAATTGACTCGATGGCAGTGAGTTGAGTTCTGTGATTTTCGTTTTTCCCATGCTGCTTTAAGGATTCCTTCTGTCTTCGGTTTTGGAAAATTTGATTATTATATGTCTTGATGATTTTCTTTTTTGGGGATCTATCTTATTTGGTGCTTGGTGAGCATCTTGAATGCATACCATTGTGCTTTTCATGATACTAGGGAAATTTTGGGAGCTCTGGTAGCATAGTGCCTAAGGCACTTGGCTGCTAACCAGAAGGCTGATGGTTCAAATCACCAGCCACTCCTCAGAAGGAAGGTTGGGCAATCCTACTTCCGTAGCGATACTGCCTTGGTAACCCAAGGAGGGGTCGTTATGAGTCGGGGCCGACTCGACGGCAAATATTATTTTTATTCCCAAGTAATCTTTTTGATCACATATAAATTATTGCTTTTGATTTTACCCCACGTAGTTCTTAGGTTTTCTTCATTTTTTTCCCCGTTTTTTTCCCTGAAATTTCCTTTAACAGATTAGTGTTAAGGATGTGTCTTCTATGTTGCTAATTTCTGTATTCTTTGAATTCATTTCTACTCTTCTGTCCTTCGAATGCATTATATATATGTAAAATTTTAGAATTAATCTTTTGGGTTCCTATTTGCTGTTACTTTGTAGTTTCCAGTTTCCCATTCATTTTGTCTATTTGTTCACATTGTTTCTTGAATTTTTCGAGTTTTCTTTTGTATTAAATTTAGCAGAGCATTTTTCCCCCGTTATTATTATTATTTTAATTATTTTAGAGTTTTATCAAAGGAGCTCTGGTGACATATGTGTAAGGGATTTGGCTGCTAACCAGAAGGTCAGTGGTTCAAACCTACCAGCTGCTCAATGGAAGGAAGATGGGCCAATCTACTTCCATAAAGATTTACTGCCTTGGAAGCCTGGTGGGGGTTACTATGAGTTGTAATTGACTCAATGGCAGTGAGTTGAGTTTGACTTGAGAGTTTCGTCTGTTTTTTCCTTGATTTTTTTTTTTTTTTTTTACTGTGGTTTTCTTGAACTTTCTTTCAGTCCTAAGTACAATAGAAGTAGAAGGTATTTAAATATAACTTCTGATTTCCTTATGAAGTAGTTGGAATATATTCTGGCCTTGTATTTTGGTCACTTGTTTGAGTCATCTTGTCCTATTTTTTTGGTGTGATTTGAAGTTGTCTTTTGTTTCTGAGACAGTGTAGTATTAATGTATTTGTTGGTATGTTAGTTTGCATCACCATGATTTTTTTAACAAGAATATTTATTTATTTATTTATATTGTAATTTGGGTGAAAGTTTACAGAGCAAATTCATTTTCCATACAGCAGTTCACATACACTTTGTCTCATGAC
>NW_006921626.1:15979462-15981944 GCF_000298275.1 Orycteropus afer afer | reverse complement strand
AACAACAACAACAACAACAACAATTGGGTTATGTAGTCTATGAGTCAACACATTTTTTCTATCACACCTATGGCACTTGACTGCTAAACAGAAGTCTGGCAGTTGTAAAGCACCAGCACTTCTTGGAAGGAAGATTGGTCAATCTACTTCTATAGAGACGCTGCCTTGGAAACCCAAGGAGGGGTCACCACTATGAGTTGGGATCGACTCAATGGCAGTGAGTTTTTTTTTAAATATATTTTAAACTTTGCAGTTTACATGATCTCTGGTTTAAGTACTGTACTCTGTCACTGATTGTGAAAGCAGCCATAGACAGTTTTTAAATAAATGGATGTAGCAGTGTTCAAATAAATCCTGTATTTACAAAAACAGTCAATGAGCCAGACTTCACCTTTAGATCATGGTTTGCTGAATCTTGGTTTAGGTGATTCACAGTAAATATATTTATAACCACAATAGATTTAAGTATGCATTTCCAGTTGTTTCTGTTTGTCTCATCATTGTTCTTTTCTCTTGCCTTCTTTGGGTTATTTGATTTTTTTATTTTTATTTTTTTAATATTCTCTTTTGAGTCTCTTGGATTTTCAGCTAGATCTCTTTGTACGGTGTTTCTAGTGGTTACCTTTGTTTTTTTAAATGGAAGAACACTCATTTATATCAAGAAATTCATACAAGAATAAGACCATCCATACATGTAGCTTCATGTCTAAATAGAGACCAGAGAAGTTCTAACATTGCTTTGTCTGCATCTGCACTTTGAAATGTATTTTGTTTACATTTCTGAAACGAGCCTGACTGGGGAGCAGAACAAGGTTTCTTTCAGAAGTGGGCTGGACAGGACAAACATTTTTTCACCCTGCCTTTTCCTTCTGTTCTATCCTTTTTCTACTTTCTCCCTTTCCCTTTACATCTTTTTACTCCATGCTTTTTGCAAATGCTCACATGATCAAAGGCATGGTATTGGCTGGTTGAAGCTACACCAAAAAACACTTTACTTACCCGTTACTTTTTTTTTTCCCCCTGTTTCAAATCCTACATATATATTTTTATGTTATGGGAAGATATATATAACATTTGCCATTTCAACCATCTTCATATATGTAATTCAGTGACATTGAGTACGTTTACTGTGTTGTGCAAATACCACCAGTAGCCATCAAGTACATTCCAACACATAGTGATCCAATGTGTATTAGAGGAGAACTGGGCTCTGTAGGGTTTTCAATGGCTGATTTTTCAGAAGTAGATTGTCAGGCCTTTCTTCTGAGATGCTACTAGGTGTACTTGGTCCTCCAGTCTTTTGGTTAGCAGCCAGGTGTATATACAGTTTGTACTACCCACGGACTCCCACTGCTATCTAGTCATTCTTTTTTAATATGCATCTTTATTCCACTCAAAGATTTTAGCACATTTTAAGTGTCACAATATTCTTCCTCACCACAGAGACATCACTGTCAGTTTTCTTCCTCTTGCTAACTTTGTTCTCTGTTTTTCCTGATTGATTATGCATAAACCACAGAGTGGTATCAATTAAATTGCCTAGGGTTGAGTCAGACAAAAATGAATTGGAATGACATAGATTTACACATATAATTTCTGCCAAAAAAGCCAGTATCTTACTCAGTTGGATATAAAAATTGGAAAGGAAGAGATAAACCTCAGTTTGCAAGTATATTTTTTACATGACTCAAAAACCCAAGAATTAACTGAAATTCATCACAAATAGAAGAGATAATTTAATAATAATTATATATACCTACATAAATTACTGTTTATTATATAAACAACTACAGTTAGAAGATAATGGGAAAAAATATACATTTTTCAATAGTTAAATCATAAAGTGTTAATCCTTTCTAAGTTAATTAATGAACAATTACAATACATATACCTACTTTTAGACAGTTCGGTTCTAAAACTTACATGGGGAAATAATCAAGACTCATCAGAAAAACTCTTAAGAAGAGCAATGCTAGCTTGACCTATTATATATATTAGAACATAACACCTCAACAATTACATATATAAGGAAGAAGTCAAACTATCCCTTTTTGCTGATAATATGATCCTGTATCTAAAACCCCAAGAGACTCAGTCAAAAATCTACTGGAACTAATTGAGAGATTTAGCATCATGGCAGGATACAAGATCAATCAATATCCAAATATTAGTTGGATTCCTCTATACCACCAAAGAGATTGCTGAAAAAGAAATAAGGAAATAAATACCATTTACAATAGCTACCAAAAAAAAAAAAATACTTGGGAATAACTCTTACCAGGGACACAAAAGACCTGCAGGGCGGAAAAACAAACAAACAAAAAAACCCTATAAAAAACTGCTTCAAGAAACCTTAAGAGATCTAAATAAATGGAGGAACATCCCATGCTTGAGGATAGAAGATTTGAACATTGTGAAATTATCGATTCTACCCAAAGCAATCTATACATTCAATGCAATCCCAATCCAGATCCCATCAACA
>NW_006921626.1:15976833-15979362 GCF_000298275.1 Orycteropus afer afer | reverse complement strand
AACTGGGTAGCTGGCTGTGACCAAGAAGTGACTATAGCCTTGTCCCTGGTCAGCTCTACTATACACCTGGGAATTCTTACAGAAAATACAAATACACTTGTAGGACCATTGTCTGCCAACACTATACATAGTCTTGGGTACAGTCTCCCACTGCATAGACATACCTGATAGTTCAGTCTGTCCACCCATTTGTCCACCCATATACTCATGTTTGCCTTCACTGACAACACAGAACTGTATATGCAGAAGGGTTTATCTTTGTTATCTGTACCTCCCATATACCTCTCTGTGTCTTCCTGTTCCTCAATGCCACCATGTCGATCACTCACATTTGGTACACTGCCTTTCTCTTCACGCAAATCAATACTAATCTCTACCTGTCTAACAGTGTTCCTTCCCCTCCCCTCCCACCCCTAGTAACCAACAAAGAAAATTTCCTTCCACATATAAACCTTTCCTTGACTTTTATGATAATGGACTAATACAATATTTGTCCTTCTATGACTGACTTATTTCACTCAGCATAATGTCCTCCCAGTTCATCTTCACCTTGTTTTTTGTTTTGTTTTGTTTTAATATCCTGGGCAACAGCTTACGTGTTTTACTCTTGTTGCCAGTTTGGCAGCCCTGGGTGCTCACCACATGTCTCCTTGTGGATTTGATAGCTGTTGGGAATGTGGGTACAAGTCTCTGATCACTGATCTTGCAGAGCAGGTGAGCCAGCCTGGGCTGGTGTTGTCCACTAACATTCATCAATCCAGTGGTAATAGAGTGGGTGTTGTCACTTGACCAAAGGGTGGGGTGGCTGGTGTGATGTGCATTACTGGGTAGGGTTGCTGGCTCCCAGGTAATGGGGAACGATAGAAAGAAAGAAAAATGGATTGTGGAAGAGAGGAGACTGATGAAGAAAGAGAAAGAAACTAGGAACAACAAACAGTTGAGGAAAACTGTGGCACAGTAGTGGTACAAATGATAGCTGCCAAACATGGCTACAGCAGAAATGTTGCACTTGCTCCAGAGGAGTGTGCACTGCCAAATATGGAGTTTCATGGGCAGTGCTACTGATCATGGATGTGAGGGAGGATGAGGCACTCAATCAGCTAGATCAAAAAAAAAAAAAAAACCGTAGTGGTATGGGCAAGAAAAGAAAAAGAAAAAAGCAAAGGGAGGAGTAAAAGGGAAGAACTGAGTAGAAAGGAGAGAGGGGAAAAAATTATTGCATATGTTAGCTGCCAAACACAGCTGCAGTAGAAATGCAGTATTTCCTCTGAAGGACACTGTACCATTGTCTACATATGAGTGGAGTCAGGTGCTGCTGACCATGGAGAGGGTGGCAAGTATCCACTCTGGTAGATTGAGGGAAAAAATGGGTGATGAAGAGGAAGAAAGAAGAAGAAGAAAACAATGCAGAGAGGAGGGAAGAAGTAAGGGAAAAAATAAATGCAGTGCAGTGCTGGCAAAAGTGCTAGTGACCAAACACAATTTCATGGGAATGGAATGTAGCATATGCTCCATAAGAGTGTGCACTTCAGACCTGGGAATCCTGGGGGGCAACCACTGATAAGCAAGTAGGCAGTGGGAGGTGGGGCTCCTGTGGTTTAGGATCACCTCTTTAAAAAAGGGAAGCAGTAGAAAATAAAAAGGACAAGAAAAGAAGAGAGGAAGAGGGAAGTACTATGTAGAATGATAGAAAAAATAAAAAAAGAAAGTGGCATAGGACTGGCAGTGGGGGGAGTTTGATTAGTGACTGGTCAAAGTCCCTGGTCACCTGATCACTATAGAGGGTGCTGTGGAGCTGGATGTCTGGTTCCTATCTGACTGAATACTGCTTGGAATAATTCAGAATAGCCACGCTGTGCTGGTTCATAGTGTACTGCTTCTTGTTCACTATTTTCATTCAGTTCTTCCTCTCATTGGTATTTGATCTACAACTTTATCCTTTCCTTTGAAGGTCTGGGTTCTAGGATTGTCATCAATAACCATTTCAGTTGTTTTCTGAAGTTTTTGTTGTAGAGGGTCTGGAGAGTGTGTCTGCCTATTCTGCCATCTTGGATGCTCCTCCTCTTCTTTCTTCTTTTTGTTTAACTTGATGCAGTTTTTAAGTGTTTATGTGTTTTTAATTTTTTATAGGTATATACTCATTTACAGTTGTTGTGTTTTCCTGATATATTGATCCCTTTTGTCCCCTGCTAACTTTTGCAATGTCTCCCTCTTATGTAAACTAGTACTTTTTGTCTTGGAGTTTAATTTGTTTAATGTTAATACAGGCAGCTTTCGTAGGGTTTGAATCTTTTTCTTTCATCCTCCTTTGCATTTGTATTTAAAGTAAGTTTTTTGTGAATAACATATAGTTAGATTTTGCTTTTGTATGCATTCTGATATTTTCTGTATTTTAATTGGGTTATGCTTACTCACTGATCTGCACTGAACACGTTCCCTTGTTACCCTCCCAAGAGGGATCGGGTCTCCGGGAGCTAGGTAAGCACAGGCGGGATTGTGCTTAGTCTCCGGGAGCGAGGTAAGCACGGG
>NW_006921626.1:15948429-15955023 GCF_000298275.1 Orycteropus afer afer | reverse complement strand
AATTCTGTCTTCCGTTGCATCAATTCTCCTTTGCTCTTCCAATGTGTTATTTATTTGTGACAATTTAGTATTAATCTTCTGGATTTCTTTGTGCAGATTTAGAATTATTTCTAATTTTTCATTTATTTTGTGATTTTGTTCTTGTATTTTCTTCCAAAATTCTTTCAGAGGTTTTTCTTTATTTTCTTTCATCTGTTTCTCAATCCTTTGAAGATACCTAAATTTAATTCTTTGAATTCCTTATCAGAGAGTTCCAATGCTGCTTCTTCCTCAGGGATGTGTTTTGGGTCTGTATCCTGCTCCCTTGTTTCTTCCAGTTTATCCTGCTTCTTTGTGTGGACTGTGATGGTCTGTTGTCTCCGAGGCATCATGGCTTTGTTGTGTTTAGATCTCTGTTAACTGTGAAGAGCAGCCAAGGGTGATTCAGGCGCTTCTTGGTGTTTTTTTATTGGTGGCCCCTTGGTGGAGAAGGGGTAGTGGCTCTCGCTCAGTAAGTGAAGTTGCAGGAGGTGTGGGTATAGTTGTGTGTTATGGGGACTGTTGTTGTCTCCCACTCAGTTAGAAAAAAATTACAATTCAATAACCATCAAAAAACTAAAAGCCCATGGACAAAGAACACACCATGTAATCACACAGGAACAGTATCCAAAAAAAGAAAAGAAAAAAGGGAAAAAGAAGAAGAAAAAAACAAGAAAACCTGCAATATCTGGGAATAGGGCATTAAGAGAAAAAAAGTAGAGAAGGAGAATAATGAAGGAAAAAAAATGGGAAAAATGCAAAAAGAAAAACAAGGAATGGGGTTAACCATGAGCAATAACCGGGAACAAAGGAAAAAAAGGAAACCACTTAAATTTAAAAAATAAATTTTTTTTTCAACCAGGAACGGGGGAAAAAAAAATTGCTGAAAACTAGGACCTGGAAGGGGAAGGTTAAGAATAATAGTATAAAGGGCAAAAGTATTAATAATAATATTTGTTTTAAAACAGACCAATACAAGCAAACTAATCACCAGAAAAAATAAAGCAAAAATGAAAAAAAGAAAAAAAGAAAAAAAATAATTGGTGGAGGCCAGGGCAGGGCACCCAGGCTCCGTCTGAGCACAGAGATTGTGATGGAGTTCCTGTGGGCTCAGAAAGTAGGTAGAAGTGGGGGATGGCTGCACCTCTGTTCACCAAGCGGTTGTGTGGTATAAGAGTAACAAGAGGAATGTGGTACCTTTTCAATCTTGCAGGTCCAGAGTGACCTTGGGGTTGCTGGAAAGTGGAACATGTTCTTAAGCCCCAGGAATCTGCGAGTGTGCTGTCTGTTTAAATATTCAAAATAGTCAAGCTGCTTTTAAACCTTCAAAATGGCGGTACTCTCCGGACTGGCAAAAGTCCATAGCTCAGCCCACCTTTCTCTTCACCTTTCCTGTTTATTCCCCAGCCACCATAGCAGTCCTCTGTGCAGTTCCTGGCTAGCAGGGCTGATTTTTAGGTTAATTCTTAGGTCCTACCACCACTTGGGAATCTCTAAGCTGTCTGTGCTGTCAGTATCGCTGCCAGATCGCAGCTCCATATGTCTCCGTTTTTGGTATTTTCACGCAAATTCTTCTGCTATTTGGGATTTCGTCCACTTCTATATCCTCCCCATCAAGGCTCAGGGGTCCAAGATTATCTTCTGTTTCTGTGTTAATTGGTTTCCCTTTTCTTTGTTGAAGAGGGTCTGTGCAGTCTTTCTGCCTAGTCTGCTATCTTGCTGGAACTCCTGAAAGTGGCTTTCTTCATTTAAGGGGATGTCCTTCATCTCTCCTCTCAGTTTATTCCAAATCTGTAAAGCAACTACTTGCCAAGAGGTAAGGCACTTTGGTGGTGCAGTGTGCAAGGCATTTGTCTGCTAACCAGAAAGTCAGTGGTTCAAACCTGCCAGCTGCTCTGTGGGAGGAAAATGAAGCAATCCATTTCCTTAAAGGTTTACAGCCTTGGAAACCCAATGGAGGGGTCACTATGAGTTGGAATCAACTCTGTGGCAGTGGGTTTTTCTTTTTTATTTTTTTTTAATTTTTTTTGGTTTTCGTTGTTTTTGCTAAGAGGTACTGCTTATATGTGGCAATTTAAATCCTTCTTGTTAGGAATTCCACTTTCTGTTTCTTTGGAAAATTAAAGACCTACCCTTCATGTCCTCATTCAGTTTTGCTCTCTGGGGATTCCCTATTTGGGGAGGGATTGGAGGTTTTTTGTAGCAGGAGTTGGAGCAGCAGGAACTTGTCTATGTGAAAGTCCTTATTAGGATATTTAAAGGGCTTACTTTGCTTTGTTAGCAGTGAGGATTTGTCCGTGGAGGAGGCTGAGAGGAGGTCAGCGTTTGGAATTGTTTTCTGTGTAAGAAAGCTCACAGAAAAGATCAGGTCAAATAGTACACACAAGGTTTGGCCTATTGGAGTTCTTTAGGCACTGAAGCATACTAGCCACTATCTAAATCTCTGAATAAACTGAAATAAAAGAATAAAAAGCATTCCTACCCACTACTACTAACCTGCTGTAGTAGAATAACCTTATTCAGGGCTGGCTGGACAAGCTACAGACTTTCTATTATTAATTGGTACATGAGATTCACCATCACTATTTCTGATTCAATTCCACAGTAGCCCTTTTCTCAGAGAAGCTTAAGAAACTGTTATCCTTGTCAGTTTTCTACGAGTTGGCACCCAGCCAGTAGAGGCTGCCATTCTCTGCTCACCAGATCAGGATGCATATGTTGTGGCTGTCCATCTTTTTTTTGGTAACAAATTGGATACTGCAGACTTGTACTACAGGAAGAGATCCCTCTACTGGGTTTTTCTTTTGAATATTTGCTATGATCTCCTTATTGGAGGGGACTCTGTTAAACTGTATGCAACTGTAATACTTTTCTTCTTTGTAAATATGACTATTTCCAGGCTCACACATTCTCGTACATTTGGGAATATCTCACTTCCATATATGGAAGCTGAGAGCCATAGGGTCTGAAGCTTATGTGGGAATCATAGAAGCCCCCAGAGACAGATCTTTCTTGTCCCAGAAGCTCTAGGCTACAGAAGGAAAGTTTCTGTTACAGCCATATTTACTTTACACAGCAGGATAGCAGATCCTCAACAGACATCCCTATGTTGGCATTCTCATCGATGTTGATGCATATCTGCTCAGAAATGATTCCCATAGTCCCAAACACTTAGAAAGAGCCAAAGGAACACTTGTTTCTGATGTCATTTAATCATTTGACAATTTAGCCACTATTCTTGGGCTTCAAAGTTTTTAAGTAGATCACTTCATTAACAATTTATAATCTCCAAGGCAGTTTGGGTCTATCCAGGAAAAGTCTCAGCCCATTTACATAGCTTATATCTACATTATGGATGTTGAACAGTTCCGTAATGTAGTGATGTGAAACAGGGTCTGCTTGGGGCAATACAGTATCAGGCAGAAGAGGTTGGGATCCACTGAAGAGGTTGGATTTAGTGAAGCCAAAAGATCCTAAGTCTGCCATTGCCATGTTCATTTCTAGTGTCTGGTTCCTGGAACCTACCTCTACCATTGTCGCCACTTGGACAAGATACATAATACTTTATAACATTTTAATGCTGTACTTAAGAGATATAGAACTTGACTTCTGATAAGGTGGCAGAATAGGCAGACAAGCTCCATAGACCCTCTTCAAGAAAGAAAAGAGAAACCATTTGACAGAGATAGAGAAGATAATCCTGGAGTCCTAAGTTACAGCATAAATAGACTATCAAGCATAACCCAGAATGTGCAGGCGATAGAAGAGAAACTAGATGACTGGGACCTTTTAAAAATTAAACTCTTGTGCACATCGAAAGATTTCATCAAAAGGGTAAAAAGAGAACCTACAGTTTGGGAGAAAATATTTTCTTGTGACGTATCTGACAAAGGATTTATCTCCAAAATCTATAGAAAATGTCAACACCTCTACCCCAGAAACACAAATAACCCAATTCACAAATGGGCAAAAGACTTGAACAGATACTTCACCAAAGAAGATATATAAACAGCCAACAAACACATAAGAAATTGCTCATGATCATTAATCATTAGAGAGATGAAAATCAAAGCAACAATGAGATATCGTCTCACCCCAGCAATAATAGCAAAGTTCAAAAGATCAGTTAGTAACAAATGCTGGCAGGGTTGTGGAGAGATTGGAACTCTTGTGCACTGTTGGTGGGATTGTAAAATGGTACAACCATTGTGGCAAACAGTATGGCATTTCCTTAAAAAACTGAAAATAGAAGTACCATTTGACCCAGCATTTCCATCACTAGGAATATATCCTAAAGAGGTGAGAGATAGCGCATGAACAGACATGTGTACACCTATCTATGTTCATTGCAGCACAATTCACCATAGCAAAGAGATGGAAACAACCGAAATGCCCATCAACGGATGAATGGATAACCAAATTATGGTATATCCACATAATGGAATTCTATGCCACATTAAAGAACAATGAGGGATACACAAATCATCTCCCAACATGATGAACCTGAGGACATTATGCTCAGTGAAATAAATCAATCATAGAAGGATAAGTACGGTATGAGCCCATTACTGTAAAAAGACAGAGAAGGGTTCGCTTGGGAAAGGGAACTCACCTAGTAGGTTACCAGGATGGGGAGGGAAAAGGAGAGATTAATTTTGGACTAAGTGGGGCTTACACGCTGACATGGGTAGGGGGAGGGATATACAGGAAGGATATATGACCACCATGATAACATTGGGAAATGAGAGGACACTGAACTGTGCACAATAAGAGATAGACAACAGATCTTAAAACCAACCAATGTGTCCAAAATACTGCATTGCCATTAACACCAAACACTAGGCTATACAGATAAACACATACACGCCTGAGATGATCCAACAGGGGTCAGTGAATAGAGGTATACTCTAGACCAAGGATAGACTCAGCTGAGGCTAATCTTGTACAGACACCAGTGATACAAAATACTTGCAGTCCTTAGAGAAACAATAGAAGACAGACACATAGTAATCCCTCACAGACATCCCAACACTCTGGGAGAGAGATCCATTAGAGCTACTACCTGAGGACCATAGTACTGGGGTACACCAGACTCTATTGGCACAACAAAATACACAAAAGTGTTGCTCCACATCCTAAATTGATGAGTAGCGACTCGGTCTTAAAACCTTTCAAGCAGCCATCTAGGATGCAGCTTATGGTCTCCTAGTGTTGGAAGTGAAGAAGAATGCACACACACACACAAACAAAACAAAAAACAAGGGCATTTAGAAGCTATCAACTGTAGGACACGATGACCCTCGAGGCCAGAAGAACTGGATGGTGCCCAGCTACCAATGCCAACCATTCAGGAAAGGATCAAATCTGAAGATCCTGGATAGAGTGGGAGGGAAACCTTGGAACAAAATCCAAAAACTCAATAATGACCAGAATTCTGGTCATATGAATTCTGGTTAGACTGCCAATACTATGGCCCTGAAATACATTTGGTGCCTGGAATAAAACTCACCCCCAGGGCCAGGTTCTCAGCCCAATGGTTAATGAGATGTATACTCAGACCACTCAACCCAGGATGCTGCACCCACATACTCAATGGTAATACATCCCCTAAAGCAATAAACCATGGGACATCAAAGGACCAACATTCAAACTGAGGAAATGCAGGACAAACAGGAGTGCATAATTATGAGGGGCACAGGAGGAGTGTTGCAGGGTAGGGAGGAGAGGAGACTGGGTTAGGGTTGGACATGGTGAATGGGGAATGAAACTAAATGTATGCGTGACTTTGAATGTAAAACAAGCTCTTAAAATAAAAAATAAAATAGAAGAAGAAGAAGATAATCCTGGAACCCTGAGCTTTGAAAGGAAGTATACAGAAGTAGATTAGGTACCAACTAGTGGAAAAATCTCAATGAAAGCAGTGAGTGCAGAGATGGTCAGAGAAGTGGACTTTCAGCTACTCTGACAAGACCGACAGCCTGAATATTTCAAACTGGTTTTGGGACCTGAGAATTGACTTAAAGATCAGCCCTGGTCACCAAGAGGTGCAGGGATGACTGTTCTGGTGGCCTATGACTAGGAAAAGAAACAGCAAGGACGGAGACAACCTGAACTGTGGTCTTTCAGCTGTCCAGCGGGTACAGCTATTTTGATTGTTTATATACAGCAGCCATTTTTGATATTTGAAGTGACTGAGGGCACAGCCATTTTGATTGTTTATAAGCAGTGGCTATTTTGGATATTTAAAGTGACCGAGGGTACAGCCATTTTGAATGTTTACAAGCAGTGGCCATTTTGGATTTTAAAATGACAGCATTCTCATTTGTATTCTGGGGACCTAATAGTAGGCTCTGTTTGCCAAGGATGACAGGGACATATGGGAGGCAGACAACGGGAAAGGAGACAGGTGGTGAGTGTATAAGTGCTGCCTGCTAGCTAATAGAGGAGCACAGTAGAGTACCCTGCTTACGTTGATAACATCCAAAGAAAATGAAAATCGTGGGCAAGTCACTCCAATATGCAATCACCAATTAAATATGAACACAAAAACGTCACAATGCCTCAGAGACAACAGAG
>NW_006921626.1:15938142-15947349 GCF_000298275.1 Orycteropus afer afer | reverse complement strand
AAAAAACTGTGTAGTTACAAAACTTCTAAATGGTAGGGAAGTCAAGACAACTCCAAGATAGAATAGATAGTTCTAAACTTGGGAAGAAATTATAAATCACAGGGTAACCTCAAAGAAAAATGATAAACCTTCACATCAAAATAAAAAAGAAGACCAGCACAAATACTAAAACAATAGCAATGAAGAAAGTGATAACACGATTCATAAACAAAATGAGCTCAGTGCAGAAAATTATATGGAACAAAGAAAGCAACACAATGAAAATGCACATGACAAAATGACAGCAACAAATGCATACTTGTCAATAATTACATATCTGACAAGGAACTTATCTCTGAAATTTATAGAAAACTCCAACACATCAATAGCAAAAAAATTAACAATCTAATTAAAAAATGAGCAGAAGACATGAATGGGCACTTCCCCAAGAAATACATGAAGAAATGCTCATAATCATTAGCCATCAGAAAAATGCATATGAAAACACCAGTGAGATAACATCTTTCCCCAGCACTGACAGCAGAGTTCAATAAGACAGAAAATGGTAGATTCTGGCGAGGATGTGGCGAGATTGGGACTTTCATACAGTGCTGGTTGGACTGTAAAATGATGTATCCACTGTGGATAGCAGTATGGTGATTCCTTTAAAAGCTGGAACTAAAAATACCATTTGACCCAGCAATCTCATTCCTAGGTATATATCCTAAGGAAGTGAGAACCAGGACAAGAACAGATATATGCATACCCATATTCATCACAGCACTATTTACAATAGCAAAAAAGATGGAAACAACCTAGGTACACATCAACAGAAGAATGGATATCCAAACTGTGGTACATATACACAATGGAATATTATGCAATACTAAAGAATAATGTGTTGTTGTTGTTGTTGTGTTTTGCCATTGAGTTTGATCCGACTCATAGCGACCCCTCTTTGGGTTTCTGAGGCAGTATCACTACGGAAGTAGATTGCCCAGTCTTCCTTTCAAGGAGTGGCTGGTGGGTTGAACCTTCAGCCTTCTGGTTACCAGTCAAATGCCTTAGGCACTACACCACCAGAGCTTCTGCTAAACACCACAAAACATGGATGAAGTCATTCACGGATTGACAAATACAGTATTAGTTCATTATTGTAAAAAGTCAAAGAAAGGTTTATATATGGAAGGGAACTTTCTTTGTTGGTTACCAGGGGTGAGAGGAGAGGGAAGGGAATATTGCAAAAAAAAAAAAAAGAAAAGAAAAGAAAAGAAAAAAAGCATTGACCCATGTCACTTTAGTTTTGTGTATTTCACTGTATATAAATTATATTTCAATAAAATGCATTAAAAAAAGAGATACAGAACTTTATTCCCAGCAGAAAATATACATTCTTTTCTAGCACACATAGTTCATTCTTGAAATTTACCACGTTCTAGGCCACATGTTCTTTCAATTTGGCGTACTGTGGTGGCTTGTGTTTTGCTGTGATGCTGGAAGCTATGCCACTGCTATTTTAAATAGCAGCAGGGTTACACATGGTGGACAGATTTCAGGGGAGCTTCCAGGCTAAGACTAGGAAGAAGGATGTGGCCAGGCCCACTTCTGGAAAAATTGGCCACTGAAAACCTTATGAATACCATTGAAACATTGTCTGATATAGAAACATAGGATGAGTACCTCAGGTAGAAGGCACTCAAAATACAACTGGGGAAGAGCTGTCTCCTCATAGTAGAGTTGACCATAATGATGTGGGTGGAATAAAGCTTTTTGGACCTTCATTTGCTGATTTGGCATGACTAAACATGAGAAGAAACAGCTGCAAACATCTATTATAAAGGGTCAGTGAACAAAGGGAAGACCCTCAATGAGATGGGTTGACACAGTGCAGCTCAAGCATAGCAAAGATTGTGAGGGTGGCGCAGGGCCAGGCAGTTTTTCTTTCTGTTGTACGTGGGGTTGCTATGAGTCAGAACCAACTTGATGGCACCTAACGACAATAGGCCACACATGGTGCTTCAGTGCCCATCAGCCAAAAATGACTTATGTCTGAAAACTTAAAAATATAGATCATAAAGGAAATTATAAAATAAATAAATGTGAAGGAAAATGGAAATGCTGCATGTCAAAATTTGTGAGATATAACTATAGCAGTACATAGAGAGGTTCATAGCTTTTAATAAATTTACCAGGAATCAAGAAACAGTGGTAAATGATAAGCCAAATATTAATTCAAGAAGTTGGGGAAGAAAATCACAGAGTGAATAAGAGGGAAGAAAATAATAAAAACAAGGCCAGAAACCTATTAAATAGAGGTGAGATATTATTAAAAGTCAAAATTACTTCTTGGAAAACATTAATATGATGTTTAAAAATTGTTGGGTTATAGGTGAAAAGGAAGCCCTAGGTAGGGCCGTTAAATGCTTGGCTGCTAACCAGAAGATTGGAGGTTTTAGTCCACTCAGTGATGCCTCGGAAGAGAGCCACGGAAAATGCCATGGAACATAGTTTTACTGTGACATACGAGGTTGCCATGAGTCAGAATCGAGTCAACAGCAACTGGTTTGGTTTGGTTTGACAGGTGAAAAATCGTATATGCTTCAGTAGATGTGGAAAGGGATAGAAAATCAATGCATGTTTATTATTAAAAACTCACAAATAGAAATAAAGAGAAATGTCTTCAATTTGGTAAAGAATAGATGCCAAAAACCTGAAGCCAAACTTTAATCTTTGTGTGCATTCCATTAAGATTAGGGACAAGACAAAGATGGTTACCATTGTTAAAATATTACATGTTACTGGAGCTTCTGTGCCAGTGCATTAAGAGAAGAAAGTAAGTTAACAAGATTGGAAGGGAACAGATAAATATTTATAGATCATCTATCTATAAAAATCTACAGAAGCAATAGAACAATATAAACATTAATGAGCTCATTTAGTATTTTGTCAAAATATAATCTTACAAAAATCATCTGAATTCCTCTATACAGTGGTATAGTGCCTAAGGCATTTGACTGCTAACTAGAAGGTTGGCAGTTCAAACCCACCAGTCACTCCTCAGAAAGAAGATTGAGCAATCTACTTCCGTAGAGAAACCGCCTCAGAAACCAAGGAGGGGTTGCTATGAATCGAATCAACTCGATGGCAATGAGTTTGGATTTTTTTTTTTTTTGTATACACAGAATAATCAACTAAAAGAGATGATAATGTAAGGTACTATTCACAATAACAACAAAAGCAGTCAAGTATCTCAGATTTAACCTCATAAAAAATACACTAGAATTGGGGAAAATAAATTTAAACTTTATTATACTAAATGATAAAAAGACTTGGAAAATAGACATTGTGTTCAAAGATGGTACAGTATATTTGTAAAGATGTCCGTTCTTCCTAAATTAATTTCTAAATTCTATAAAATGCCATTCAAAACCCAGTGAATATTTTGAGAAATTGGACACACTGAATAATTTGCATGGAACTTCTTATTCTGATTCCAGCATACTTGCTTTTATCTCACCATTCCTCCTGTTGAAAACAACTAGAAAACCTTGAGGAAAATGCCAATTCATGTATTTGAAGGTATGAGAGCTATGAAATCGGTGAGGACTTATGAGGCTAATAGTCTCAGAGAAAGGTCTGTTGACAGATGAACCCAACATTCAGATCTACCTTTCTCTCGGAGGCTGTTTTAATTACCTAGGCAATGGCAGAGAAACAAAAATTGGAGTTCAGGTAACAGTAAATAGAAAGGTTCTGTTAAATTTCCCAGTTACTCATTTGGGATTTTTGAAGGGCTGAATGCTAAAAATGACAATTGGAAATAGGTCAGCCCTGACAAAACTGAAACTCAGTTTTAATCAAATTAATCCCAGATTGTGTTAAGGTGCTCTTCTCCTAGTGTAGAAATAAAAGAGACGGTGATTTAAATTGAAACTCAGTAGTTAGGTTTTCACAGCAAATTGGACAAATTGAAGAGAGAATTAGTGAACAGAAAAATGGTCAGTAGAAAATAATCCAGACAGAAACATGGAGAGAAAAAATAGAAGATAAAAATAAATTAAGACTCATACTAAGCACAGTGAAAAATTTAACATACATGTATTTATAGTTGCAGAAGGAGATAAATAATGATATAGAAACAATATTTGAGGAGAAAATGTGTGAGAATTTCCTAAAACTAGCTAAAGACATAAATTGAAGAAGTGTGTGACCCCCTTGACAGGATAATATAAAGAAAAATTCATTCAGGCACATCATAATTATAAGACTTCTGAAAACTAAAGATAAAATTTTAATAGTTGCTAAAAGAGAAAGGACACATAACTTTCAAAAGAGCATGATTTGATGTTTAATGTTATATGTCAACTTGACTAGGCTGTGATTCTCAGTGATTTAGTAGACATTGGATTGATTACTCTTCCATAATATAATAACCTCCATTATATGATCTTATGTGATCAGCCAGTCAGTTGAGAGGGTAGTTTTCTTGGGAGTGTATATAAATGTAGCAAGGCTCGTTATCTCTCTCAAACCTGCACTCTTCTCATTGCTTGACCTCTGGTTTTTGGGACGTAAGCCTGCAGATGTCTTTAGCCTGTTACCTGACATGCAGATTTTGGATTTGCCAGTCCCTGCAACTTTGTCAGCCAGCAGAGAGGCCTCCAGCCTGCCACTTGACCTGCAGATTTTGGGTTCACCAGCCCCTGCTACCACATGAGCCCATCAAAAGTCTTCAGCTTGCCACCTGACCCGTGGATTGTACTTGGCAGCTCCCACAAATGTTTGAATCATTTCCCTGAAATAAATCTCTATATGTTTATATATATACATCACTGGATTTGCTCCTCTACAGAACCCAATCTAAGACAATAAGGTATTCATTTCTCAAAAGAAATAATGGAAGTTGAAGATTATGGAAAATGTTATCTTAAAAATACTCAAAGAAGAAAACTTAGGATTCTATATCCAGCAAAAATGTTTTTAAAAACAATAGCAAAAATATTGTTAATATTGTTAAAAGTAGCAACAGTTTCTTAAATATGACACCAAAAGCACAAGCAGCAAAAACAAAAAAAGGTAAATTGGCCTTCATCAAAATTAAAAATGTTTGTGCTTCAAAAACCCTATCAAGAAAGTGAAAAGACAACTTATAGAATGGAAGAAAATATTTGCAAATCATATCTCTGGTAAGGGTCTAGTATCGAGCATATATAAAGCATTCTTATAATTCAAGAATAAAAAAACAAAATAACAATTTAAAAATTAACAAAGGATTTGAACAGATGTTTTTCCAAAGAAGATATACAGATGGCCAAGAAGCACTTTAAAAAATGCTCAAAATCGTTAGTCACTGTTGGTGCTATTACTTCCATCAAATCAGTTCTGACTCATGGCACCTCCATGGGCACAGAGTAGAATGCTCCCTAGGGTTTTCAAGGATGTGCTTTTTCATGAACAAATCACTGTTGTTGTTAGATGCTGTAGAGTTGGCTCTATGCATAGGTGCCATAGAGTTAGCGACTCTATATACAGCAGAATGAAACACTGCCCAATCCTGTGCCAGCCCCACAATCCTTGAGCCCATCATTGCAGTCACTTTGTCAATCCATCTCATTGAGGGCCTTCCCCTTTTTCACTGATCCTCCACTTTACCAAGCATAATATCCTTCTCCAGGGAATGGTCCCTTCTGACATGACCAAAGTAGGTGAGATGAGATGAAGTCTGGGCCATTCTCACTTCCAGGGAGCATTCCGGCTGCACTTCTTCCTGGACAGATTTGTTAGTACTATGGCAGTCCATGGTCCTTTCAGTATTCTTTGCCAACACCACAACTCAAAAGCATCAACTCTTCTTTGGTCTTCCTTAGTGATTGTCTAGCTCTCACATGCATATGAGGCAATTGAAAACACCATGGCTTGGATTAGGTGAACCTTAGTCTTCAAAGAGACATCTTTGCTCTTTAGCATTTGAAAGAGGTCTTTTGTAGCAGATTTGCCCAGTCCAATACATTATCTGATTTCTTGGCTGCTGCTTCCATTGGTCTTTGATTGTGGAACAAGTAATATGAAGTCTTTGAAAACTTCAGTCTTTTCTCCATTTATCATGATGCTGCTTATTGGTCCATGTGAGGATTTTAGTTTTCTTTATGTTGGGATATAATCCATACTGCAGACTGTAGTGTTTAATCTTCACCAGTAAGTGCTTCAAGTCTTCTCTACTTTCAGCAAGCATGTTTGTGTCATCTGCGTATCTCAGGTTGTTAATGAATCTTCCTCCAATCTTGATACCACATTCTTCTTCATATAGTCCAGCTTCTTGGATTATTTGTTCAGCATACAGATTGAACAAGTATGGTGAAAGGATGCAACCCTGACACATTCCCTTTCCTGATTTTAAACCATGCAGTGGCCCTTGTTCTGTTCGAATGATAGCCTTCTGATCCATGTACACCAACCTTTGTACTAATTGTCAAGTGCTTAATTATTTTAGGTTATCAGAGACTCTCATTAGTCATTGGGGAAATGCATATCAAAGCCACAATGAGATACTTATTCTCACCCACTAGAATTGCTGTAATAAAAAACACTGACATAACTAGTATTGGAGAAGATGTGGAGAAATTGGAATCCTTGTTCATTGGTGATGGGAATGTAAAATGGTTCATGCATTTAGGAAAACAGTTTAATAGTTCCTCAAATTGTTAAAAATAGGGTTACTATATGATCCTAGATAATATACTCAAGAGAATTGAAAATTCATATCCACAAATAATGTGTACATCAATGTTCATAGCAGCCTAAGTCATAATAGCTAAAAGTGTAAACAACTGAGATGTCCCTCAAGTAATCAATGGATAAACAAAATGTGATATATCCATACAATGGGATTTTATTCAGTCATAAAGAGAAATGAAGTCCTGGTACATGCTATAACATAGATAAACTTTGAAAATATTATCCTGAGTAGAATAATTCAGATAGAAAAGGACAAACATTTTATGATCCCATTTATATGAACTATGTAGAATAGTCAAATTCAGAGAGATCATAGTAGGTTAGTGGTTATTAGGAGCTAAGGGAGAGGAGAGAGGAGCATGAGTGCTACTGGGCATGGTATTTCTTTTTTGGAGTGATGAACACGGTCTGGAATTAGAAATAGGTGATGGTAGCATAACTTTGTAACATTAAAAACCACTGAATTGTATATTTTAAAGGTAATTTTTAAATGATATTAATTATATCCCAATAAAAACATTTTAAAAGACAAAGACTAGACAGAGGAAAAACTGAGCAAATCTGTCACCAATGGACTTAAACTAAAGAGATATTAAAGGAAATCTTAAAGCAGAAGGTAAGAACAATCTTAGGTGAAGCACAGAAATGTAGGAAGGAATAGAGTACTACAGAAAGGGTAAATACATGTTTTAATCTCAGATATTGAGTGTATAAAAATAATGAGTAATGCCTTGTAGGGTATATAATATGTGGGCGTAGATTACATGAATATAGTAATATAGTTGATGATTGATGGGCAAATGGATTTAAGGTGTTCTAAGATCTATGCATTGTCTGAGAGATACTAAGACTAATTTAACAAGTCAATATTGTAAATCATAATCTTTTAGAAGAGCCACTTAAAAATGGAAGCACATAACTAGTAAACTATAGAGATGGATAATGAAATGATGAAACATAATACTAAGGGAATGAAAAGAATAGTGCACAAATGGGATAAATAAAAAACAATAATATACTCAAATATTTGAGTAGTTATAAAAATGTAAACTTAGTAAATAACCAGATTAAAAGAAAAAAATTATTCGCCAGATAACTAAATGAAATTCAGCAGTGCCTACTTAGAGCAGGAGAAACCAATTGCTGTTGAGTTGATTTTGACTCATAACAACCACTACAGAAGAGTTAAAAGCTAGAGAACCTTATACCAAGGGGAAAACTAAATTAACCAAAGAAACTGCTATGGCCATTCTAAAATCAGGCAAAGTAGACTTTAAGTCAAGAAGTGTTGCTAGATGTAAAGAGAGAAATTCTACAATGTTAATAACATCAGGAAATTTTACACATGTACATTATTATCTTTGTATCATCTAATATGTCATCTAAATATATAAAAACGGCCCTGGTTGTGTGATGGTTAAATGCTTGGCTTCTAACTGAAAGGTTGGTGGTTCAAACCCACTTAGCAGCTCTGTGGGAGAACAACCTGGCAATCCTTGTCTGTAAAGATTACAGCCTATAAAACCCTATGGGCTAATTATACTCTGTCACATGGGGTCCCTATGAGTTGGAATCAACTTGACAGCACCCAACAACAACAGATATATAAAGAAAAATGGACCTAACTAAAAAGATAAATGAATTTTAACATACCTGTTTTAATGCTTGATAGAAATAGACAAAAATCAGTAAGGAATGAAAGATGTGAACATTAATTAAATATAGATATATTAGATTTTCTATCTTGTATGTTGCCAGCCTTTACTTCTGTTCATAACTGGTTCACAGACATCCAGGTAAAAATTCTGTCTCTAGTGACTGGCAGAAATTTTTAGAGATATGTCAGGTATGGTGATTGCTTATCCTTTAGTATTCCTAGTTGTACTCAGTTTTGAGTTATAAACAAAAGAATGTGTTTGAAAGGTTGTTTCAATAGTTTCTCACTTTTTGGGTGTTAGTAGGTAATCTACTATATTGCCAGAAATAGAAGTCTACGTTTTTCAATAGGAACATAAGATTCAAATTGTCTACTTACAAAAGTGTTATTTTAATTGGGACAATATTAAATTTACAGATTAATTAAAAAAAGAATAGATAGTCTTCTTTGTGATTACACTGTGATCTATAATTTCAAAGGACATGGGCAGTTTCGATAAAATTCTTACTTGTTACAGTGTTCATTATTAGGTAATTTTTCTTCTGTGTTGCTATTAGTGGGATATTTTCTATCATATTTTCTTCCTTTTTTGCTAAAAATATGAAAGCATTTTTATATACTAATTCATTGATATTATGAATTACTTTCAGTACTAGCTACTTTACCAACTAACACTTTTGTTCATACTTTTCATTTATTATTTTATTCCTTTTTATCTATACAATTATATTTTCTACTGAAAATGATAAAATTTGTAGTGTACACTGACAGTTTACTCATGAGCTCTCTACTCTTTGTTGTTGTTATGTGCCATTGAGTCGGATCTGACTCATAGC
>NW_006921626.1:15936179-15937852 GCF_000298275.1 Orycteropus afer afer | reverse complement strand
TTTTTTTTAATGTGATTTGGTGAAAGTTTTCAGAGCAAATTCATTTTCCATACAGCAGTTCATACACATTTTGTTTCGTGACATTGACTGCAATTCCCCACAATGTAACAGCTCTCTTCCCACTTCCTTCCCGTAGTTACCTCTTCACTGTGTCCTTCTTTCCTATGCATTCCTGTCCCCTGAGCTATCTCCCTGTGAAAATACTGCCTTTCTCTTCTCCCATGATTGATTGTCCTAAGGAGTGTATCTACCTGATGTAAATGTTCATCTTGTATGCCTGTCTCTTGTTTGGCTGGAATCCACAGGAGTGAGTTCCATTGCAGACCTGAAGGGTAACTAGGAGCCATAGTCTCAGGTCTCACAAGGCTCGGTCAGACAATAAACGTGGCCTTTTTTATGATTTTGAGTTTTGTTCCACATTGTTTTCCCACTCTATCCAGGATCTCCTGCACTGATGCCTTTCCAAGTGGCTGACAGTGGTAGCTGGGCACCATCTAGTTCTTCTGCTCTCATGGTCATATAGACTGAAGTTTGCCATGGTCTACTAGTCCCTTGGACTAATTGTTCCATGTATCTTTGGTTTTCATCATTCATCTTTGCTGTGAATGAAGAGAGATCTGTTGTTGTATCTGGATGGTTGTTGCGAGCTTTTAAGACCCCAGTTGCTGCTTACCAAAATAGGATGTAGAACAGTGTTTTTGTGTGGTAAGTTATGCCAATTGAGCTTGATGTCCCCTGCGACCATGGTCCTGAGCCCAGAGTTCCAACAACTCACTCCATCAGGATGGTTGACTGTGCCTAAGAAGTTGCCATAATTTTGTCCCCTCTTAATTCTAGTTATATGGACGTCCCTACAGGACATACAATTACGTATGTAGAAATATTGTCTGCCAGCAGAAAAATGGTCATGGTCCCTTTTGCGTAGACATACCTGATCCTTCAGCCTATCTACTGATTTGTTTACCTGTAAATTAATGTTTTTTTTTTTTTTAAATCACTAATAACACAGTATTGTATATGTAAAAGGGTTTATCTCTGTTGTCTATATATACCTCTTGTGCATTTCTGTGTGTCTTCCTTTTCCTTAGTGTTACTGTGTTGGTCACTTGCTTTTGGTATATTGCCTTCACCCGAATCAGTACTTGTCTCTACCTGTCTAGCAGTGTTCCCTCCACTCTCCTCTCATTCCTGGTAACCAACAAAGAAAGTTTCCCTCTATATATAATAATTTCCTTGATTTTTAACAATAGTGAACAATATAATATTTTTTGTTCTGTGATTGACTTATGTCACTCAGCATAATGTCCTCCAACTTCATCCATGTTATGTGGTGTTCTGCAGATTCTACATTATTTTTTAGTGTTGCATAGTATTCCATTGTACCATAGTTTGCCTATCCATTCTTCTGTTGATGGGCACCTAGGTTGTTTCCATCTCTTTGATACTGTAAATAGTGCTGTGATGAACATGGATGTTCATACATCTATTCATGTCCTGCCTCTCACTTCTTTAGGATGTATACATAGTAATAGAATTACTGGATCAAATTGTATTTCTGTTGCTAACTTTTCAATGAATTTCCATGTTGTTGTTGTTGTTAAGTGCCGTCGAGTCGTTTCCGACTCATAGTGACCCCATGCACAGCAGAACGAAACACTGCCCGATCCCGCGCC
>NW_006921626.1:15917667-15923647 GCF_000298275.1 Orycteropus afer afer | reverse complement strand
GTTATTCCTTTTGATGGTATCCCACATGAACCTTAGGCTTTCTTCATTTTGTTTTGATCTTTTTCATGATTGATCTCTTTCCAAAGATGTATTCAGATATTTGTCTTCAATCTCATTAATTCTGTCTTGCCTTGCATCAGTTCTGCTCTTTTGCACTTTCAATGTGTTGTCTATTTCTGACAATTTAGTATTACTTTTCTGCATTTCTCTCTGTAGATTTTGAATCATTTGTAATTTTTCATTTATTTTGTCATTTTGTTCTTGTATTTCTTCTGAAATTCTTCTAGGGTTTTGTCTGTGTTTTCCTTGATCTGTCTCTCAATTCACTGAAGATACCTAAATATCTAATTCCTTATCGGGGAGTTTCAATGCTACGTCTTCCTGAGGGATGTGTTTTGGGTCTGTGTCCTGGTCCCTTGTTTTTCCTGCTTTAACTTGCTTCTTTGTGTGGACTGCGATGCTCTGTTGTCTCTGAGGCATTGTGACTTTTTTGTGTTTATATTTAATTGGTGATTGTATGTTGGAGTGACTTGCCCACGATTTTAATTTTCTTTGTTTTGTTTGTATGTTATCTATGCAAGCAGGGTACTATGCTCCTCTGTTTGCTAGTTGACAGCACTTATACATTTACTACCTGTCTCCTTTCCTGTTGTCAGCCTCTCTTATGTCCTTGCCAACCCTGACAAACAGAGCCTGTTCTTAAGTCCCTGAAATCTGAATGAGGATGCTATAATTTTAGTAAAGATTCAAAATGGCTGCACTCTCAGTCACTTTAAATATCCTAAATGCCCACTGTTTGTAACCATTCTAAATGGCTGTACCCTCTGTCACTTTAATATCCAGGGTGGCCAGTGCTTGTAAACAATCAAAATGACTGTGCCCTCCGGATAGTGGAAAGTCAACAGCTCAGGTTGTGTTCCACCTTACTGTTTCCCTTCCTAGTCATAGGCCACCAGTGCAGTCATCCCTGCAGCCCTTAGTGACCAGGGCTGATCTCTTTTAGGTCAATTCTCAGGTCCCAGCACCACTTGGAACTATTCAGGCTGTTGGTCTTATCAGAGTAGCTGACAGTCTGCATCTCTGATTGTCTCTGTTTTCTCTGTTTTTGTTCAGGTTTTTCCACTAGTTGGTCCCTAATGCACTTCTATATACTTCCTTTCAAAGTTCAGGGCTCCAGGATTATCTTCTGTATCTCTGTCAATTGGTTTTTCTTTTCTTTGTTCAAGAGGGTCTTTGTCACTTGTCTGCCTATTCCTCCATCTTATTGGTAGTCCTTTCTGTACATTTTAAATTGGATTGTTTGTCTTTTTAATGTTGCAGCATTGGAGTTTTCTGTAAAGTTTAGGGATATGTCGCTTGTCAGATATGTCATTGCCTAATATTTTTTCCCAATCTGTACGTCCTTTTTTTACTCATTTGGAGAAGTCTTTTGATGAACATAAAAATTTGATTTTTGATGGTCCCAGTCATCTAGTTTATCTTCTGCTGTTTGTGCATTTTTGGTTGTACTTGACAGTCTATTTATGCCCTAATTAGGTCCCCTAAGTTTGCCCCTATTTTTTCTTTGGTGAACTTTATAGTTTTAGGTTTCACATTTAAGTCTTTGATCCATCTGGAGTTTATTTTTTTTATTATTTATTATTTTATTTTATTTTTTTATTAGGATTTGGGTGAAGATTTACAGAGTAAATTCACTTTTCATACAGCAGTTCACATATACTTTGTCTCATGTCATTAACCAAAATTTACAATGCAGCAGCTCCCCTCCCACTTCCTCCCCATAGTTGGAGTTTATTTTTGTCTATGTTGTGAGATACATACAGATATTGTTTCATTTTTTTTTGCAAATGGATAAACAGTTTTGCCAGCACCAGTTGTTAAAGAGAGTATCTCTTTCCCATTTAATGGATTGCAGCCCTTTGTCAAAGATAGCTGACAGTAGTCTGTTTCACTGCTCTGTGTGTCTGTCGTTGTACCAATACAAGGCTGTTTTGACTGTGTGGCTGTATGGTAGGTTTTGTGATTCAGTAGTCTGAGGCCTCCTACTTTGTTCTTCTTCAGTAGTACTTTGCTTATCTGAGGTCTCTTTCCTTTCCATATAAAATTAGTGATTGGTTTTTCCATATCCTTAAAGAATGTTGATGGAATCTGGATTGGGAGTGTATTGAATGTGTAGATTGCTTTGGGTAGTATTGACATTTTCATAATGTTCAGTCTTCCTGCCTATGAGCATGGTATGTTCTTCCATTTATGTAGATCTCTTATGGTTTCTTGAAGTAGTGTTTTGTAGTTTTCTTTGTACGGGCCTTTTGTGTTCCTGGTAAGATTTATTCCCAAGTATTTTATTTCTTTGGTAGCTGTTGTAAATGGTATTGCTTTCTTTTTCAGCAGTCTCTGCTGGTGTAGAGAAATCCAACTGAATTTTGTGTTTTAATCTTGTATCCTGCCTCTTTGCTAAATCTTTGAGTTAGTTTCAGTAGTTTTCTTTCTGGGTCTCTGGTTTCTCCATTCTTGTCTCTCCATCTTAATCCTTTCTTTCCTCTTGGATTCTGACAAGGAGCTCTGGTGGGATAGTGCCTAAGGCATCTGACTGCTAACCAGAAAGCTGGCGGTTCAAACCCACAAACCATTCTTGGAAGGAAGGTTAGGCAATCTCCTTCCGTAGTGATGCTCCTTGGAAACCCAAGGAGGGGTGGCTATGGGTCAGATCTGATGCGATGGCAGTGAGTTAGATTCTAACAATTCTTTAATCAATCAGCTGATGTTACTCTTCTTATTTTCCAGTATTTTTATGGTTTTATTCCTTTAAACAGTTTATAATTTCTGTCATTTTGTGATCTTGAGGATGGGAAGGAGGTAAATAAAGGTCCCTGGTTTGTGATCTCAAAACCATCTCTATATACTGACTTAAAAACAAAACACTAAGACAATCCAATGTTCCTGGCTGTTATTCTTCAGTAATTGAATTATTCTTGACTAGGCCTTCACAGTTGAGTTTCCTTATAATAGTGTTTTAATTCTTTGAGAACTCTAGCTTCTCCCTGTTCCTCCTTTTGCTTATTATTCATATCTCTAATCCCTTGTGGGAGCTCTGGTAGCATAGTATCTAAGGCATTTGACTGTGAACCAGAAGGCTGGCAGTTCAAACCCACTAGCCACTCCTCGTAAGGAAGGTTGGGCAATCTACTTCCATAGAGATACTGCCTCAGAAACCCAAGAAGGGGTCGTTATGAGTTGGGTCCTACTCGAAGGCACATAACAACAACAACACAACTAGTCCCTTGTGCACTAGATCATGGATGTCTTTGATGCCTTTGGCTGTGTGAGGAGATGACATTCCAGGTACACATATGCACTGCGTATGTCTCTTTGAGCAATGTCTGACCTTATATATGTTCATGGGGCAAGGAGGAAGGCCTTGCTTGGAGGACTGGTTTCTAGTTTGTGACTGCCAGAACTCAGCCACAGCTCCCTAGCTGTGTTACAGCTCTCATAGCTGCCTCTGATGTATCCTCTGCTCACCTGCCCCACTGGCCAGTGCTTGTGAGGAGATGCGGGGCTGCTGCTGCTGCTTTGTTGGTCCCCTGGTAGCTTCTGATTCCATCCAGCTCATGGGGGCTGCTTAGAGAGCACTGATTGACCAGATGCAGCCAATTATAGGTGTTAGTTTGCAAACCCTGAGGCTCCTGGCAGTAGCAGAGAGCCAGAGCAGTTTACATGGGGTTCCTCTGATATATGTTTATTCAATATATATAGACATCTGTACTATATATAGTATGGTGTTCACACAGTGTCCAAATCATGTAATGTCCTATTTCACAGAACGTATGGTGGACCTTAAGCAGTGCATACCTGTACTCTCTTCTCATTGTGTCTGTACTTTAACTAGTATCTTGGGGGCAGATCAGGTTCATAGTTAATCAGAGTTCCTTGTTAAAAGGGATCAAACTTTGAACTTAGAGCCAAACTGGAAACTTCCACCTACTTTCACTCAAATGGAAACTTTGTTTTTCAACTTTCATTCCTAAAATGGGTTTAAAATATAGCAGCATAGATGTCTCCAACCAGCCTTAGAAACCCATTTGCTAATAGAACAGCAAGAGGTAGTGGGGGCTTCCAGGCTTATTGCTAGAGGTCAAATTTTGAGTCTTAATCTAGCTGATTTATCATATGGACAGAAGTGAAGGCGAATAACTCCCCTTCTTTTCAACACTTGCCTCTTGAATCTAAGGGAGAGAGGGTGGAGCCTTTCCTCTAGTGGCATAATGCATAAGGCATTTAACTGCTAACCAGAAGGCTGGCGGTTCAAGCCCCCCAGCCACTCCTCAGAAGTAAGATTGGGTGATACTGTCTCGATAGGGGTCACTATGAGTCAGATCCGACTCAATGGCAGTGAGTTTGGTTCTTTTGGTTTTAGTTATTTCCACTCACTGAGTTGAACTGAAAAGACAAAAAAAGCGACTGAAAGGGAAAGTAAAGCGAGTGTATTTGCTGAGGGCACTCATCTCTTTTGATAGTTTCTCCAGATACTCTGAAATAACTAATGCATTCTATTTAAGGCCAATATTAATAGACAAATTGTGTTTTCAGGGAAAGCAGAGGTCTTTTCCTACCTATCAAAATGTATTTTTCCTTACTCATTACTTCTTTAAAATAATTCCATATTTGGAAACTAGTGAAAGAATTGGTGGAAGAATAAGACCAAGGAAAGAGCTGAATGGGAGTACATAATCAAAGTGATGAAGGAGTTTATATAAATGGAAGTAAAAGTGTAAGATACTCTTATCCTTCTAATAGAAAATGTGAGAATCCCTGTACAACTTTATCCTAGCACTTATAATTGTATTGTATTCCTTATTCATGTGTTTAATGTCTGTCTTCACTAATGGTTCATAAATTCTGTGAAGGCAGAGACTCAATTTCTCTTACTCATATTCTGTATTTAGCACAGTGCTTGTAAATAGAATAATTTTTCCTTATTAGGGATTAAACATGGATAGGAAAATGACGTTCTTTTTTCTTTCATGCTTGTTTGTTTTGACTAATGAAACTAATCCTCATCTACTATGTAATCCAAAGGAGCTTTGGTGGCATAGTGTCTAAGGCATTTGACTGCTAACCAGGAGGTTGGCGGTTCAAACCTACCAGCCACTTCATGGAAGGAAGACTAGACAATCTACTTCCATAAAGATTTACCACCTCGGAAACCCAAAGAGGATCACTATGAGTCAGAATTGACTTGATGAGTAGTGAGTTCTTTCTTTTTTTTTTTAATTTAATGTAATCTAGTCTGTTCCATGCCCTTGATAAAAGACGGTCTAGTTAACAAGAGGGACAGGTAGATCTGCTTATATAATTTGGGGACATTTCTTTCCCATTTCATTTCTACTTATAGGTAATAAAATTGGGATACTTTTATAAAGATTAATAACTAATGAGGTTTTATTACCAAATATTTAAGTCTTTTCCCATTTATGAAATATTTCTTTTTAAACCTGATTTCTAATGGCTTCATAAAAGTCCATTATGTTCCATAGTTTACCATTTTCTTATTGTTAACCTAGAGTGTATGCTTCATAAGTGTAAGTACCCCCCACTGGTTCACTAAAATTTTCTAACACCTAAAACAGTGCGTCTAGTACATAGTAGGGGTTTGATACATCTTTTTAGAGAGAATGAATGAAATATTTAGGTTGTTTCTGTTTTTCTATATTATAAATATTGTTCTCTAAAATATTTTTGTGTAGAATGGTATAACTGCATTTCAAATAATTATCTTAAAATAAAAGAAGATGAATTACTGGTTCAGAGGATATAGACCAAGTTATGACTGAAGATTAGTTTTCTTTTCTCTGTGTTTCTCTATTCTTTAATGTCATCTGTGGTTTTCTAATTTCTTTATACATTTATTTAATATTTTTCTGTAATACTACTATTCTTTTAGAATCAGAGTTATTTTTTTCTTTTAAATGTGTATCTC
>NW_006921626.1:15882081-15917567 GCF_000298275.1 Orycteropus afer afer | reverse complement strand
CCCCCCCCCAGCATAGAGTGATCTTTTGACTGGAATATAGGGTTTTTGTTGCTGGTAGTGAAAATGAGGATTGAAAAGTTACTTGGGAGAAGCAGTGAATGACATTGTATGCCCTGCTAAGGAAATATCTTTGTAGAAATGGGAGTCCTATCAAATGTTAATAAACACCAAAAATAACCAAACCCAACCCATTGCTGTCAAGTCAATTTTAATTCATAGTGACCCATAGGATTTCAAAAGCTATACATCTTTATGGAAACAGGCTGCCACATCTGTCTTCTCTGAGCAGCCGGTAGATGTGAACTGCTGACCTTTTGATTAGCAGCTGGATACTTAGCTATGGTTCCTTCCATAAGATTATAGCCTTGGGGATCCTATGGGGCAGTACTGTGTTGCCCTGTGAGTTCTCTATGAGTTGGGATTGACTGGATAGCAGTGGGTTTGGTTTTAATTTATAATTCCCAAACATTTTTTTTTTTCTTTTACATTTTGTGTGATGAAAACATACACAATATATCAACTTTAACATTTACAGCTCAGGTTCCCAAACATCTTCACTGTCTCCCACACACAACAATATCTTTTGCTTTTGTGCCTTGTTCATTCTGTCTTCACTTCCCAGAATATCCCTTCTCAGTTACATATCCTTTGATCCTTATTTCTGGCATTCACTGTTGTAAGATTCAGGAGCCAGTCACCTGTCCCAAGAAACTCTATGTACATATTTACATATTACATGCCTCCTTCCCCCAGCCCTTTAGTAATGCAAAAGGTTAAAGTGCTCACCTGCAAACCCAGAGGTTGGAGGTTGGAGTTCACCCAGAGATGCCTCAGAAGAAAGACTTGGCGATCTACTGGTGGTGTAGTGCCTAAGACATTTGACTGCTAACTAGAAGTCTGGCGGTTCAAACCCACCAGCCATTCCTCGGAAGGAAGGTTGGGCAATCTTCTTCTGTAATGATACCACCTTGGAAACCCAAGGAGGGGTCACTATGAGTCGGATCTGACTCAACAGCAGTAAGTTTTTTTTCTTTTCCAAACCAGGTGGAGCGCAGTTCTATTCTGACCCACATGGACTTGACATGAGTCTGTGTTTCCATGTTTCGGAATCAACTTACTGACACCTGCTTCATCCCTTCCTTTTGGGTCAGGAATCTCTTGTGTTTTATCTAGGAATGTGTTTTTACGTCTCCTTTCTGTGTTGTACCCTAGTTGTCTGTTGAGATGTTTCCTGTAGTGGACTGTGAACGTTTTGAGGGTAAAAAACAAAAACCCCATTGCCATTGAGTCAATTCTGACAAGTAGCGACCCTATAGGACAGAGGAGAACTGCCCCATAGGTTTTCCAAGGCTCCAAATCTTTATGGAAGCAAACTGCCTGTTCTATTTCCCACAGAGTGGCTGGTGGGTTCAAATCGCTGACCTTTTTGTTAGCAGCTGAATGCTTTTACTGCTGTACAACCAGAGCTCCTTTTTGAGAATGAGAACTCCTTCATTCATCTTTGTATTCTCAATTCTTAGCATAATGTTTGGCATATAGCAAGGTAGTCAAAAAGGAGCCTATTATTATTTTTTAGATGAAATAATGAGGACTTGAACTAGGTTTGCAGCCTTAGTTAATAAGCTTGGTATACTTTCGAGTTGTTAAATTTGAGATATTTGCTGGATATTCTCAAGAAATGATTAGAAGGCAACTAGAAATGCAGATCTAGATATTAGGAAGTAAGGATTGAGGAGTAATCAGGTGTTAATTGGGACTTTTGGAATAGGAGAGGTGATGTAAAAAAGGTAGAGTAAGCATCCTTGGGGAACAGTATTTAGAAAGTTATAGAGAAAAAGTAGGAAAGATTATCAGCAGTGTCTAATAATGTACCAAGGCTGAAACAGATAAGAATTGAGGCCACCTTATTTTATTTGGAAATTAGGAGGTCATTACTGATCTTTGACAGAATAATTTTAGTCTAGTTGAATGAAATGGAAACTTGTTTGATATGTTGTTTCCATTGTTATGTTCCATTGGTGTTTAATATAGGTGATTGAAAAGGTATGAGAAGCAAAAAAGGGATGAGTGAATGGAAAAGCAAGCCTATACTACTGTTTAAAAATGTGCTTTAGAAGAATGATGCCTTAAGGAAAAGGGAGGTGGTGTGAGTGCCTTCAGTGGAAGGGAAGATAAAGTAAAAGTTTTTGTTTCTGGATTGAGGAGGGTCCTGGCAAAGTTTTTCAACTGATATTCAATAACCAGAATAAAAAAAAAAAAAATCAAACTCACCGCCACTGAGTTGGATCCGACTCATAGCGACCCCTCTTTGGGTTTCTGAGGCGGTATCTCTACGGAAGTAGATTGCCTGATCTTCCTTCCGAGAAGTGGCTGGTGGGTTTGAACAGCCAGCCTTCTGATTAGCAGTCACATACCTTAGGCACTATGCCACCAGAGCTCCCAAGCAGGATAAAGGTGGATTGAAATATTTAATGGAACAAGAGCAAGAAGGGAAGGAAGTGGAGTGACTGAGATCAAGATCATAGATGATACTCGTTGCTTTGAAAAGGGGTTGTTGCTGTTTGTCATCAAGTCAGTTCCGACTCATAATGACCAAATAGACAGGGTAGAGCTGCCCCACAGGATTGGGAGCTCTGGTGTTGTAGTGTTAATCAGAAGGCTGGCGGTTCAAACCCACCAGCCACTCCTTGGAAGGAAGACTGGGCAATCTACTTCTGTAGAGTTACCACCTCAGAAACCCAAGGAGGGGTTGCTATGAGTCAGAATCAACTCGATGACAGTGAGTTTGGTTTTGGTTACAGAAAGAGATTGCCAGTTCTTTATTCCCATTGAAGAAGTGCTGGTTGAGTAGTATGTAAGGCATTTGGCTGCTCACCAGAAGGTTGGCCGTTCAAACCCACCAGTTGCTTCATAGGAGGAAGATGAGACAGTCTACTTCTGTAATGATTTACAGCCTTGGAAACCCAGTGGGGGTTGCTAGGACTCAGAATAGACTTGATGGCAGTTGGTTTAACTTTTTTAGTTTCACTCCCATGGAGTAGCTGGTGGGCTCAAACCATTGACCTTTTAGTTATTAGCCCACCCAAAACCCCAAACCCATTGCTATTGAGTTGATTCTGACTCATAGCTACCCTCTAGGATAGAATAGAACTGCCTTATAGGGTTTCTAGGGAGCTCTGGTAGCATAGTACCTAAGGCACTTGACTGAAAGCTGGTGATTCAAACCTACCAGCCACACCTCAGAAGGTTGGGCAATCTACTTCCGTAGTGATAGTGATACTGCCTTGGAAACCCGAGGAGGGGTCCCTATGAGTCGGGTCCGACTTGATGACACATAACAACAGCAACAACATAGGATTTCCAAGACTGTAACCTATATAGAAGCATACTGTCACATTCTTCTCCTGGAGCAGCTTGTGGGTTCCAAATACTGACTTTTTGGTTAGCAGCCCAGCACTTTACCACTGTGCCATCAGGTTTCCTTTGAAAAGTGATAGGGATACTTTTTCCTTAGGTTCAAACTGAAAGGGTAATAAGTTAAAAGTGATATTGTTAGTTGTTGTTGTTATGTGCTGTTGAGTCGGACCCGACTCATAAAGACCCCTCCTTGGGTTTCCGAGGCAGTATTACTATCACTACGGAAGTAGATTGCCCCATCTTCCTTCTGAGGAGTGGCTGATGAGTTTGAACTTCCAGACTTATGGTTAACAGTCAAGTGCCTTAGGCACTATGCTACCAGAGCTCCCAAGTTGTTGTCGAGTCAGTTTCAATTTATGGCAACCCCCATGTGTTAGAGAGTAGAACTACTCCATAGCGTTTTCTTGGCTATAATCTTAATGGAATCAGATTTCATAACCCACTGCCATTGAGTTGGATCTGACTCATAGCGACCCCTCCTTGGGTTTCCGGGGCAGTATCACTCTGGTAGCATAGTGGCTAAGACACTTGCCTGCTAACCAGAAGGCTGGCGGTTCAAACCCACCAGCCACTCCTCGGAAGGAGGGTTGGGCAAGCCTACTTCCGTAGTGATACTGCCTCGGAAGCCCAAGGAGGGGTCACTATGAGTGGGGTTTGACTCGACGGCAAACAACAACAACAACAGGTTTGGTAATGCAAAGTTAACACTAGAGAGAGAATTATTTTTTCCAATATCTGCTATCAGGAATTTTAAATAGGTATATATAGGCCCAGTGGATAGGCTCACCTCTGGCATAGATATTGGATAGGAACATTTTTTTTTCCTCAATTAGTAAGCTTTTTTCTCAAAACAAACAACAAACAAACAAAAAATTTTAAGCATAATTTATGTATCTCCTATAAGAAATGCATACATTATAGGAAACAATAAGGAGCAAAATAAAATTGAAACTCAACAGCTCTACCAGTTAAAAACCTCTCTACAACTCAATTGTTGTCAGTTACTGCTTAACTTAACGCTGGGTTTTCCTTTTTGCTTTCAGGAAAACCTTTAACTTACGCCCTGGGTGTTGCCTGTCCACAGTTTCCTGGTGGCTCACCGCTTCTGCCTGCTCCAGCCTTGCTCCGGCAGCTTCCAGGCTTCTGGGCTTCAGAGCTTGTTGTGAAAGCTTGCTGCTTTGGCCTGCTACCCCTGCTTCAGGTGTCAAAAGCTTTTAATTAGCTTGCTTCCTCTAATGACTATAACTAGGCCCTTATGTATTTTATAGTCCTGGGATCTGAAAGGAGAACCATCTTTAGCCATTCATTCTTCTTTAGAAACTCATATCTTGGCTCTTCTAGGATTCATGGAGGGTAAATGAAGTTTGAAATTATACTGCATGATTTATTTTTGATAGCTTCTGCATATGTAGAGCTACTATTCAATTCATTGGGGCACACTGGTATGGGCCTACTGAATTTTTATAACCAGTGTTCATTCTGATTGGTCCATTCCCATGCTGTACCAATTTTAAAATATTTTATATGTTGCTGTTGTACATATGAATTGTCTCCAAAGAATAGATAACTATAGCTAGCTATTTAGTAAACTCACAGTAGTTGGTTTTAGTTTAATATTTTGAGAACAAATTGAATACTAAAAACAGTTTTTAAAAACACCAATACAGTACTTTCTACACAGTTATTAACATATCAGTGTTGTTGTTGTTGCTGTTGTTATGTGCCCTCATAGCAACCCCTCCTTGGGTTTCTGAGGCAGTATCTCTACGGAAGTAGATTGCCCAACCTCTTTCGAGGAGTGGCTGGTGGGTTTGAACCACCAGCCTTCTGGTTTGCAGTCAAGTAGATATCAAAATTAGATGCATGATGAACAGGAAGGACCTGTAGAACTATTTAGTCCTTTTAGTAGCAAAGAACACTAGGCTTTGTAACCAAATAGCCTTATATAAGTATATATCCTGGTTCTGTTATTTATTGTGTGACTTGAGTATGTTACTTCTCCAAGCCTTAGTTAACTCATTTATTAGTAATAATGAAGTTGTGCTGTTGAGTGGATTTTGACTCATAGCAACCTCATGTGACAGAGTAGAACTGTCCTGTAGGATTTTCTAGACTGCAGTCCTTATGGAGTGGGAATCCTGGTGGCTCAGTGGTTAAATGCTTGACTGCTAACTGAAAGGTTGGTGGTTTGAACCCGCCAGCTGCTCCATAGGAGAAAGATGTGGCAGTTGCATTTTGTAAAGATTATAGCCTTGGAAACCTATGGGGTAGTACTACTGTGTCCTATAGGGTCTCTGTGAGTCAGAATCTACTCAGTGGCAATAGGTTAATATTTATGGGAGCAGATTGCCAAGTCCTCTCCTGCGGAGCTGCTAAGTGGATTTTAACCACTAGTTTTTCATTTGGCAGCCACGTGCTTAACTGTTGTGCCACTAGGATTCCTGATAATGAAGTACAGACTTTAAAAGCCACACATTTTGATAAGAGAGCAGCATGATGTAGAATAATCTGATACATACTTAATAACTTATAAAATATAAATGATATATTTTTCATAATGTATTTTTATTGAGTTTCAGTATCAGTTTAATAGTATACTTGCTACTGAGATTATTGATGGTTTACAAATTGGTATGTATATGTACCCGTATAGACTACAGATCATTCATCATGCATCCAATATTTGTCGAGTACCTGTCGATTCCCAAGCACTGGGCACACATTAATGAACAAATCAGGGGAAAAAAATTCCTGCCTACACATAATTATATTCTAGTGAGTGAGACAATAAGTAAAATGCATAAATAGAATATTTAATTTGTTAAATAATGATAAGAGCTAAAGAGAAAATGAAACAAAGAAATGGGAGAGAAAATGTCATGGGGCAAAGTGACATTTTAATAAAGGAATGAGAGAACGAGCCCTGTGGCTATATGGGGGAAGAGTATTCCAGGACTAGAGAACAAGTGCAAAGAGGCCCAGGGTTGGGACTGAGCAAGGTGACCAGTATGGCTGCAGTAGGTATGTGAGGGGAGAGTAGTATGAAGTCAGGGAGGTTAGAAGACCAGAACATGCTGGCCAGTCCCAGGGTGGTGCACATTTAGTATTGGCTGAGAAAAAGCCTGATGAACTGCTTCCATAAAGGTCACAGCTAAAGGAACCCTGTGGAGCAGTTCTGCTCTGTAATACACAAGGTTGCCGTGAGGCAGAATCGGCTCAATGGCACAAGACAGCTAGACAGTAACAAGGACTTTGATTTTTACTTAGAGATGGAAAAACATTGGATGTCTTTGAGCAGAGGGGTGTCATGGTCTGAGTTACATTTTAATAGGATCACTGTGGCTGCAGAGTTGAGACTAGATTGTGGGGGGTAAGGGCAGAAATAGAGTTTAGGTAAAGCAAGAACAGAAGTGGTGTGATCAATTCTGGATATATCAAAGGTAGACTGCATTTACAGAACTGCATGGCAACTATTTCTTGGCAGTTCACATTCTGTTAATATAATGTGATCATTCTTAATTTATAGGTTACACCTATAAATGATACTTAAATTGTATTCAGGAGCTCATTCATACATATTACATCTTGATTGTTTCTATAGTGTTTGCAGTTTTTTAAAAACATTATAGTGTTTTTATTATGAAGTTTTTAAAGACATTCTATATTTAGTATTTTTTAAATTTATCTTTATTGTTTGTTAAATTTATAATCTTTCATTCCATACTAAATGTGCTTCCATCCTGATCAAATTAAACAAGAAAGGACATTTTAACATACTACCTTCTAATATGTTAGGTAGATGTGGGTCTTGAAAATATAGAACCTGAAGTTAGAGTTCTCTCTTTTTCTTAAATTTCTTCTACTGAAATGAAAATGATTTGTAATGTTAAGAAAAGCAGTATCAATTTTGTTTTATTACTTCATCAGCTTCATATTCTTTTCTAAACACATTATCAATTCAGTATATTCAAGAATATTTTCTGAACTATTTCTCCTTACTCCACTGCATTTCAGATTCTTCTCAATGTTCATATGTTATAGATCTAGATGTTTATATATATGTAATAACCATAGTTTATTAAACATAATTAAATAAATTTTAATAAACTTTTTATTTCATTTAACAATATATTGTTAATGTTTCCTATTAGTTTTTAACAACTTTTTTCAAGCCGATGGATAATGTATCATATTTAGCTTGTTACATATTTTATAATATTTAAATTTTCTCAATATTTTAATATTGAAAACTACAGTATGGTGAATGATGTGGCTTAGGTTTTAGTTATATGTTTCACTTACCAATCAAGTTGATTCCAACTCATAGCAACCCTATAGACAGAGTAGAACTGCCCCATACAGTTTCCAAGGCTGTAAATCTTTACAGATGCAGACTGCATCATCTCCTGTGGAGCGACTGGTGGATTCAAGCTGCCAACCTGTTGGTTAATAGCCAAATGCTTTAACCATTATACCACCAGAGCTCTTAATAATAATAGCTAATGCTTATGGAACACTTATTAAGTGCCAGACCATGCTGTAAGGAGTTTATACCTGTATTAATGATTTTAATCTTTACCACAATTATATGAGATTATTATTACTATTATTATTTGTCCTGCTACATTACTGAGAAAACTCAATTATGGAAAGGTTATTTGCCCAGAATTATACAAAGCCAGGATTCAAACCCAACAGTTCATGCTATTCATTGCTCCCCTAAACTGCCACAATAAATGCTAACCAAGTATTTGAGTGTTTAATAAATTCCTATGGTACAGTTCTATAACCTTGAGGTTATTTTGGTTCCAATATTTTTTTGATTTTAGAAAAGTCATTTAGTTCATACAGTATAGTTTACATGACATCCCTCGTGATGTTTGGATCAGCACTCCATAAGCAAATGCATTAGTATTTCTGCAGTGAAGTGTGTTTGCTTTACACTGAGTGAGACTGGAAAAAAAAAAAAAAAGACTATAAAAAGTCTTGATGTTAGTACTTGCTGCTAAATGAGTTACCTCTTAGCTTTTAGAATTGCAAATAAGAGATTATAGATCTGTGTAAATAAAACTTTTAGTTTAGAGCCTGACATTTAGAATGCACCCAATATGTGTTAGTGGGTGGTACTATTGCCACTGCTCTACTGTCATTATCACCAGCTATTGTTGTTGTTGTTAGGTGCCCTTGCTTATGGCACGTTTGGACCCTGCATGCAACCGTGTCATTGTTCAGCAGCCTGCCATGTTCTGCCGACCTTGGGACTTACAATGGACTTGAATTAATGGCCTGCCATGTGGTTTGGTAACACTGGGACTGTGCCATTTTATTTGTTGACCTTGGGCTTGTTAGCCTCAATAGCCACTAGCTGCCTGAATGAAGAGATGCCTCTAGCTTCAGTGGGCTGGGAACAAGAGGCAGAGCTGAAGCCCAGGGTCGAGGGGCTCTCACACAGTGTCTAGATCCTGGCACTTTGAAGTTGGACTTAGAGCCTCCAAACTATGAGAGCATAAACTCCTGCTTGTTAAGGCCATCCCATTTGTGGTATATTCCTGTCAGAGTGGCGCTAGGTAACCAGAACACTGGGGTTTAAAAAAATACTGGTGGATCATGCAGTGCAAGGAGTACATTTCTCTCATTATGACCTGATGATGGGAAGATACCAGGGTAGTAGGATCTTTTAGCCATCTTTCCTTAAATCAGCATAAAGGAGAGGGGTTAAGCGATACCCTTCCATGTCTCTGTTCTGTCCTAAATGTAGGCTTGTCTAGCTTAGTGCTTCTGCCCTGCTGTCCATTTGCACTGTCAGTTGTGCACATTTGATTTCAGTTTACTGAGTAGCTCAACTTGTGTTTTTATCCTTTCAGAGATCTTAGTAAATTTTTCCTTGCTCATGTTTATAGTCTCCTTTCTTTAAGCTTAAGACTGCCGGAAGAGCTATTTCACTGATCTGTCATTTCTTCAGATATGACCAGATATGAATAAATAATGAGGTGACTGCATTTTAAGTAGATTTTTATATGGTCATATATTTTTATTGCAGTCTGATTCAAATATGAATTTATTAAATGCCTTTGATAAGCATATTTGCTATTAAGATTTCTTTCTTTGTGTGTGTATGTGTTATTAAATTTTGGCACTTGAGTTCAAACCTATTCTCTGTCCTTGGAAATATCCCTTTGAACTGTTTAAAGATCTGTTGTATATACTTTGTTCTTTCCTTCTGCTTATGAAATTATTATCCATCGCCACCTTCCTGGTCCCCCAGTAATTGGAAATACCCTCACTGAACTTAGTCTTCCTCTTCTGTTAGTTAGTCTCAGCCTTATAGCATTCTTAACAGACTGGAATGGTTCCTAGAGATTATTTAGTCAAACTGAAGTAGAGCTATAGAAACAGAAATGTAATCAGTTTGTTGGTGGTGAGAATGGGAACTCATTTATTTCTCGGTTTGACAGTTTTTAATAATATCTGGTGGCATAGTGCCTAAGGCATTTGACTGCTAGCCAGAAGGCTGGCAGTTCAAACCCATCAGCCACTCCTTGGAAGGAAGATTGGGCAATTTACTTCCATAGAGATACAGTCTCGGAAACCCAAGGAGGAGTCACTATGAGTTGAAGTGACTTGGCAGCAGCGAGTTTGGTTTTCCTTTCTTTGTATAACTAAAACAAAGAATAGAGAAATATCTATTCCTTTTGTATTTTGTTTTTGGAAAGGGATCTGAAAAGTCTGTTATTAAGAAATATTAGTCTTAATTGCTCTCAAGGAGTGTGTGTGTTTGTTTGGTACAGTATATAAGAGTATGTGGTGTGAAAATGATTATTTTCATATCATTTCATCCACATGGAACATGTTTGTTTTGGTAGGCATTCCATATAGCATCATGTTGGAATTTGACATGTATTATTTTACGAACCGTAGTAATTTCATAGTGAAAGGAGATACTGAGTTTAAATTTCAGGACAGAAAACATGGAATGGAGGACTTAATATATAATCATCAACTGATACAGTATTCAAAGATAGAGTTATTTGTTTGGCACATGTTCACTAATGTGACATTTTCACCTGACAACACTATTTAATATAGACTTTTAAAACTTGAACTGCATTGAAATCATTCATAATTGGTATTTATTCTTTTACAGAGAGGAAAAAGGAAAATGGATGACTGAAAAAAAGTATTTTGCCATATTTCAAAAATTATACTTTATCTTTTCTAGGTTGCTGTAGTAAAATTAAAGAATGCAGATAAAGTATTTGCCATGAAAATATTGAATAAATGGGAAATGCTGAAGAGAGCTGAGGTAAGAATTTTACATATTTGAATATTTAAATAATATTTTACAAACATTTTTAGAGGTCTATAAAATTATATAGTCAGTGGATCCTTATATATCTTTTAGTGAACTTTCATCTGTGATGACATGTTTTTAAAGCATAAGAGACACATTTCAACAATTCATTATCTGTGATGTTAATTTTGACTGGAAACTAAACAAGAAGCCTTGTAATGTGGGGATTATACATTACACATTACAAGCATGTGTAATAACCAATTTTGTTAATAGGAATAAATTTTATAATGGATACATACTTATTTGGTATATCGTTTGTTTTATGTTATTCCATATTTATCTATATTCTGCTCGAAGCAAAACTCAGAAGGAGTTGTGAATAGGCTCTTTAAGAATTCTGTTTATTGCTGACTTACAGTTATTTTATGTTTTGTTTTTTATTATTCAGGAGTTTAAGAAATATCTGATGGTGTAAGAATGTTAGCTAGATTTGAGGAATAAGTTGATTGCAGTGATGTTGAAAATACCTGACAGTTGGTATGATATGGTTAGAACTGATGTTACATACAGACTTCAGGTAGGGCTCTGGAGTCATAGTGAAGGGCTGGACAGGGAAGAACTTCTTGTGTGGAAGTATTTAAATATTTTAACAAGTAGCGGGGTGAGTAGGCCAAGTAATAGTTCTGGGGGTTGATAAAATCCAACAGAAAGTAATGAGAAATTAGCTCTTAGAAATCTTTCTGTATCAGTCCTTGTAGCAACCTGAAGAGTACCAAACAGGGAGATATGAAAGAGTTCCCATGATGATAGGTACAGTGATAGGGAAAGTAAATACTCCATTATTTCTTTCTTTCAGGAAATTTGGAAAACGCAACAAAACACAAAGAAAAAACTAGTAACAGCTAGTATTCCATCACCCAGAATTAATAACATGTTTGGCAACTTTTTTGCTTTCAGTCTTTTTCATTCTGTGCATCTACTAAAAGAGAACAAAATACTGCATAAAAAAGTGAAATACAAATTGGCACATTACAGATAAAGCTAACATACTCTTTGACCACTGCTCTCCCATGCCTAGCCCCTCTCTGCTTTCCAGAGGTAATTACTATATAATAATAACCTGTTTTAAAAAGTATCAGTAAACTTTTATGATGCCCTCTGATATATGTTCTGATGCCTGTTATAATCAGTAAATAACTTTAATCTTTATGTTTGAATTTCCCTGAGTTGCCTTATTGTCACTGGTTGTTTATTCCAGGTAATAAACTCTGAGATTGGCTTTAGTGTGTGGGATATTTACTAGGGTGTTCTTTTGAGATTGACACCTATAGAACGGAGAGAAGGGAAACAGGATTTGTCAAAGAGAAGTCAAGCTGTCCCAACAGCCTTAGTTGGTCCCACTGGGAGCTCTGAAACAGAAATGTCCTTCAAAATTGTCTTGAATTGGGCCAAAATGGTTGGACCTAATATACCTGTCCTAGTCAGTCATTGTGCCTCTGGAAGGATATGACCTTGGATAAAGAGGCTTTTTGTAGCTGAGGCAAAACCTGAAGGGGGCGATAGCAAATGCAGCAGCTGTAGCAGTAAGTCCTATTATAAAGAAAGAGTCAATAATTACAACCACTGCCACTGAGTTGATTCTGACTCATAGCAACCTCCTTGCATTTCCAAGGCTGTAAATCTTTACAGAAGAAAATTGCAACATCTTCTTCCTACAGAGCAGCTGGTGCATTTTAACTGCTGACCTGGTTAGCAGCCGAATACATTGTCCGCTGCGCCACCAGAGTAAATAATTACATTCTCACTGTTTCAAAAAAATAATATTGCAGTTAGTTTAGTGTTTCAGAGTTAAATCTTTTTAAAAAATTGAGGTAGTTTATACTTATCATCTATGAAGTTGGCCATGTTGAGGAAGAATTGTAAAAAGGAAAGGTAACTGAGTTACCTTTCATTACTGATAGAAAGAAGTGACAAAACTAAAGATAAAACAAGGAAGAATTTAAAATTAAATAGCATTTTACTAATTAAAAAGTGTAATATATTCCAATTCTTTGACAAGATGGACTAGATGTACTTTTCCCTATTTCTCCCGCTGTTGTTGTTGTTGTTGTTAGGTGCCATTGAGTCGGCTTCAACTAATAGCAACCCTAACTCATAGCGACCCTACGTACAACAGAATGAAACACTACCCAGTCCTGTGCCAGCCTCAAATCCAATGCAATACCTGAACCCATCGTTGTTGCCTCTGTGTCAATCCATCTTGTTGAGGGCCTTCCCCCTTTTCACTGACCCTCCACTTTACCAAGCATGATACCCTTCTGTAGGAATTGTCTCTTCTGACAACATGACCAAAGTGGGTGAGACAAAGTCTGACCATTCTCTCTTCCAAGGAACATTCCTGCTGCACTTCTTCCAGGACCGATTTGTTCATTCTTCTGCCAGGCCATGGTACTTTCAGTATTCTTTGCCAGCACCACAATTGGAAAGCATCAACTCTTCTTTTGTCTTCCTTATTCATTGTACAGCTTTCACATGTATAAGAGGTGGTTGAAAAATACCATGGCTTAGATTAGATGCACCTTAGGGAGCGGCGGCATAGTGCCTTAGGCAATTGACTGCTAACCAGAAGGCTGGTGGTTCAAACCCACCAGCCTGCCTTGGAAAGAAGACTGACCAATCTATTTCCATAGAGATGCCACCTCGAAAACCCAAGGAGAGGTCTCTATGAGTTGGAATCGACTCGATGGCAGTGAGTTTCAGTTTGTTTTTTTTTTTTTTTTTTTAGTTCTGAAAGAGACATCTTTGCCCTTTAGCACCTGAAAGAGGTCTTTTGCATCAGATTTGTCCAGTGCAGTACATTATCAGATTTCTTGAATGCTGCTTCCATTGGTGTTAATTGTGGAACCAAGTTATATGAAATCTTTTCTCCATTTATTGTGATGCTGCTTACTGGTCCAGTTATGAGGATTTTTGTTTTCTTTATGGTAAAGTGTAATCCATACTGCAGACTGTAGTCTTTAATCTTCATCAGTAAGTGCTTCAAGTCATCCTCACTTTCAGCAAGCAAAGGTGTGTCATCTGCATATTGCAGGTTGTTAATGAGTCTTCTTCCAATCCTGATGCCACACTCTTCTTCGTATAGTCCAGCTTCTCAGATTATTTGCTGTACATACAGATTAATAAGTATGGTGAAAGGATAGAAACCTGACACACTCCCTTCCTAATTTTACACCATGCAGTATCCCCTTGTTCTATTCAAATTACTGCCTCCTGGGCTGTGTACAAGTTTCTCATGAGCACAATTAAGTATTCTGGAATTCCCATTCTTCTCAGTGTTATCCATAATTTGTTATGATCCACACAATCGAATGCTTTTGTGTAGTCAGTGAAACACAAGTAAAATCTTTGCTTTCAGCCATGATATCCCTCCTTCCATGTCCTCTTCTGAATCCAGTTTGCATTTCTGGAAGTTGTCTGTCAGTCTTCTGCTGCAGCTGTTTTTGAGTTATCTTCAGCAAGATTTTACTTGTGTGTGATATTAATGATGTTGCTCAATAATTTCCACATTCTGTGGGATCACCATTTTTTGGAATGGATACACATATGGATCTCTTTCAGTCAGTTGGCCAGGTAGCTGTCCTCCAAATCTCTTGCCATAGCCAAGTGAGTGCCTCCAGCATGGCATCCATTTGTTGAAACATCTCAATGGGTATTCCATCAATTCCTGGAGCCTTGTTTTTCACCAGTTCCTTCAGTGCAGCTTCGACTTCTTCCTTCTGTACCATTGGTTCTTAATCATATGCCACCTTCTGAAATGGATGAACATCGACCAATTCTTTTTGGTACAGTGACTTTGTGTATTCTTTCCATCTTCTTTTGATGTTTCCTGCATCATTCAGTATTTGCCCATATAATCTTTCAATATTGCAACTAGAAGCTTGAATTTTTTTTCAGTTCTTTTAGCTTGAGAAATGCCAAGTGTGTTCTTCCCTTTTGGTTTTCTAACTCTAGGTCTTTGCACATTTCATTATAATACCTGACTTTGTCTTCTCAGGGAGCTCTGGTAGTGTAGTGCCTAAGATATTTGACTGCTAACCAGAAGGCTGGTGGTTCAAACCCACCAGCTACGCCTCAGAAGGAAGGTTGGGCAATCTACTTGCATAGTAATACTGTCTTGGAAACCCAAGGAGGGGTCGCTGTGAGTCGGATCCGACTCGATGGCAGTGAGTTTGGTTTTGGTTTGTCTTTTCAAGCTGCTCTTTGAAATCTTCTGGTCAGCTCTTGTATCTTGTCATTTCTACCATTTGCTTTAGCTACTCTCCATTCAAGATCAGGTTTCAGAGTCTCATCTGACAGCCTTTTTGGTGTTTTCTTCCTTTCCTATCTTTTTAATGACCTTTTGCTTTCTTCATGGATGATTTTCTTAATGTCATCTGACAATTCCTCTGGTTTTCAGTCATTGGTGTTCAATACATTGAATCTGTTTTTCATATGGTCTCTAAATTCAGGAGGGATATAGTCAAGGTCATTTTTGGCTTTTGTGGACTTGTTTTAATTGTCTTTTAGCTGCATCTTGAACTTGCATATAAGCAGTTCATGGCCTGTTCCACAGTCAGCTTCTGGCTTTGTTTTGCCTGAAGATAATAAACTTCTCCATTGCCTCTTTCCACAGATATAGTTGATCTGATTCTTGAGTAGTCCATCTGGTGAAATCCACATGTATGGCTGCCATTTATGCGGTTGAAAAAAAGTATTTACAATGAATAAGTCATTGATCTTGGGCAATTCTATCATGCAATCTCCAGTGTCATTTCTATCACCAAAGCCATATTTTCCAACTACTGGTGAGTCTTCTTTGTTTCCAACTTTTGCATTCCAATCATTATTAATAATGAACACATATTGATTGTATATTTGGTCAATTTCAGACGGTAGAGGTTGGTAAAAATCTTCAGTTTCCTCGTCTTTCGATTTGGTGGTTAGTGCATGAATTTTGAATAGTAGTAGTATTATCTGGGTCTTCTTTGTATGCATATGAATATTATTCTATCACTGACAACATTGTACTTCAGGATAGATCTTGAAACATTCTTTGTGATGATGAGTGCCACACCATTCCTCTTTAATGTGTCATTTCCGGTATAGTAGATCATATGGTTGTCTGATTCACAAGGGTAAAACCAGTCCATTTTAGCTCACTAATGCCTAGGATATTGATCTTCATGTGTTCCATTTCATTTGGAACTTCTGATTTTCCTAGATTCATACTTTGTACATTCCATGTTCCATTAGTAATGGATGTTTGCAGCTGTTTCTTGTCCTTTTGAGTCATGCCACATCAGCAATGGAGATCCCAAAACTTTACTCCATCCACATCATTAACATTGATTCTACTCTGAGGAGGCAGTTCTTCCCTAGTTGTATTTTGAGAGCCTTCTGGCCTGAGGGACTTATATTCTGGCACTATATCAGACCGTGTTTCAGGGCTATTCATAAAGTTGTCCAGTAATATATAAGACAGTGTTTCACTACTATTCATAAGGTTTGCACTGGCCAATTCTTTGAGAAGTGCATGGCCCCTTCCTTCTTCAGAGTCTGTCTCAGTCTGGAAGCTCCAGTGAAACCTGTCAGCATGGGTGACACTGTTGGTATTTGTAATACTGGTGGCAAAGCCTTCCAGCCTCACAGCAACACACAAGCCACCACAGTACGACAAACTGACAGATGAGTGGTGGTTTCGTCTACTAAGTACAGCTAAAATCCTGGACATTATATATAAAACAAACATAGGAAGGTAGAAAGAAGAAGGTGGAACCAACTAGGGACCTTGGAACCCTAGGAACAACATTCATTTTTTGAGGTTAGTATTACCCTGATGGCCAAAAGCAGATAAGCACCATACAATGAATGTTAAACACTAGTATCCCTCATGAATATAGATGTATGAATCCTTATTGAAATACTAGCAAGTAGAATTCAGATTTCTTAAAAAAAAAATACTTTATTCTATGACCATGTGAAGGTGCACTGGTGGTGCAGTGATTGAGTGCTCGGCTGCTAATGGAAAGGTCAGTGTTCAAACCCACCAGCCACTTTGTGGGGGAAAGACTGGCAGTCTGCTTCTGTAAAGATTACAGCCTTGGAAATCCTGTGGGGGCTGTTCTACTCTCTGTTTTACAAGATGACTACTAGTTATGATCAACTTGATGGCAATGGGGTACATGATCAAGTGGTATATTTATTTGGGGTACATTTATTTCAGATATGCAAGGCTGGGTCAGTATTTGAAAGGTACTTACTTGAGACTAGTAAAAACTTTCATCTCATAGAAATTCTGCATGAAACCATGAAAGAGGGATTTATTTTAAAAATAGAATGGAATTCTATCCCTGTCCTTGAATTATCAAATATTTTATTATTCTTTTTTTAATAAGATATTTGAAAAAACCAAAACATTCTGAGCATTATTCATCCAAGTTTGGAACACTGAAACTACTACTAATCATACTTAATAAATTACAGATGAGCAGCAAAAATTATTTTTTTAAAGATTTGGATATTGATACTTCAAAATAAATTTATAGTTCTCTTTAACCTACTTGCTGTATTTATTTCTTTTCCATGATATGTGGAAAATAAATAATTTGTGGGATATGACTTATTTGAAAGTTCTAGGAAATCTTCTTCCTTTTAAAGCTAGACATCTGAGACATTGATATCTGTACAAATCAATCATCTACAAACTTTGGTGCCACCTCAACAATCCCTTGCATTAAATTTTCCTATTCCATTTTGTAAATTTTACCTCTCTTTTTCAAATATTTTCAATTCTTAACTGATTCTACTCATATGGGAGATGTCCTTACTCATTTCATTGGAAGAGGCAATGTAATTTACAGGAATGCTCTCTATCCCAGGAGTTAAACCTCTCCAAGTCTCAGTTTTTCTATTTATAAAATGAAGATAATTATAGTCTCTACCTCATAAGTTGAGGAACAGTATATTCTAGTTTACATGCAGTGGTACTGATTTATTCCTGTTGTTTTATTATTATTATTTTGCTGTTGTTGTTATCCTTATTTTAGTATTTTTATTTATTGCTGCTATTATTTTCAGTAGTAATAATATAGTAGTCGGGAGCTCTGGTAGCATAGTGGCTAAGGCACTTGACTGATAACCAGAAGGCTGGAGGTTCAAATCCACCAGCCACTCCTCGGAAGGAAGGTTGGGCAATCTACTTCCGTAGTAATACTGCCTCGGAAACCCAAGGAGGGGTCGCTGTGAGTCGGGTCCGACTTGACGGCCCATAACAACAACAACAATATAGTAGTCATGAGGATGCTCTAAATCAGAATTAATGCAATGAGTTTGGTTAGAGTTGAGTACAGTAGCAATGACTTTAATTCATATTTGAATTCTTCTATTTCCTGACCTGCCACCCACAGACATTATAATATAAATACTACAGAAAAGTAAAAAAATGAAGAATAATAAAGCTTCTTTTTCCCCCAGATAGTCAGTTTTTCTGTCCAAAGGAAATGATTTTTAAGGATTTCTTACTTATCTTAGGAGTCCCTAGGTGGTGCAAATAGTTAACATGTTTGGCTGTTAAACAAAAGATTGGAGGTTTGAGTCCACCCAGAGGTGCCGTGGGAGAAAGGCCTGGCAATCTACATCCAAAAAATCAATCTGTGTCCAAAAAATCAGCCATTGTAAACTGTATGGAGGATAGTTCTGACACACATTGGATACTATGAGTCAGAATTGAGCCAGTGGTGACTAGTTTTAGTTCAAAAATGTACATCTTAAACTCACAACTCCCAGGCTACAGGTATGGTTAACAGCGCAATATATTTTAAAACAACAACTAAAAACTCTAACATTGTAAAGATACTCAAATATGGTTATTATGTATAATGTACTAATAAAGAATATCCAAACTTTAAATCCAAACCAGAAAACTCAACTGCCATTGAGTCAGGTCCTACTCATAGTGACCTCTCCTTGGGTTTCCAAGCAGTAGCACTACGGAAGTAGATTGCCCAACCTTCCTTTCGAGAACCTTTAAGTATATTGTACAAATTTCAGTAATATTCTTTGTATAACAAATTTTTGTAATATAAATTATAGGAAAGGATATGGAAATATGCTTTTTATAGTGAACTTGATGTTGCTGTAGTTTTTAAAGTGAGATTCTGCATAGAATGTAAATTTACATTTTCTTATCTGGACACTATAATTTCTACCATAAGGGAGATTTTATGTTGTGCCCACTGTAGAATATATCTCCTTTCATCTGCTTCCAAAATTAAATTTGTTGGTATTGGAACTTCTGGGTTGGGAGGGAGTGTATGTTTAAATTTTTATAGTTATTGCCAAATTGTCTTTTGAAAAAGTTGGACCGATGTACTTTGCATTCATATTTTTATATGTCTTTTTCTCGCACGTTAGACAATTTTGGATATTATAAAATTAATTCTCTTTAATTATGTTTTTTAAAAACATTGTTACTGACAAACAAAATTAAAAAATAAAATATCTCATGTTTGGTTCAGCTATCAAATATTTACTGAAATAGAGAAATAAAAGTAAAATGATGATGTGGTTTTTAAGACCCGATATTTGGAATTCTTACATTTTGCAATTTAAAATTCCTTTTATTTTTTTCTTTAAAATGAAAATTACTGGGTTTTTTCTCCCTCAACTCTTAGAGAGAAAGATTCAGTTGCTGTTTGAAAGAGCTTCTCTGTGGTACTCTGTGGGTGAAAGAAGTCCTTATTCCTAATAAATGAGAAGCCAAAATAGGTTCAGTCATCGTTAGATTTTCTCTGTTTAATAGATAAATTTCAGAAATGTTAATCTGATACCATATGGATACGTGAAGAGAATCACATAATAGTTTTGCAGAATTATTATCATTTATTAACTTCTGTTTCAACATAGGTATTCCTATTACTCTTTGTCTTTAACAAGTAGTGCATTAAAGATAAAATTTGAACAGTATATGACATAATGTAAACCCAAACCAAACCTGTTGCCATCAATCAATTTTGACTCAGAAATACTATAGGACAGAGTAGGATTTGCAGGGCTGTAATCTTTACAGAAGTAGACATCCACATCTTTCTCTCACAGAATGGCTGGTGGGTTTTTAGTCAGCAGCCAAGAGCTTAATAACCACTTCACCACCAAGGATCTTTATGATTGAATATAACCATGACTACATAACAGTTAAAACTATAATTGGGGCAAGCAGAATGTTTGGTTGAACAATGAAGTGAATGAATCTGAGGAAGCTATATGAACTTCAGTAACCTCTTACACATGTTATTACATTCTTAGAAACTCAGATGTTCTGTTTTTAGAGAGATACTTGAAAAAATTTGTTAATTTTTTTAAAAAAGTAATTGAAGTACACACGTCATTATATCCTTTACCCATGAATTCCCAGAACATCTTTTTGGAATCCAGGGTATACTTACGGTATGGTTTAGAACAAGGTTTCTAAATACTGATTTAGAACAAGGTTTCTCAACAGTGGCATTATTGACATTTGGGTGCAGATAATTCTGTGTTGTGGGGGCTGTCCTGTGCATTGTAGAATGTTTAGCAGCATCTCTGGCCTTTACTCACTAGATGCCAGTAACATCTCTCTCACCCCTTCCTCCAAAATTATGACAACCAACGGAGGACAATGTAGGACAGTGAAGCAAAAAAGTAGACTACCCCTTCCATCAGTTTTTGAGACATTAATTGAAATTGTTTAATCTCTAAATATGATGGATAAAATTTTATGATGTGTAGGATTTGCTTTTAAAAAAAATAATGTAGTATGTATGTGTAGGGATTGGAGTGGTGGTAGGTGAGTTAGGGTATAAATGAAACAAATTGGCCAGTAAGATAATTGTTGAAGTTGAAGGTACATTGCAGGAGTGTCGGTGGTTATATTATTTTCTCTAATCTTGTATTTCTTTGAAATTGTATATAATAAGTAGCTTACTTACTTTTTATTTTTAATTAAAAGAATAGATTGACACAGTGGCTGCAACAATGGACTCATACATAGGGGTTTTTGTGAGCATGTACACGATTGGGTGATGTTATTTACTGTTGTACATATGGTCTCTGTGAGTGGGAACTGATTTGATGACACCTAACAACAATGACAACAGACCCTAACTGGAGAGAAATCTACTGTCTACAAAATTTCAGATAGCTGTCATAGTAAGCTGAAGCCAGGAGAAAGGCATCTACTAGGCTTTGGCAGAGACGTGTGCTTTCACAACCTCTCTCCCCTTAGGCAATCTAGAATCTGCTTATTTTTATTATTAGTGCTAACGTCCAGGCTCAAGATTTCAGAGGAAATATATTGAACTAGAAATACTTACGAAAGACTAATGTGTACAGAAATATTTTAACTTGAATTCCTCACTACCTTCTTCTGTACTGTACTTGCCTGAGCTACATTACCAAAAGAGTCAGTTCTGCTAGGACATCTTGATCCTTGTTAACTCCTCTGTGAGTGGTATAGAGATGAAACATGTCAGTTTATTAATAAGGGTGTCAGAGTGGTTCATATGTAAGTTTTCCCAGCACATTAATATTTTGTGCTATCAAGCAGCAGCAGGACACAAAGTACACTCTCACAGCTAAACTGGGCAGTTGCCAGAGGACTAGAATTTTAAAAGGCTTCCTATTCATCTCATCTTCTTTGCTGTTGTTGAAAGGGTCTGTTGCTCTCTATGTGGAAGTGTTTATTGCTTGGTTCTTTTCAATCTGTACATTCTGTCTTTATAACTCAGTAGCCTCCTCCTTTTCTTACGTATTAGTATATTTTCACCATTTATTTGAGATAAAAATACTGTAGTATTTATTTATTAGGAATTTAATATGTCTTTTTAAATGCATTAGTTTTTTTATTGTGATTATTACTTTGTTTTGTTAATGTTCTGTTACAGGGTTGCACAGTTCTTAAATGGTTCTGTCCAACACTATTATTCCTATACCAAAAAACCAAACTCACTGACATTAAGTTGGATCAGACTCATAGTGAGCCCTCCTTCCATAGAGACTGTAGCTCTATGGAAGTAGGTTGCCCAGTCTTCCTTCTGAGGAGTGGCTTGTTGGTTTGCACTGCCAGCCTTCTGGTTAGCAGTCAAATGCTCTAGGCGCTACGCCACCAGAGCTCCTATTTTTCTTATAGGTACTGTAATTTTAAATGAATCATTATAGTATGTGACATTTTTCAGAAACACATGGATTATATTATATTGTTGTTGTTAGGTGCCGTTGAGTCATCTCTGACTCATAGTGACCCAGTGCACAGCAGAACGAAACACTGCCCGGTTCTTTGCCAGTCTGACGATCCTTGCTATACCTGAGCCCATTGTTACATTGGAAAGACTTATATTGCTCATATATTCCATTAGAAATTTTTAATAAACAAAGAGCTAAAGGCATGTCACCAATACATACTTTTGTAAATCCTTAATCAATAAAAGACCAGGTAAGATGAGAGCCCCCAGGCAGGAAGCAGCTGGAACAGGTAGGGGGAAAGCCAGGAAGTGAAAAGAGCATTTGGAACATCTAAGGGACACAAACTTCCCTGTCATTTTGTCGTACTGTGGTGGCTTGCATGTTGCTGTGATGCTGGAGGCTGTGCTACTGGTGTTTCAGATGCCAGCAGGGTTGCCATGGTAGATGGGTTTTAGCACAGCTTCCAGACTGAGACAGACTCGGAAGAAGGAAGAGACCATCCACTTCTCAAAGAATTGGTTAGTGAAAATTTTATGACTAGCCCAGAAATATTGTCCAATTGATTGCTGGAAGATGAGGCCCGTAGGTTGGAAGGCATTCAAAATATGACTGGGAAAGAGCTGCCTCATCAGAGTAGAGCCTACCTTAATGATATGGATAAAGTAGAGCTTTCGGGACCTCCATTTGCTGATGTGGCACAACTCAAAAGGACAAGAAATAGCTGCAACATCCATTAATAATCGAAACATGGAATGTATGAAGTATAAATCTAGGAAAATGGGAAGTTGTCAGAAATGAAATAGAATGCATAAAGATTGATATCCTAGGCATTAGTGAACTGAAATGGACTGGTTTTAGCCATTTTGAAGCAGACAACCATAAGATCTCCTATCCCAGGAATGACAGATTGAAGAGGAATGATGTGGCATTCATCATTACAAAGAATGTTTCAAGATCTGTCCTGAAGTACAGTGCTGTCAGTGATAGGATAATATCCATATGCCTATAAGGGAGACCAGTTAATACTACTATTATTCAAATGTATGCACTAGCCACAAAAACCAAAGATGAGGAAATTGAAGAGTTTTACCAATTTCTGCAGTCTGAAATGACTGAACATGCAATCAAGATGTGCTGATTAGCACTGGTGATTGGAATGCAAAAATTGGAAATAAAGAAGAGTCATGGTAGTTGGAAAATTTGGCTGTGGTGATAGAACTGATGTTGGAGATTGCACGATAGAAACAACTTACTCATTGCAAATTACCTTTTTTCAACAACACAGTTGGCAGCTGTACATGTGGATTTCACTAGATGGAGTACACAGGAATCAGATTGATTGCATTTGTGGCAAGAGGAGATGGAAAAGCTCAGTATCTTCAGCCAAAACAAAGCCAGTAGCTGATAGTGGAATGGACCATCAACTGCTCATATGTACAGTCAAGTTTACATTGAAGACAATTAAAACAAGACCATGAGAGCCAAAATATGATCTTGAATATAACCCTGCTGTATTTAGAGACTATCTAAAGAATAGATTTGATGCACTGAACACCAGTCATCGAAAACCAGAAGAATTGTGAGATGGCATCAAGAACATCTTCCATGGCAAACATTTATCTACAGGTGGATAATAAGATGTGTGGACAGGCTGATTGGGTATGTCTATGCAGGGGGAGTGTGCCCATAACCATGTGTAGGGTTGCTAGACAATGTTTTTATAACTGTATTTGTATGTTCTGTAAGAATTTCCAGGTATATAGTAGAGCTGTCAAAAGACAAGGTCGTAGTCACTTCTTGGCCATAGCCGCCTACCCAGAGGGAGCAAGTATTGGACCTTTGGGCTCAGGACCATGGTAACAGGGGACATCAAGCTCAGTTGTTATAACATACTGCACAAAAACATCATTCCAAATCTTAACTTTGGCAAGTAGCGACTGGGATCTTAAAAGCTTGGAAGCAGCTATCTAGATCTCTCCTCATCTGGAGCAAAGGAGAATGAAGAAAACCAAAGACACATGGAAACAATTAGTCTAAGGGACTAGTGGAGTATGCAAACCTCAGCTTATATGACCACGAGACCAGAAGAACTAGATGTTGCCCAACTACCACTGTCAACCACTCAGAAATGGATTAGTGCAGGAGATCCTAGATATAGTGGGAGAACAATGTGGAACAAAACTCAAAATCATAAAACAAAAACAAAAAACAAAGTGGCGGGATCAAGTTTGGTGGTCTGACAGAGCCTAATAGAACCACTGAGACGGTGGCCCCTAGCTACCCCTCAGGTCTATAATTGAACCCACTCCTGTGGCTTGCAGACAAACAAAAGACAGGCATATGAGCTGAACATTTACATTAGATACATAAACTTATTCCAATATATTTATGGACATCTTGGGAGAATGAGACACTCTTCTGTGGACCTGGAGCCTATTGTGCTGCCTACAACTGTCCATGAACGAACAATCCACCATTCAGCCTAGTGATCTTGGATTCATCATTCGTTGGCATCAACAGGCATTATACTGCCTGCTAACCTTGAGCTCATCAGCTCCTGCAGCTGCATGAATCAGGAAAAGCCTCCAGCTTGACCTTGGATCCAAGAACTTGGTACTTGGAGCTTCTATAAGTGTGTGAGCTATTTTCCTAACATAAATTTATCTCTCTCTATATATATACAAGGAGCTCTGGTAGCATAATGCCTAAGGCACTTGACTGCTAACCAGAAGGCTGGCGGTTCAAACCCACCAGCCACTCCTCAGAAGAAAGATGGAGCAATCTACTTCTGTAGTGATACTGCCTCGGAAACCCAAGGAGGAGGGGGCGTTATGAGTAAGGTCCGACTTGGCGGCACATAACAACAACAACAACATATATATACAAGCTTTACTGGTTTTGCTTCTCTAGAGAACTCAGTCTAACACATTTGGTTCCAGGAGTGGGGTCCTTCCTCAAGGGGACCTGGCCGCCTCTTCATTCAAGGGGTTGTGGCTCTGTAAACTGACTCAAGTCTGGGAATTGATTGAGAGGCTGTGACTCTGTATTCTGGTGATTCAATCTAGATTGCTGTTCATGTGACCTAGAATTCTTCTGTCAATACAGATCAAGTAAATAGTAGGTTTGCCATGGATCTCACTCCTAGGAACACCATGAGTAAGTAGCCAATGCCATAATTCCACATGAGTCAGAATATTCTGATTACTGTTTTGACTCTGCTGTCCATTATGGTGACCACGCCCATCTTGTCTTTGTCGACTAACTGCTGCCACTTGGCCCCTACTACGACGGGGTCCAATCAACCCCACTGTATTTAAGTGTCTTAGTTCAATTAGGGCAGTTCGCACTGTCAAATACAGCTTACATAAAATAACAAACACAGCACTCTTCAAGGATGCTGGGGATCCCTTCACAAATTTGTTCCTCACCGTAATGGTGAAAGGCGTATCCTCTGGGCTCTCCATTTCTGGATCTAGTGGTCTAATCTGACAAATCCATTCTAACATGCCAATTTTCCTAAGCTTTTGGATACCTTCTTCTACATTTATACCAAGGCAGACCTGGTACTTCAACTTGACTTAAGGTAGGCCAGTGCATAAGTAAGCCAACCAAATAAACAATCAGATCCTTTCCTAACCTCCTGAGCTGAAGCACTGAAAGAAGAATCTGTACTTAGTGGCCTAAATCAATACACTCAGACTGATCCAATGTTACATTCTGTGGTGGTTATGTTTGTGTGTCAGCTTGGCTGGGCAGCTGGTGGTAGTTATTTCTCATGATGAGACTGGCTGGCAATCAACTCTGTGGTGGGATCTACCACAAGCAGCTGAGTAGCTGCTTTGGGTATGTGGTTTGCTTCCCATATATAAGAAGCAGTTTTGGAAATGGTCTCTAGCTTGTGGCATGCTTGAACCCTGCATGTAACCAAATCGTTGTTCAGTAGGCTGTCATGCTCTGCCGACCTTGGGGCTTACAATGGACTTGAATTAATGGCCTGCCATGTGGTTTGGTATAACATCAGGATTGTGCCATTTTATTTGTTGACCTTGGGCTTGTTAGCCTCAGTGGCTAGTAGCTGCCTGAATGAAGAGATCCCTCTAGCTTCAGTGGGCTGGGAGCAAGAGGCAGAACTGAAGCTCAAGGTCGAGGGGCTTTCACACAGCCCCTAGAGCCTGGCACTTTGAATTCGGACTTCTAGCCTCCAAAATGTAAGATAATAAACTCCTGTTTGTTCAAACATCCCATTTGTGGTATATTTCCATCAGAGTGGCAGTAGGTAACCAGAACACATTCTTTGCACCATTATCTCACATCCTCAGTAGCCATTTCCATCCATATTCTCCAGGTTTCTGTCTGTACATGTTAGCAAAATCAAGTAGGTCTTTTCAGGTGTAGCGTACCACTTACTCAGTCACACTTTGTATTTCACCTTTTGGGGCTTGCTTAGACTTAAGTTTAGTTATAAGTCTAACAGCAACAATGGGTGGTTGGGGCAATTCCTGAGAACATTCAGCAATGTCTTCCACGGCATCTACCTCACGCAATGACCCAGCAGGAATAGTTGGATTAATCCCATCAAATGGAGGTGGAAGGGATAATGATTTTGTAGTAATCCCTTCAGATGGGAGGAATTTAACAGAATTTATGGGCTCCATATCCTCATCATCCTGACTACCCATTATGTCCCCATACCAGGTTTCAGGATCCCATTTTTTTTCCCAATTAATGTCCTTCACTTTAACTTCAGACACCATTCTGGGTTGGCAATTCAATTGGCATTGTAATTCAGCCACCCTTACGATGAGACTCTGGGTTTGGTTTTTGGTAATATCAGCTCTGCTACTGGAGGAAATAAGGCTTTCTTTCAGGGTACAACTTGAAACACTGAGGTCTTTTATATAGCACTTAAGCAGTGACTCAGCAGCCCTGAACTCATCTTGCTCTTTCACCACTTTGTCTTGCCTGAGTAGGACCAACCAACCAGCTTCCTTATACTCCTCTTGGTGACAAAATTGCAGAAAAGTATCAAACATGTGATCACCCAGAACTTCATTTCTCAAAAACACTTGATCTATTGGTGATGGTATTTTTCATATTAATGTTACCACCTCATGTCTTGGATTAAAAAGGCCCTCTGTACTAATGGAGTCAGTGTCACCAGTGCCTTTGACATTAATCAAATTGGAGAACCAAAACAGAATTGGTGAGAACCAATTTAAGAAGCCCATCCTTAGGATTTTTTCTCTCTTGAACCACTCCTGGTACCAAATGTGTTAGGCTGGGTTCTCAAGAGAAGCAAAACCAGTAAAGCTTATATAGAAAGAGAGAGAAAGGAAAAATTTATCTTAGGAAAATGGTTCATATACTTATAGAAGCTGGCAAGTCCCAAGTTTCTTTAGGATGTCTCTTAGTACTACATGTCCTGTGATTAAAGTCAGTGGAAACTTACAGCAACCCAATTCTGATATGACTACTGATGGCCCAGACCTTTCAGGAATGAAGGTTTGGGTCACTCCACCAGGCAAAGAACCACAACCAGTTGAGGTGCTTGCTGAGGGCAAGGGAAATATGGAATGAGTGGTGGAAGAAGGTAGTTCTGAATATCAGCTACGGCTACGTGAGCAGTTGCAGAAATGAGGAATGTGATGGTTACATTTCTTCATTGTATATGTGCATCAAATATTTTTGTTTCCCTCTGTTATGAACTATGAAATGTATACAGGGTTAATGCATTTTGGTTGTATATGTGTTAGTGTATCATGTTAGGCACAAATATGACTTTATAATTGTTCTTATTTAGAGATTATATATGACTCTTATTCAAATTTATGCACCAACCATCAAAGCCAAAGATGAGGAAATTGAGGAGTTTTATCAACTTCTGCAGTCTGAAATTGACCAAACATGCAATCAGGGTGTGTTAATTATCACTGGTGACTGGAATGCAAAAATTGGAAACAAGGAAGAATCACCACTAGTTGGAAAATTTGGCCTTGGTGATAGAAATACTCTGGAGATTGCGTGATAGAATTTTGCAAGACCAACGACTTACCCATTGCAAATACCTTTTTTCAACAACACAAATGGTGGCTATACACATGAACTTTGCCAGATGGAGTACTCAGGAATCAGATTGACTACATCTGTGGCAGGAGGAGATGGAAAAGCTCAGTATCTTCAGCCAAAAGAGTCAATGGTTTTGAATTCTGGTGTTGGAGAAGAATGCTTAAAGTACCATGGAGTACTAAAAGAACTAACAAATCTGTCCTGGAAGAAGTGCAGCTGGAATGCTTCTTGGAAGTGAGAGTGGCCAGACTTTGTGTCACCTAATTTGCCCATGCTATCAGAAGGAACAATTGCCTGAAGAAGGATATTATGCTTGGTGAAGTGGAAGGTCGACGTAGAAGGGGAAGGCCCTTAATGAGATGGATTGACACAGTGGCTACAATGATGGGGTCAAGTATAGCAAAGATCGTGGTGTTGGCATAGGACCAGGCAGTGTTTCGTTCCACTGTACATAGGTTTGCTATGAGTCGGAGACAACGGCACCTCATCGCAACAATAATCAATAAAAAACTAAACAGATTCGGTTACCGTTGGATAACCCATGGGACTGAAAGAAATGATTTGCGTCTATCTTTAATTTTGTATGATATGGTTAGGGGAAGGCTACTCTTAACACACATTTGGAGCAGGTGGCCAAGATGGCAGACTACACTATCCAGACTCTCTGCAACAAAGATAAGTGAAACAGATATGGATGACAATCCTGAAACTTAGAGCTTTAAAGGAAAAGATAAAGAAGTAGACCAATAATGATTAGAGGAAGAAACTGAATGAAAACAGCAAATGAGGAGGCATATAGAGTGGTAAGTTGCCAACTGGCCAGGCACATTGTGGCCAATTTGAATTACTGCAAGGAGCATTCTGATTAGAGCAGGAATCAGATAACTGGCTCTTCTTGCCAGGACTGCACTAGCAGCCACAAGGGATTTGTGAGTTGAAGCCAGTGACCCTACCTACATACCCTCCACATCTGCTGCCCCACTCATTAGGTGAGTGCCACCACCAGCTAGCTGTAGAACCACTAGATCAATGAAAGACAGAAGTCACCACCTGCCCAGACTATCCTCAGCTGTTCTACACAAGCACTACCTAATTCATGCAGAGACAGGTAATGAGTGTCCAGTGGTGCCAAACTAGCAACCAGAGTATAACACCTGCCCTATTGCCCAGATATGTTAAAAAAAAAAAAAAAAAAAAAATCAAGGTGAAGAAAAGCAACAAACAATCAGCAAATTAATACAATAAGACCAGAGGGTCTCGGAAATAACAGAGAACTACAAATCACACAAATAAAGGGACAAGATGGCACAAACAAGTGGCCAAAGTACAGAACCAGAAAATCTTCCAGAGGATACAGTGCTTTTGGAACTACATGATAAGGAATTCAAAATATATACTTAGGTTCTTTCAGCAGATTAAGAAAGAAATCAAGGAAAGCAAAGATGACATCAAGAAAATCATAAACAAAATCAAGAAAAATACAGAAAAAAATTCTAGAAGAATTTTTAAAAATCCAATAACAAAGTGACAAATGGAAAATTCAAAAGCTTACAAAAACAGAAATTAGAAATCTAGAAGATTAATACTAAAATTTCAGACATAGATAAAGCATTGAAAGGGCAAAGGAGTAGAATTGGGTCGGTAGAAAACAGAATTAGTGATATTTCAGAACAATGTCTTAATACTAATCTGTTGGAGGAACAATCAGAAAAAAGGATTAAAAAAATGATGAAAGCCTTAGAATCATAGGAGACACCATCAAGAGAAATAACATTTGTGTGAGTAGAGTCCCACAACAGGAAGAGATTGAAAATATACACATGAAAATGTCAAACTTGGAAAAGAATTTCCCTAATACCAATAAAGTTGAAAAGATATGCATTCAGGAAGCTCAATAAACCCCAAATAGGATACACAGCAAAATAACAATGAAAATCACTAAGACATATCATGGAGCCTCTGATTGCATAGTGCCTAAGGCTCACCAGATGGCTGCTGTTTCAAACCCACCAGCAGCTCCTCGGAAGGAAGATTCGACAATATACACCCATAATGATATTGCCTCAGAAACCCAAGGAAGGGTTGCTTATGAGTTGGATCCAAGTTGACGGCAGTAAGTTTGGTTCTTTTAAATTTTTATGACATACCGTACTCAAACTCTCTGAAACCAAAGACAAAGAATTCTGAAAGCAGCTTGGGAAAAATGATAAGTCACCTCCAGATGAGACCCAATAAGACTAAGTATTGCTTTCTCAGCAGAAACCGTTCAGTCAAAAAGGCCATTGGATGACATACGTAATACCCTGAAAGAATACAGTTGACAAACAAGAATTAGATATCCAGCAAAATTGCCTCACAAATGTGATGGCATAATTAACACATTTCCAGATAAACAGAAATTAAGGGAAATTGTAATTTCAAAAAGAATGCTAAAGGAAGTACTTCAGACAGAACCAAGAACAACACACTGCACCTGGTTATTAAGACACATGACCAACATTACATGGAAAACAACCCAGATGTAGAAGTATCAGAAATAAAACAGAGCTGCGAGACTGAAAGTAAGGAATGAGATACACCAGTTTTAAATGATGACAACTACAAAGCAAATGGTAGATAATAAATTAAAATGTAACTCCAGAGAAAATTAATAAACCCTTCTTACCAAAACAAAAATGAAGAAAATGATAAAGATATGAAAGAAATGAGGAAATGAGAAGAAAATCCATTAAAAAATTGAACTGAGCCCAGAAAAAATATATGGAACAAAGAAACCATCAGTAACCCCCCCCCCGACACACACACAAACAAGAATAAAATGGCAGCAGTAAATTCATACCTACATGTGATTACAGTGAATGTAAATGGGTTAAATGCACCAGTAAAGAGATAGAGAGTAGCAGAATGGATAAGAAAACATGATCCATCAATATACTGGTATAGGAGACATATTTTAGACACAGACAAAAATAAGCTTAAAACCAAAGGTTGAAAAACATAAATCAAGCCAGTGGCAACCAAAAAAAGCAGGAGTGGCAGTAATATTTTCTGATAAAATAGACAAAAAGGCAAAAGCCAGCAAAAGAGTCAAGGAAGGACATTATATAATGATTAAAGGGTCAGTCCAACATGAGAACATAACCATAATAAACATCTGAGCACCCAATGAAAAAGCCCCAAAATACATAAATGAAACTTTAACAGAATTGAAAAGATAAATGGACAAGTCCACAGTAATGGTAGGAGATTGTAATACACCACTCTTGATGAAGAACACAACTAGAAAGAAACGCAACAAAGAGAAAATCTGAACAACACAATCAACTAACTAGAGCTCATAGATATATACAGAACATTCTACCCAATAATGGGACAATATAAATTGTTTTCTAGGCCACCTGGAATATTTTCCCAAACAGACCATATATTAGTCCACAAAGCAAGCCTCAATAAATTTGAAAACATTGAAAAACTACAAAGCATCTTCTCAGATCACAGTCCTATAAAATTAGAAATCAACAATGGGAAGATCAAGGGAACATAATCAAATACATAGAAATTGAATGAGACCCTACATAAATATTACTGGTGTAGGATGAGACATAAAAAAATGAAAAAAATTCTTGAATCAAATGAAAATGAAAATAAAGCATACCAAAATCTTTGAGATATAGTTAAAAAAGTGCTCAGAGGACAGTCCATACCAATAAACATACACATCAAAAAAAAAAAAAAAAGGAAGAATAAACCAAAATGAACACCTTAACCTAATATCTCCAACAACTAGAAAAAGAACAGTAAAAAAGCCTGCAGTCACCAGAAGAAAATAAACTAATAAAGATTTTAGCAGATAGAAATGAAACAGAAAATAGTAAAGACAAATCAACAAGACTAGAAGTTGGTTCTTTGGAAGAGATGAAAGCGTTCCCCTTGCGAGTGGGAACCAGACGAAGATGTCCTTTATCACCATTCCTATTCAATATTGTGTTGGAAGTCCTACCCTGAACAATAAGGTAAGAAAGGGAGATCAGTGGCATCCAAATTGGTAAGGAAGAAATAAAACTATGTTTGTTGCAAGTAATATGGTCTTGTACATAGAAAATTTCAATGACTGAACAAGAAACCGATGGAAGGATCCAGCAAAGCGGCAGGGTACAAGATCAGCATAGAAAAATCAGATTCATCTATGCTAACAAAGAACTCTGCAAAGGAGACCAGGAAAACAAAGCAACTTATAATAGCAACCCCCAAAATAAAATACATAGTAATAAGTGTAACCAGAGACACAAAAAGACAGTATACAAAGAAAATTACAAAACACTACTACAAGAAACAAAAAGAGACCCACATTAATGGAAGACTATGCCATGCTCGTGGATAACGTTGTGAAATATCAGTACTAGTCAAAGCAGTCTTCAGATATAATGCAATACCTATCCGGATTCCATCATCATTCTTTAAAGAGATGGGAAAACTAATCGCTAGCTTTATGTGGAAAGGATGAAACCCAAGTTAAGCAAAGCATTACTAAAGAAGAATAAAGTAGGTCTCATACTTCTGATCTCAAAACCTACTATACAGCCATGGTAGTCAAAATAGCCTGATGTTGGTACAGTGACGTACAATAGATGAATGGAAAATATTGAGAACTCAGAAGTAAATCTATCTACCCGTGAGCAGCAGATCTTTGATAAAGATCTGAAACACATTAAATGGGGAAGACATAGTCTTTTAAACAATTATTGCTGGCAAAGCTGGATATCCATTTGTAGAAAAATGAAACAGAATCCATACTTCTCACTATATACAAAAAATAAGTCAAGATGGAGCAAATATCTAAATGTGAAATCTAAAACCATAAATGATCTGTGGAAATAGGTGATGAAGAAGCTCAATATTGTCAGCCAAAACAAGGCCAGAAGCTAACAGTGGAGCAGACCATCAACTGGTCATATGTAACTTCAAGCTGAAGCTGAAGAATATTGATAGAAGCCCATGAGAGCCAAAATACAACCTTGATTATACCATATCCCACCTGAATTTAGAGACCATCTGAAGAGTAAATTTGACACACTGAACACCATTGACCAAAGACCAGATGAGTTGGATGATATCGAGAACCATATACATGAAGAAATGTCATTAAAAAGATGGAAAAAGAAGAAAAGATCAAAATGGATGTCAAAAGAGAGTCTAAAACTTGCTCTTGAATGGAGAGTAGCTAGGCAAATGAAAGAAATGACAAAATAAAAGATCCGAACAGAACATTTCGAAGAGCAGGTCAAGAAGACATGGTCAGTTAGTACAATGAAATGTGCAAAGACCTGGATTTAGAAAACCAAAAGGGAAGAACATGTTTGACATTTCTCAGTCTGCAAGAACTAAGGAAAAACTTCCAGCCTCAACTTGCAGTATTTATTGAAAGGTTCTGTGGGAAAAATGTTGAATGATGCAAGAAACATCAAAAGAAGATGGAAGGAGTACACACAGTCATTGTATAAAAAAGAATTGTCGATTTTCAGGTATTTCAGGAGGTAGTATATGATCAAGAACCAATGGTACTTAAGGAAGTAGTCAGAGCTGCGCTGAAGGAATTGGCAAAAAATAAGGCTCCAGGAATTGATGGAATACCCATTGAGGTGTTTCAAGGAACAGATATTGTGCTGGATGCACTTAGTCATCTATGCCAAGTAATTTGGAAGGCAGCTACCTGGCTATCTGACTGGGAGATTCATACTTGTACCTATTCCAAACAAAGGTGATCCAACAGAATGTAGACATTATTGAACAATATCATTAATAGCACAAAAATAAAATATATATATTTTGTAATTGCGATTTGGGTGAAAATTAACAGAGCAAATTCACTTTCCATACAGTAGTTCACATATACTTTGTCTCATGACACTGACTACAATTTACCACAATGCAACAGCTCCCCTCCCACTTCCTCCTGATAGTTACCTCTTCCCTGTGTCCATGCACTCCTGCCCCCTGAGCTGCCTCCTTGTGCATAAACAGCCCTTCTTTCTCCCATGATTGTTCTCTCTAAGGAGTGTATCTACCCCAGGTAAATGTTCAACTTATATGCCTGTCTTTTGTTTGGCTGGAAGCCACAGGAGTGGGTTCAATTCCAGACCTGAAGGGCAGCTAGGGGCCATATTCTCAGTGGTTCCACCAGGCTCTATCGGATCAGGAAACCTAGCCCCCCCACTTTCTTTTCCTCCAAATGATTTTGAGTTTTGCTCTACATTGTTCTCCCTCTCTATCAAGGATCTCCTACATAGATCCCCCTCTGAGTGGTTGACAGTGGTAGCCAGGCACCATCTAGTTCTTCTGGTCTCATAGTCGTATAGGCTGGGAATCACATGGTGTACCAGTCGCCAGGACTAATTGTTCCCATGAATCTTTGGTTTTCTCCATTCTTCTTGGCTCTGGACAAGGAGAGACCCATCATTGCATCTAGATGGCTGCTTGCAAGTTTTTAAGATCCCAGTCACTACTTGCCAAAGTAGGAGGTGAGACACTGTTTTGTATAGTATGTTATGCTAATTGAGCTTGATGTCCCCTGTGACTGCGATCCCAGGCCCACCAGTTCAACTACTTCGTCCCTCTGGCTGTGACCAAGAAGTGACTACAACATTGTCTCTTGTCAGCTCTGTTATACACCTGGGACTTTTTACAGGTCATACAAATACACTGATAGGACCATTGTCTCCCAACCCTACACATGATCTTGGGTACACTCCCTGCTACATGTTGTTGTTGTTGTTGTTATATGCCGTCGAGTTGGAACCGACTCACAGTGACCATTCCTTGGATTTCCGAGGCAGTTATCACTACGGAAGTAGATTGCCCCATCTTCCTTCTGAGGAGTGGCTGGTAGGTTTGAACCGCCAGCCTTCTGGTTAGTAGTTAAATGCCTTAGGCACTAAGCTACCAGAGCTCCTCCCCACTACATAGACATACCTAATAGTTCAGCCTGTCTACCCGTCTATCTACCCGTATATGTATGTTTGCCTTCACTGACAATGCAGTACTGTATGTGCAAAAGGGTTCATCTTTGTTGTCTGTACCTCTCATTTACCTCTCTGTGTCTTTCTGTTCCTCAGTACCACCATGTTGATCCCTAAAAGTTGGTACATTGCCCTTCTCTTCACCCAAATCAATACCTATTTCTACCTATCTACCAGTGTTCCCTCCCCTCCCCTCCCACCCCTGGTAACCAGCAAAGAAAAATTTCTTCCATACCTAAACCTTTCCTTGACTTTTACAATAACAGACTAATATAACATTTGTCCTTCTGTGATTGACTTACTTCACTCAGTATAATGTCCTCCAAGTTCATCCACATTATGTGGTGTTTTGCAGATTCTGTGTTATTCTTTAGGGCTGCATAGTATTCCATTGTGTGTATGTACCATAGTTTGGTTATCCATTCTTCAGTTGATGG
>NW_006921626.1:15864265-15865575 GCF_000298275.1 Orycteropus afer afer | reverse complement strand
AGGAATGTCCCTTCTGTTCCTATTTTGCTGAGAGTTTTGATGAGGAATGGGTGTTGGATTTTATCGAATGCCTTTTCTGCATCAATTGATATAGTCAAGTGGTTTTCTCATTTGTTTTATTTACGTGGTGGATGACATTGATTTTTTTTCTAATGTTGAACCATCCTTGCATACCTGATATGAATCCCACTTGGTCATGATGAATGATTTTCTTGATATGTTCTTGGTGTGTATTGGCTAGGATTTTTTTTTAAGTTTTTGCATCTGTATTCATGAGGGATATTGGTCTGTAGTTTACCTTTTGAGTCATGTCTTTGCCTGGTTTTGGTATCAAGGGAATGCTTGCTTCATATGAATTTGGGAGGATTCTATCCTTTTCTATGTTTTGGAATAGTTTGAGCAGGATTGGTGTCAGTTTTTCTCAGAATGTTTGGTAGAATTGTCCATTGAAACTGTCTGGGCCAGGACTTTTTTTAGTTGGTAATATTTTGATGACCTGTTCAATTTTTTCTTTTGTGATGGGTCTGTTCAACTTTTCCACATCATATTGTGTTAGTTTAGGTAAGTGGTGTTTTTCTAGAAATCTGTTCATTTCTTCCAGATTTTCAAGTTTGTTGAAGTACATTTCTTCATAGTATCCTGATATTATCCTTTTTATTTCAGTTGGTTCTGTTGTGATGTCACCTATTTCATTTCTTCTTCTTGTTATTTGTATTCTCTCCCTCTTTTCGTTTATTAAATTTGCCGGTGGTTTGTCAATTTTATTGATCTTTTAAAAAACCAACTTCTGGTCTTGTTGATTTTTTCTATTGTCCTTCTATTTTCTGTTTCAGTGATTTCTGCTTGTATCTTTATTAATTACTTCTGGTGATTGTAGGCTTTTCTTGCTGTTCTCTTTCTAATTGTTTGGAGATGTTGGTCGAAAGTGTTGATTTTGGCTCTTTCTTCTTTTTTGATGTGTGCAGTTATTCCTGAAATTGGCCTCTGATCACTGCTTTTACTGTGTCCCAAAGATTTTGGTATGTTGTGTTATCATTCTCATTTGATTGAAGGATTTTTTGAATTTCAGTTTTTGTTTCTTCTCTTACCCAATTTTTCTCAAGGAGGTGATTGTTCAGTTTCCATGTGTTTACTCTTTTTCTGTTGATCTTCATATTGTTGATTTCTAATTTGATAGCATTATGATCTGAGAAGATGCTTTGCAGTATTTCAATGTTTTTAAATTTATTAAGGTTGCTTTGTACCTAACATATGGTCTGTCATGGAAAATGTTCCATGTGCACTGGAAAAGAATGTATATTGTGCTGCTG
>NW_006921626.1:15857707-15864005 GCF_000298275.1 Orycteropus afer afer | reverse complement strand
CGTAATTTGGTTTTTGTCTTAAAGTCAATTTGAATAGAAATTAATATTGCCACTCCTGCTCTCTTACTGTTGCCATTTACCTGATAGGTGTTTTTTCAACCTTTGATTTTTAGTCTATTTTTGTCTTTGTCTCTAAGGTTTGTCTCTTGTAGGCAGCATATTGATGGGTTTTGTTTTCTTATCCAGTCTCCAACTGTCCATGTCTTGAGTGGTACATTTAATCCATTAACATTCAGTGTAATTACTGACAAGTATGAATTGGTTGCTGTCATTTTGTTAATGTGTTTTTTCATGGTGTCCCTGGTTTCTTTGTTCATGTTACTTTCTGTGCTTAGTTCATTATGTTTATGAATTGTGTTATAATTTTCTTCGTTGCTGTTGTTTTAGTATTTGCTGAGTATCTTTGCTTGTCCTCATTTTTATTGTGATATTAAGGTTTATAATTTTTCTTTGAGGTTACCATGTGATTGATAATTTTCTCCCCAAGTTTAGAACAGTCTATTCTATCGTGCAACTCTCTTAAGTTCCTCATCATTTAGAAGTTCTGTAACTACATAGTATTTTCCCTCTTTTTGTTTGTAGTTGTCCTCACTTGCCAATTGATGTCTCTGGTTCCCTGTTTACAATCTTGTAAGCTTATTTTACGTAGGATATGTCCATAGCTGTGGTTCCTGGACTATGTCATCTTGTCATACCACATAAGTAAAATCTTGCTGAAGATAATTTATAAATGGTTGTCCTAATATATTGACAAGTATGTTACAGAAATGCACACTGGATTCAGAAGATGACATTGAACAAGGGATATCATTGCTGTTGTCAGATATATCTTTGCTGAAGGGAATGAATACCAGAAAGATGTTCACTTTTGTTTTAATGACTATGCAAAAAGTATTTGACTATGTGGATCTTAGGACCTCTGGTAGCATAGTGGCTAAGACACTTGCCTGCTAACCAGACGGCTGGCGGTTCAAACCCACCAGCCACTCCTTGGAAGGAAGGTTGGGCAATCCTACTTCCGTAGTGATACTGCCTCGGAAACCCAAGGAGGGGTCACTATGAGTCGGGGCCGACTCGACGGCACACAACAACAACATGTGGATCTTACAAAATTATCGATAATGTTGTGAAAAATGGGAATTCCAGAACACTTAATTGACCTCATGAGGAACAGGAGGCTGTTTTTCTTTCACAACAGGGGTATACTGCATGTTTTAAAATCAGGAAGGAGTGCATCATGATTGTATCCTTTCACCATACGTATTCAACCTGTATGCTGACCCAGTAATCTGAGACTCTGGACTATATGAAGAACACAACATCAGGATTAGAGGAAGACTCATTAACATTTTGTGACAGGCAGATGACACAGCTTTGCTTGATGAAATTGAAGATGACTTGAAGCAGTTAATGATGAAGATTAAAGCTTTCAGCATGGATAACACCTCAACATAAAGAAAAAGAAAATCCTTATAACAGAACCAATGAGCAGCATTATGATAAATGAAGAAGAGATTAAATTTATCAAATATTTCATTTACTTGGATCCATAATCAGCACCCACGGAAGAAGCAGTCAAGAAGGCAGACATTTTATTGCATCGGGAAAATCTGCTGAAAAAGACCTCTTTAAGGTGCTTAAGAGTAATGATGTCATTTTGAAGACTAAGGTATATCTAACCAAAGCCATAGTATTTTCAGTTACCTGTTATGCATGTTGAAGCTGGATAATGAGCAAAGAATACTGAAGAACAATTGATGTTTTTGAGTTGTTTTGGTGTTGGTGAAGAAAAGTGAAGGTACCATGGACTGCCAGAACAATTAACAAATCTGTCATGGAAGAAATGCAGCTGAAATGCTCCTTGGAAGTGAGGATGGCCAGACTTTGTCTCACCCACTGTCTTCATGTTGTCTGAAGAGATCATTCTTTGAGAAGGATATCATGCTTTGTTACATGGCTGGTCAACAAAAAAAGGGAATACCCTCACCAATATAGATTGACACAGTGGCTACAATGGTGAGCTCAGGTATAGCAAGGATTGTGAGGATGGTGCAAGAACAGCCAGTGTTTTGTTCTGTTATACATAGGGTCTCTATGAGTCAGAGTCAACTCGATGGCACCTGACAACAATGAGTATAAAAGCAGAAAATCATCAAAGAAAAAAAGACAAACTTAGAGTCCTTAATACACATCATAAATACACTGTCAATATGCAAATGCTGTGCTTCTGAGCTCCCATAATCCATTGTTCTAAGGTGTGCATTTCCCTGGTGCATGTATTAAGCTCCTAGGCCTGCCTGTTTTTTTTTTTTTTTTTGAGAGTTAAACCACAGGAGTGAGATCGATCCTAGGCCCAAAGGGTAACTCAGGGTCATAGTCTCAGGGGTTTCAGCAGTCTCTGTCAGACTAGTAAGTCTGGTCTTTTTTTTGATTTTGAGTTTAGTTTCACATTTCTCTTCCACTCCATACAGGATCTGCAATTTTGATCCCTTTCCAAGTGTTTGGTATTGGTGGTGGTGGTGGTTAGGTGCCGTCGAGTCATCTCCAACTCATAGAGACACTATGCACAGCAGAACAAAACACTGCCTGATCCTGGACCAGCTCCACGAACCTTGCTAAACTGGAGTCCCATCACTGTAGCCACTGTCAATCCATCTGATTGAGGGCCTTCTCTTCTTTTGTTGACCCTCCATCTTACCAAGCATGACATCCTTCTCCAGTGAATTGTCCTTTCTGACAACATGACCAAAGTAGGTAAGACAAAGTCTGACCATTGTTACTTCCAAGGAGCATTCCAGCTGAACTTACTCCAGAACAGATTTGTTAGTTCTTTTAGCAGTCCATGGTACTTTCATCATTCTTCTCCAGCACCACAACTCAAAAGCATCAACTGTTCTTCAGTCTTCTTTGTTCATTGTCCAGCTCTCACATGCATATGAAGCTATGGAAAATACCATGGCTTGTGTCAGGTGCACCTTACTCCTCAAGGAGACATCTTTGCTCTTCAGCACTTGAAAAAGGTCCTTTGCAAGCTGATTTGCCCAGTGCTATACATTGTCTGCCAGCCACTCCTTGGAAGGAAGATGGGGCAATCTACTTCCGTAGTGATACTGCCTCAGAAACCCAGGGAGGGGTCGCTATGAGTCGGGTCCGACTCGACGGCACATAACAACAACAGAATACATTGTCTGATGTCCTGACTGCTGCTTCCATTGGCATTGACTGTACAACCAAGCAATGTGACGTCTATGACACCTTCAATCTTTTCTCCATTTATTGTGATGCTGGTTATAGGTCCAGTTGTGAGGATTTTTGTTTTCTTTATATTGAGATGTAATCCATACTGCAGACTGTATTCTTCAATCTGTATCAGTAAGTGCCTCAAGTCATCCTCACTTTCAGCGAGTGAAGTTGTGTCGTCAGTGTATAGCAGGTTGTTAATGATTCTTCCTTCATTTCTCATGCCATGTTCTTCTTCATATGGTCCAGCTTCTCGGATTATCTGCTCAGCACACAGATTGATATATGGTAAAAGAACACAACCCTGATACATTCCCGTCTTGATTTTAAACCATGCAGGGTCCCCTTCTTCTGTTTGAATGACTGCTTCCTGGTCTATGTACAGGTTCCTCATGAGTATAATGAAGTGTTCTGGAATTCCCATTCTTCTCAATGTTACCATAATTTGTTATATCGACATAGTCAAATGCTTTTGGATAATCAATAAAACACAAGTAAACATTTTTCTGGTATTCTTTACTTTCAGCCAAGATCCATCTGACATCAGCAGTGATATCCCTTGTTCCACGTCCTCTCCTGAAACTAGCTTGCGTTTCTGGTAGTCTTCTGTCAATATCTTCAGGAAGATTTTACTGGCATGTGATATTAATGATATCGTTCAATAATTTCCACATTGTGTGGGATCACCTTTTTTTGGAATGGTTACAAATATGAATCTCTTCCAGTCAGTTGGCCAGGTAGCTGTCTTCCAAATCTCTTGGCATAGCCAAGTGAGTGCCTACAGTGGGGCATCTGTTTGTTGAAACATCTCATTGGGTAATATTCCGTCAATTCCTGGAGCCTTGTTCTTTTCCATATCCTTCAGTGCAACTTCGACTTCTTCCTTCAATATTATTGGTTCTTGAACATATGCCACCTCCTGAAATGGATGAAGATTGACTAGGTGTTTTTGGTATAGTGACTCTGTGTATTCCTTCCCTCTTCTTTTGATATTTCCTGCATCATTCAATGTTTTGCCCATAGAATCTTTCAGTATTGCAACTTGAAACTTAAATTTTTTTCCTCAGTTTTCAGCTTGAGAAATGCCAAGCCTGTTCTTTTCTTTTGGTTTTCTAACTCCAGGTTTTTATATATTTCATTATAGTAATTGGCTTTGTCCACTGGAGTCGCTCTTTGAAATTTTCTTTTCTGCTCTTTTATCTTGTCATTTCTTCCATGTACTTTAGCTACTCTGCGCTCAAGGGCAAGTTTCAGAGTCTCTTCTGACATCCATTTAGGTCTTTTCTTCCTTTCCTGTCTTTTACATGATCTCTTGTTTTCTTCATGGATGATGTTTTTGATGCCATCCCACAATTCTTTCAGTCTTTTAAGGGGAGTATTTGGTTTAGAGAAAAATTGAGTAGGGAGTACAGGGACTTTCCATATAATTTCTTCCTGCTCTCACCTCCCCTTTCTCCTATTAACATCTTGGGGTTGTTTGAGTTGCCCTCATGGCCAGTGGTTAAAATGCTAGGCTGCTAAATGAATGATCAGCAGTTCAAAGCCACTAGTCAGTCCATAGGTGAAAGATGAGGGAGGCACTCTGCTTCTGAAAAAATGTACAGCCTTACAAACTCTCTGGGGCAGTTTTAGTCTGTTCTGTAGGGTCACTGTGAGTTGGAATCAACTTGTCAGTAGTGAGGACTCACAGGAAGTGACTATGGTTTAATTTTTTTCAGAAGTGTGGTGTATTTGTTCGAATTGATGAAACAATATTGATACATTATTACTATTGTTATTACTATTACTATTAACTTCTGTGATTTGGGTGAATGTTTACATAGCAAGTTGATTTTCATACAATATTTCATATGCATAATATCCTCTGGAGAGCTGTGGTGGCACAGTGCCCAAGGCAATTGACTGTTAACCAGAAGGCCAGTGGTCCAAACCCACCAGCAACTCCTCAGAATGAAGATTGAGGAATCAGCTTCCATAGAGATACTGCCTCAGAAACCCAGGGAGGGGTTGCTATGAGTAAAATTGACTCGATGGCAGTGAGTTTTTTTTCCTTTAGTCCTGGCTCTCACTTCATCAGGATATAAACCAAGTAATGCAATTGGTGGATCAAATGGTATTTGTAATTCCAACTTTTTAAGGAATCGACATACTGCTTTCCACAGTAGTTGTATCATTTTATAGTCCTACCAGCAGTGTAGGAGCTCTGGTAGCTAACATAGTGCCTAAGGTATTTGACTGCTAACCAGAAGGCTGGCGGTTCAAACCCACCAGACACTCCTCGGAAGGAAGGTTGGGCAATCTACTTCTGTAGTGATATTGCCTTGGAAACCCAAGCAGGGTTTGCTATGAGTCGAGTCTGACTCGATGGCAAATAACAACAACAACCAGCAGTGTATGAGAGACCCAATCTCTCCATATCCTTGCCTGCATTTATTGTTTTGTGTCTTGTTGAACTTTGCTATCAGTGCTGGTGCCAGATGGTATCTGATTGTTGTTTGGATTTGCATCTCTCTTAGGGAGCTCTGGTGGCTTAGTGCCTTAGGCAGTTGACTGCTAACCATAAGGCTGGAGGTTCAAACCCACCAGCTGCTCCTTGGAAGGAAGGTTAGAAAATTTAGTTCTATGGTGATACTGCCTTGGAAACCAAGGAGAGGTTGCTGTGAGTCGAATCCAACTCGATGGCAGTGAGTTGTTTTTTTTTTAAATGACTAGTGATCATGAACATTTTTCCATGTGTTTGTTGGCTGCCTGAATATCCTTTTTGGTGAAGTGTCTATTCATGTCTTCTGTTCATTTTCTTATTGGATTGTTTGTCTTTTTGTTGTTGAGTTGTAGGAGTTTTCTATAAGTTTTCAAGATAAGTCCCTTGTCGAATATTTCTTCCCAGTCTGTAAGTTCTCTTTTTACTCTTCTGGCGAAGTCTTTGGCAGCACATAAAAATTTAATTTTTAGAGAGTTCCGGAAAGATGGCGGACTAGGCACAGGACTGCACAGACGCTCTTCAACAAAGAAAAGGGAAACCAATTAACACAGACACAGAAGATAATCTTGGACCCCT
>NW_006921626.1:15833498-15842390 GCF_000298275.1 Orycteropus afer afer | reverse complement strand
AGAGGTTCATATTTGTTGTTTGTACTGCCCATGTAACTCTCTCTGTCTTTCTCATCCTCAATGCTGCCATATTGGTCACTCACATTTGGTACATTGTGACCAGGTCATTATTGATGACATATTTATTTGCAAGACCTCAACTCAACCTCAGGAAAGATTCCGATTGTTAGTGTGTCGCAACTTTCCGTTAATTTCAGGCACTTTCACAGACCCTGCCTCTGTAGCCCTACAGCACCAAAGAACACTAAGGCAGAATTTCCGGGACCGCTCTCAGGTGCATTTTCTTTGCTCTCTGTGTCCCGTTTGCCTACGGTGCTGATGCAATCCCTCCAGACTGCTAATGGCTCGCTCTGGAGTTTGTGATACCGCCCACCTGCAGCACCAAAGATTCACACAATTTCAGCTTTGTTGGAGTTGGCGGAGAACCTGCTAGTGACCTGCTGTCCCAATATCCGTGGCAAAGAAAAGCACAATGTCTTCCACTGTGACCTAGGCCCACTCTGTGACCTGCTGGGAGGGGAGGGAACTAGCCTTCGTGGTGCAACAGTGAGATCTCTGCCTGAATCTCAGCAGTGGAGCCTGTGCCTGCCTGCACCCAGACCACCCAAATTACCGACAAAATCTGCTGCTGGAGGCAGGTCTCTGTCGCTGCTCGCTGGAATATTGGAGTGGTCGCTTGTATGCTGTTATAAGGTGTCTTCCTTCTTGGCTCGGGCATCTCAGGTGGCCGCCCTTGCCCGGCAGATAGTGACGGCCCCACGTACGTTTCCAGTGGCCTCTCTTGGGTACCCGTCCATCCTCCGCCTGTAGCTCTTTCCTAAATAATCTCCCTGTGCCTTTCCTCTAATTCTGCTCTTCTGTGTTTTGTGTACTCTGCTTCAGTGAGCTATTCACAGCACCAAAGTTCCTAATTCAAACTCTTGTACCTAGGTTTCCAAGTCCTTAGATGCCAGAGGGAAAAAGTGTGCTGCTCACTGGCATGATTCCATTTTGAATCCTGCCGTTATTTTTTTCCTTGAGGAACTTTATAGTTTCAGGTTTCACGTCTAAGTCTTTCATCCATCTGGAGTTAGTTTTTGTGTATGGTGTGAGGTACAGATCTTGTTTCATTTTTCTGCAAATGGATATCCAGTTTTGGCGGCACCATTTGTTAAAGACACAATCTATTCCCCGTTTAATGTATATCAGCCCTTTGTCAAAAAATCAGCTGATAGTAGGTGGATGTATCTATTTCTGGGTTCTCAATTTTATTCCTCTGGTGTATGTGTCTGTCATTGTACCAATATCAGGCAGTTTTGACTGCTGTGGCTGTATTTTAGGTTTTGAGATCCAGCAGTTTGAGACTTCCTACTTTGTTCTTCTTCAATAGTACTTTGCTTATCTAAGGTCTGTTTCCTTTCCATACAAAATTATTGATTGTTTTTTCCATGTTCTTAAAGAAAGATGATGGGATCTGAATTGGGATTGCATTGAAGATATAGATTTCTTTGTATAGTATTGACATTTTCACAATGTTCTATCTTCCTATCCACAAGCACGGTATGCTCTTCTGTTTATGTAGATATCTTATGGTTTCTTGGAGTAGTGTTTTGTAGTTTTCTTTGTACAGGTCTTTTTTTGTCTCTGGTGAGATTATTCCCCAGTATTTAATTTTTTTGGTAGCTATTGTAAGTGGTATTGATTTTGTTACTTCCTTTTCAGGAATCTCTTTGCTGGTGTAGAAGAATCTGTTGATCTTGTATCCTGCCATGATGCTGAATCTGTCAAATAGTTCCTGTAGTTTTCTTGCTGAGTTTCTTGGGTTTTCCATATATAGGAACATATCATCAGCAGATGGGGATAATTTTACTTCTTCCTTACCAGTTTGGATGCCTTTGATTTCCCTTTCTGAGCCTATTGCCCTTGTTAGTACTTACAATACAGTATTGAATAGAAGTGGTGATAGAAGGCACCCTTGTCTGTTACCTGTTTGCAAGGGGAATGATTTTCATCGTTCTCCATGGAGAATAATGTTGGCTTTGGTTTTGTATATATGATTTTTATTATGTTAAGAAATTTATGTTGGGTTTTATCAAATACCTTTTCTGCACCAGTTGATATGATCATGTGCTGCTGCTTCTCTATTTTACTTATGTGAAGGTTTATGTTGATTTTCTAATGTTGAAGCATAATTGCATACCAAGTGCATATGAACTGAACTTGGCCATGAGGTATTATTTGTTTTTGATATATTGTTGGAATCTTTTGGTTAGGATTTTGTTGAAGATTTTTGTGTTTATATTCTTGAGGGATATTGGTCTGTAGTTTTCCTTTTTAGTGTTGTCTTTGCCTGGCTTCGGTATCAAGGTTATGCTTGATTCATAAAATGAATTTCAGGACATTCCATCCTTTTATACGTTCTGGAATAGTTAGAGTAGGATTGGTATCAGTTCTTGATTGAACATTTGGTAGAATTCTCCAGTGAAAACATCTGGGCCAGGACCTTTTTTTTATTGGTAATTTTTTTGTGACTTCTTCAATTCCTTCTTTTGGTATGGGTCTGTTCAGATCTTCTACCTCAGTCTGTGTTAGCTTAGGTAAGTATTATATTTCTAAAAATCTGTCCATTTCTTTTAGATTTCCAAGTTTGTTGGAGTACAGTTCATAGTGTCCTGATATTATCCTTTTTCTCTCAGTTAGTTCTGTTGTAATGTTGCCAATTAGTTTTTTATTCGTGGTATTTGTATTCTCTTCCTCTTTTCCTTTGTTATATTTGACAGTGGTTTGTCCATTTTATTAATATTTTCAAGAAACCAACTAATAGTCATGTTGATTTTTTTCTATTGTGTGTTTTTCTGTTTCATTTATTTCTGCTCAAATCTTAATTCTTTCTTTTCTTCTGGTAACTGTAGTCTTTTTTGCTGCTTTTTTCCTAATTGTTTGAGATGTTGGGGTAGGTGTTGATCTTGACTCTTCTTTCTTCCTTTTTGATATGTGCATTTACTGCTATAAATTGGCAGCTAATCACTGCTTTTGCTGTGTCTGAAAGATTTTGGTGTGTTGTGTTTTCATTCTCGTTTTAGCCAAGGAATTTTTTAATTTCATTTTTCATTTCTTCTATCACCCAGTTGTTTTTAAGGAGGATGTTATTCAATTTCCATGTGTTTGCTTTGTTTCCATTGATCTTCTTCTAGTTGCTTTCTAATTTTATAGCAGTGTTATCAGAGAAGATGCATTGCAATATTTCAGTGTTTTTGAATTTATTAAGATTTGCTCTGTAGCCTAACATATGGTCTATTCTGGAAAATGTTCCATGTGCACTGGAAAAGAATGTACATTGTGGTGGTGTTGGGCAAAGTGCTCTTTAGATATCTATAAGGTCAAGTTGGTAGATTGTATTATTTAGTTCTGCATCTTTGTAGAGTTTCTTTCCAGTTGTTCTATCTTTGATTGAAAGTGATGTATTAAAGTCTCCCATTATTATTCTGGAGTCATCTATTTGTCACTTCAATTCTTTTAAAGTCTAATTTATGCATTTATGCATTTGGGGCTCTTTTATTGGGTGCATAGATACTTATTATGATTTTATCCTCTTGTTCGCTTGATCCTTAAATCATTATATAATGTCTTTCCTTGTCTTTTATGGTGGGTTTTGTCTTATTTTCAGTTTTATCAGAAATGAATATTACCACTCCTTCTCTTTTTTGATTGCCATTTGCTTGATATATCTTTTTCCAGCCTTTGATTTTTAGTCTATTTTTTGTCTTTGTCTCTAAAGTGTGTCTCTTATAGACAGCATATTGATAAGTTATTTTTTCTTATCTAACCTGCAACTCTCCTCTTGAATGGTACATTTAATCCATTTACATTCATTGTAATTATTGACAAGTATGAATTGGTTGCTGTCATTTTTTAATGTATTTTTTTTGTGGTGTTGCTCATTTATTTGTTCCACATAATTTTCTGTGCTGAGCTTTTTTTGTTCATTAATCGTGTTATGCTTTCCCTCATTGCTATTGTTGTAGTGTTTGCTAAATATCTGTGCTTGTCCTGTTTTTTATTGTGATGTGAAAATTTACATTTTTCTTTGTGGTTGCCCTGTGATTTGTCATTTTCTCCTCAAGTTTAGAAGAGTTTATTCTGTCTTGTAACTCTCTTGACTTCCTCACCATTTAGAAGTTCTGTAACTACACTATTTTTCCCTCTTTTTGGTTTGTAGTTGTCCTTGTTTGCCAGTAGTTGTCTCTGATACCCTGTTTACAATCTTGTAAGCTTATTTTACTTTGGATACTTTCCTAACTGTATTGCTTTCTTGGTTATGTCATCATGTGTGTTGTTGTTGGGTGTTGTTTGCTGTTGTTGGTCCTATGTCTGAAGGATTCCCTTTAGCATCTCTTGTAAGGTTGGTTTGGTTTTACCAAATTCCCTTAATTTCTCTTTCTCTGGAAATGTCCTAATTTCACCCTTATATTTGAGGAACAGTTTTGCTGTGTATATATTTCTTAGTTGTAAATGTTTCTCTTACTGGGTTTTATATAACCATCGATTGCCTTCTCACCTGCATAGTTTGTCCTGAGAAATCAGAATTTAGTGTTATTTGTTGCCCTTTGTAGGTAATTTTTGTTTTTTCCTATGCTGCTTTCAGGATTGTTTCTTTGTCTTTGACTTTGGTTAATTTGATGATGGTATGTCTTTCTGAGTTTCTTTTGAGGTCTATCCTATTTGGGGTTCATTGGACTTCTTGAATGGATATAATCTCATCTTTGATCATATCAGGGAAATTCTCTTCCACCAAATCTTCAACTGTTTTCTTGGCTTTTTTTTTTTTTTTTTTTTTGGTTTCTTCCTACTTTCAAATTCCGATTACATGTAGGTTGTTCCTCTTGATGGTATCTCTCATAAATTTTAGGGTTTCTTCATTTTGTTTTAATCTTTTTTCTGATGCCTTTCCAAAGAATTATTGAGGTATTTGTCTTCAGTCTCACTAATTGTGTCTTCTGTCAATTCTGTTCCACTCCTTTGCACTTTCAATGTGTTATCTATTTCTGAAAATTCAGTATTAATCTTCTGGATTTCTATCTGTAGATTTTGTGTCATTTCTGACTTTTCATTTGTTTTTTCATTTTGTTCTTTTACTGTCTTCTGAAAATTTCTAGGGTTTTGTCTTTGTTTTCCTTGATCTGTCTCTCAATTTTTTGAAAGTACCTAAATACATTTTTTTTTTTTTTTGAGTTCCTTATCAGGAATTCCAATGCTCCTTCTTCCTCAGAGATGTGTTTTGGGTCCATATCCACATCCCTTGTTTCTACTGCTTTAGCTGTCTGCTTTATATGACCTGTGATGGGTCTGTTGTCTCTGAGACATTGTAATGTTTTTATATTTATATTTAATTGGTGATTCTATGTTGGAGTGATTCACCCAGCATTTTCATTTTTTGTTTTGTTTGGATGTATCTGAGTAAACAGAGTATTGTGATCCTCTGTTCGCTAGTTGGCAGCACTTAAGCACTTAACCTGTCTCCTGGATGGTGTGATAAAGAATGAAAGTGGTGCACAGATCTTCATTAGATTTTTGTGAAGAGCAGTTAAGGATGAGTCAGGCTCTTATTGTTGGTCATGTATCATTGGCCAGTTGGTGCAGGAAGAAGATGTGGCCATCATTCATTAGGTAGGGCTCCAGAAGGTGTGGGTGTGGTTGGGTTGTGTGATCACGGTTGCCACTCAGTTAGACAGAAATAACAATTAAAAAAAAAAAAGAGGAAGAAGTAAAGACAACAGGACAAAAAATACACACTGCATAAACACACAGGAGCAATCACCAAAAAGAGACTGGGGTTGGGGGAGAGGAAAGGCCATAACTAAGATGAAATATTTAAAGAAATACTTGAAAAAGACAAAAGAAATGTAAGTAGAAAAGAAGAAAATAATCCCCTCAGTATCTGTGTTGTAGGTAACAAGAGAAAAGAGCTAGAGTAAGAGAATAGTGAAGTTAAAAAATGGGAAAAATGCAAAAAGAGAAAGAAGGGATTACAAGAACCATGAGAAAGAAAAAATGGGAACCAGGAAAAGAGAAGAGAAAAAAACAAAAACTAGAACTTGGGAAGGGAAAGATTAAAAATAAAAAGTAAGGGGGGAAAAAAGAATAATTTAAAAAACAAACGAACAGAAAAGAACTTTGCAGTGTGGGGCAGGGTAGGTCACCAGTCTCCGTCAGAGCACACAGACTGGGTTAGAATTCCTACCTGTCCAGAAAGTGGGTGAAGGTTAGGGATGGCTGCACCTCTGTTCACCAAGAGGGTATGGGCTATGAGAATAACAAGGGGAATAATATCCCTTTCCAGTCATCAGCTTCTGATGTATCCATGCTGCCCCCCGACAAGCGGAGCCTATTCCTAGGTCCTAAAACTCTAAACAAAAATGATGTTACTTGAACTGTCCAAAATGGCTGAACTACTTATAAGCATTCAAAATAGCTGTACTCTCCTGATAGCCACATGTCTGCAGATCAGTTTGTCTCCTTCTTTGCTGTTTCCCTTTTTAAGTCATCAGCCACTGGTGCTAGTCCATGCAGCCCTTGGTGAGCAGGGCCATTTTTAAGGTTAATTCGCAGGTCCTTACAGCACTTGGAAATATCCAAACTGTCCCTGCCGTCAGTATCACTTATGGTCTGTGGCTCTGTTTGTCTCTTTATTCACTGTTTTCATGCAGGTTCTTCTAATAGTCGGAATTTTATCCCCTGTTGTTTCCTTCAAAGTTCAGCACTCTAGGATTATGTTCTGTATCTGTGTCAATTGGTTTCTCTTTTCTTTATTGGAGAAGGCCTGTATAGCTTCTCTGCCTATTCTGCTGTCTTACAGGAAGTTGGCACACTATTATTAACTAAAGTTCATAGTTTACATAAAGTTTCACTATTTGTGTTGTGCAATTTTATGGTTTCTATAAATACATAGGGAGCTCTGGTGGCATAGTGCCTAAGGCATTTGACTGCTAACCAGAAAGGCTGGTGGTTCAATACCACCAGCCACTCCTCGGAAGGAAAGTTGGCCAATGTACTTCCATAGTTATGTTGTTAGGTGCTATTGAGTCTGCTCCGACTCATAGCGACCCTATGCACAGCAGAATGAAACACCACCTGGTCCTGAGTCAGCTCCATGATTCTTGGTGTACTTGAGCCCATTGCTGCTGCCATCATGTCAGTCCATCTCGTTGAGGGCCTTCCCTTGTTTCATTGACCCTCCACCTACCAAGCATAACATCCTTCTCCAGGGAATGGTCCCTTCTGACAACATGACCAGAGTATGTGAGACGAAGTCTGGCCATTCTCGCCTCCAAGGAGTGTTCTGGTTGCACTTCCTCCAGGACAGACCTGTTAGTTCTTTAGCAGTCCATGGTCCTTCAGCATTCTTCGTCAACACTGCAGCTCAAAAGCAGCAACTTGTTTTTGGTCTTCCTTATTCATTGTCCAGCATATGAAGTGATTGAAAATACCATGCATATGAAGTGATTGAAAATACCATGGCTTGTGTCAGGCATACCCTTAGTGTCAAGGAGACATCTTTGCTCTTCAGCACTTGAAAGAGGTCCTTTGCTTGGTGTTGTATGTGTTTCCTAGATATGTAGTTTGATATCTGTGATTAATTTTAGAAAATTCCTAGCCAACATTAGTTCAAATATTGAATGATTTTGGAAGCATCAAAAGAAGATGAAAGGAATACACAGATTCACTATTCCAAAAAGAATTGGTTGATGTTCAACCATTTCAGAATGTAGCATATATCAAGATCCAGTGGTATTCAAGGAAGAAGTTTAAGCTGCACTGAAGGAACTGGCAAAAAACAAGGCTTCGGGAATTAATGAAATACTCATTGAGGTGTTTCAACCAATGTGTGCAGCGATAGAAACATTTACTTGTTTATGCCAAGAAAGTTGGAAAACACTACCTCACCAACCAACTGGAAGAGATCTGTATTTGTGCTCATTCCAAAGAAAGGTGATCTAATAAAATGAAGAAATTATTGAACAATATTGATATTACATGCAAGTAAAATTTTGCTGAAGGTAATTAAAAAATGGTTGCAGCAGTATATTGACAGGGAAGTTCCAGAAATTCCAGCTGAATTCAGAAGACAATGTGAAATGAGCGATATTATTGCTGATGCCACATGGATAATGCAAAGAGTGTTAGAAAGATGTTTACTTGTGTTTTGTTGACTGTGCACAGGCATTGAACTGTGTGGATTATAACAAATTATGGATAACTTCGTGAATAATGGGAATTCCAGGACAGTTAATTGTGCTTATGAGGAACCTGTACATAGGAATCAAGAGGCTGTTCGAAGAGAACCAGGGGATAGTGCGTGGTTTAAATCAGGAATGATGTGCGTCAGGGTTGTATCCTTTCACCATACTTAGTCTGTATGCTGAGCAAATAATCCGACAACTTGGATTATATGAAGAAGAATGTGGCATAGTAGTCAAAACTGCCTGGTATTGGTTTAATGACAGATACATAGACCAATGGAATAGAATTGAGAACCCAGAAATACATCCATCGACTTATGGTCAGCTAATCTTTGACAAAGGGCCTAAATCCATTAAATGGGGAAGAGAATGTTTGCTTAATAAATGGTGCTGCCAAACTGGATATCCATTTGCAGAAAAATGAAACAAGATCTGTACCTCACACCATACACAAAAACAAACTCCAGATGGATCAAAGACCTAAATGTGAAACCTAAACTATAGAGTTCCTCAAGGAAAAACTAGGGGCAAATTTAGGGACTGTAATATATGGCATAAATAGACTATCAAGCATAACTCAAAATGCACAAACATCAGAAGAGAAACCAGATGATTAGGACCTCCTAAAAATCAAATTTTTATGTGCATCCAAAGACTTCTCCAAAAGAGTCAA
>NW_006921626.1:15828146-15833398 GCF_000298275.1 Orycteropus afer afer | reverse complement strand
CAGAAGATATGAATAGACACTTCACCAAGGAGAATATTCAAGTGGCCAGCAAACATATGAAGAAATGCTCATGATCATTAGCTATTAGAGAGGTGCAAATCAAAACAACAATGAGATACCATCTTGCTCCAGCACTAGTAGCAAAGTTGAAGAAGACAGAAAATAACAAATGCTGGTGAGGATGTGGAGAGATTGGGACTCTGATACACTGCTGGTGGGACTGTAAAATGGTGCAAGCACTGTGGAAAGCAGCATGGCAATTCCTTTAAAAGTTGGAATTAGAAATAACCATGTGACTCAGCCATTCCATTACTAGGTATATATCCTAAAGAAGTGAGAGCCATGACAAGAACAGACATATGCACACCCCTGTTCATCACAGCACTATTTACAATAGCCAAAAGATGGAAACAACCTAGATGTCCATCAACTGAGGAATGGATATCCAAACTATGGTATGTACACACAATTGAATACTATGCAACGCTAAAGAATAATGTAGAATCTGTAAAACACCACATAACGTGAATGAACTTGGAGGACATTATGCTGAGTGAAATAAGTCAATCCCAAAAGGACAAATGTATTAATCTGTTATTGTAAAAGTGAAGGAAAGGTTAATCTATGGAAAGAAATTTTCTTTGTGAGTTGCCAGGGGTGGGAGGGGATGGTATAGAACACTGTTAGATAGATAGAGGTAAGTATTGATTTGGGTGAAGAGAAGGACAATGTACCAAACATTAGTGATCAATATGGTGGCATTGAGGAAGAGAAAGACATAGAGAGGTTCATGGGAAGTACAGACAACAAAGATGAACTCTTTTGCACATACAGTACTGCATAGTCAGTGAAGGCAAACATGGGTATATGGTTGGATAGATGGGTGGACAGGCTGAACTAGTAAAAAAAAAAAAAGAAGAAGAAGAACATGGCATAAGGATTGTGAGAAAAATCATTGACAACCAGTGATATGCAGATGTCACGACCTCGTTTCCTGAAAGTTAAGAACACATGAAACACTTAACTGATCAAGATCAGATCAGAGACTGCAGTCTTCTGTATAGATTTTACCTCAAGACAAAACAAAAATCCTTAAAAGTAGACCATAAGCAACATCACGCTGAATGGAGGAAAGATTGAAGTTGTCAGGGATCTCATTTTACTTGGATTCACAACCAACATCCATGGAATTGTTGTCGTTGTTGCTGTTATGTGCCATCGAGTCAGACCTGACTCATAGTGACCCCTTCTTGGGTTTCTGAGGTGCTATGACTACGGAAGTAGATTGCCCAACCCTCCTTCCAAGGAGTGGCTGGTGGGTTTGAACCGCCAGCCTTTTGGTTAGCAATCAAGTGCTGTAGGCACTATGCTACTAGAGCTCCTTCCATGGAATTAGCAGTCAAGAAATCAAACATCATATTGTACTGGCCAAATGCACTGGAAAAGACCTCTTTAAAGTATTAAGGAGCAAAGATATCACTTTGAAGACTAAGATGTATTTGACCCAGGCCATGTTATTTTCAGTTACCTCATGCACATGAAAGATGGGCAGTGAATAAGATGGCAAAAGAAATTGATGTCTTTAAATTGTGTTGTTGGTGAAGAATACGGAAAGTGCCATGGATTGCCAGAGGAACTAACAAATCTGTCCTGGAATAAATGCAGCTAGAATGTTCCTTAGCAGTGAATATGGCCAGACTTTGTCTTAACTGCTTTGGTCATGGTGTAAGAGGGGACTGTTTCCTGGAGAAGGTTATCATGCTTGGTAAAGTAGAGTATTGCAAAAAAGGGAGAGACCCTCAATGAGATAGATTGATGCAGTGGATGCAACAGTGGGCTCAAGCATAGCGAGGATTATGAGGATTGTGCAGGATCAGGCAGTGTTTTGTTCTGTTGTACATATGATTGCTGTGAGTCAGAGCAGACGCATTGGCATCTAACAACAATAAATATTCCTTCTGTTCCTTTTTCTCATCTCTTTCTGGCATTCCCATTACAAATGTGTTATACCTTTAATTGTTTCATTGGTCTTGGATATTATATTTCTTTTTTAAATTATTCTTCTTCTTTGCTTTTAATTTTGGGACATCTCTACTGATATATCTTCAAGCTTATTGATTCTTTCTTTGATAAGTCCATCAAAGGCATTCTTCGTATCTGTTACAGTGTTTTTGGTTTCTAGTGTTTCCTTTATGTAAGTTCTGAGGCTTGCTGTTCTTTCAGCTATAATCACCTTTCATTATATTGGAACTCTACTGATGTGGTTGTATGATGTAGGGGAGGGGAGGCAATGTTTATTCCTATGATTATGTCCCATTATTTTAGTAAGCCCTTGGCTGTAACGTTCAGAAATGCTTCTCATCTCCAGCCTCCTTGCCTCATAGGTGAGATTGGAAGGCTAGCAGCAGCTGAAATTAGCTGATTATTTAACTTCACACACATTGACGAGTGAAGGGGACTAGAGTTGGGTATTTCCCTTTTCTGAGGGTGGTTAGATTTTGGTAAAAACCCAGTTTGATTTTGTTCTGGTAAGACAGCTTCTGTTGAGTGCAGGCCTTATAAGTAGAACAGAGAGCTCTGGGTACATTTTAAAACATTTATTCTCTCCATCTGCCAAAAATATATGGAGATTTTTCCTGATTTTCACAGTGAGAACCTAGTGGGGCTCCTGGAACTAAAATTCAAGAAAGTGTAGGAGTCCTTTTAAGACTGGCCTCTATCTCCTGGAGCTTTCAGCTCTCAAGCTAGTGCATAATGAGCCTCTAGCAGTTTTTAAATTACTGTTTAAAATGTTCCTACTTGTATTGGCTGCAGCTGAGAGCTTCTGCTCCTGGCCTTCTGTCAGGTAAGATGTGCTTCTCTGTACCTGCCTTCAATTTTTGGAGCAGCAGTTTACCTTTTGACCTCAATTCTTGGATGGCTCTAAGAACAATTACTGATTTTAAGCTTGTTCAGCTTTTCCTTTATTGTTATGAGGATGGGAATAATGCCACCCAAGCTCTTTATATATCTGACTGGAAGCCAGAGGTCCAATTAGTATATTTTAAATTCCTTTTTTATTCCTAGATACTTATTTTACCAATGTTATGTTTGTTGTTTGGTGCTGTTGATGTGGCTCTGACTCCTTGGGACCCTGTGTACTAATACATAACTCCAATCACTCTTATGAAATACTTTGTTTACTTTGCTAGTGATGATGAGATGAAGTAACTCTTAAACTGTTTATTTATGTGGTAAAATCCAAGGAGAGATAATACACAAAATGACTTAAATATATTTTGAGTTTAAGATTATGCTGTCCAGAAAAAGCACTCTATTAACGATAAATTAATTATTCTATTTGAGAAATTGAAATGATTTCTTTTACAAGAATTAGAAGTCATTGTATTTTATTTCGATGAATTAATTATAATTTGTGGGTTTGTGTGTGTGTGTGTGTGTTTATCCTGTTCATTGTGTTTTGTGCTTCCTAGATCTGTGGTTTGGTGTCTGTCATTAATTTTGGAAAATTCGTAGCCATTATTACTTCAAATATTCCTATTCCTTTCTCCTGTCTCACTCTGCTGTTCCTGTTACAACTATGTAAGAATACATTGGTGAAAAAAGTTTTGCCATATTGTGTTTCAACCTTGGACTAATTAATCCTTTGTATAAGGGTACTAGAGAGATAAAGACATTGAGACTGAATTAAAAATTGTGAATTTCACAGATCAGCTTTATGGTTAAGACAGAAGTCTCTAGAGTCAATATATGGGCTATGACCAAATTATGTCATTGACTGTAACCTTGGATGTGTTACTTAGTATATCCTAGTCTCAGTTTTCTCATTTGTCCTTTGTGCCACTTCACAGGATTGCTGTGAGAGTAGATGACATAATTTGTGTAGAGTGGCTAATAGAGTGCCTGGCACATAGTAACCTATAGTTAAATGTTAGGTTTTTTTTTCCCCCTTTTGTTCTATTCCTCACAATTTTTTCCCTAATTCCTAACCATAGGAGCTCTGATTGCTCAGTGGTTAAAGCATTCGACAGCTAACCACAAAATTGGCAGTTCAAACTCTTAAGCTACTGCATGGGAGAATGATGAGGCAGACTGCTGCTTCCTTAAAGAATAACAGCCTTGGAAAGCCTATTGGCCAGTTCTATTCTGTTCTATAGGGTCGCTGTGAATTGGAATTGACTAGATGGTGGTAGGTTTGATTGTGGTATTCCTAACCATGCCACAGAGGAAACATAGATGCTTCACTTTTGGAATATAATGTTTTTTTTTTTTTTTTTTTCCCAATTTTAATATATCATTCTCTATACTCCATAAATATTGCAGAAAAATTGATGCTATGAACACTTGACTTTCATAGAAACAGGGTATTAAGATTAGTTCATGTAGGTGGATTTTGTTTCTGAAGCATGGAAAATGTTACCACTAAATCATAACTTTCAGTTAATTAAGTTATACAACAGGATTTGGTATAATGCCAAGTGATTATATTTTACCCTAATAAAGAACCAAACCATGATGTTACAGATTTTAGTTATCTCATTGACAGTTATAATTAATTTAATAATCTAAATTGCTCTTTCATCTGATTTAAACTTTAATTATTGTTAGTATTTTCTTTGGTGATGCTATTTAATGCATACGCTTTGGAAATTTACTTAGTCAAATAAAATTTGGGAAAATAACATTGAGAAAAGTTGGTGTTAAGTAGATAGTTTACATACAATGGCTATTGAATTTATCTTGTGGAAAGTAACTATTAAGCACTTACCGTATATAGAATATTGTATGATCATATTTTTAGTGTGCATGGAATGTGATGTAGCCTTTAAGAAAAATTTGTTAGATCTCTATGTACTCATGTAGAAAGATGTCCACATATGCCATTGGTACTTGATAAAAAAAGAAATTACAGACTACTATGATCTCATTTGTTTTAGGAAAGAAGATAGGGAAGGGTGGATACCACATGAATATATTAATGTGTGTGTGCATGTGCATGCTTATGTTTACACAGATAATTTCTGTGAAAATACTCAACAAAAAGTTAATGATTGTAACCTGTAAACAGTAACAATTAGAGTATTGGGGCATGACTCAGACTTTTACTTTCTATTTGACCTTTCAGTTCTTTTATTATTATTATTATTATTATTATTTTTAATTGTGATTTGGGTGAAGATTTACAGAGAAAATTCACTTTCCATACAGCACTTCACATATACTTTGTCTCATGTCATTGACCACAGTTTACC
>NW_006921626.1:15793108-15823451 GCF_000298275.1 Orycteropus afer afer | reverse complement strand
ATTTCCAGCCATACATTTCTATAGTTCTTCAAGATATACTATTATTACTATTATAGTAGTGAAAATCTGTTCTCAGAATAAATTAAAACTCTTACAAATCAATAACAAGGTAATCCACTACAGAAAATGGCCAAAGTGTGAATAGTTAAAAGAAATAGAAAGCTCAGATGTCCAGTAAACGTATGTAAAGTTACTCTTCTGCACCTGTAATTAGGAATATGATTCAAAAACAATAAGATTATCATTTCACACTCTTCATATGGGCAAATAGTTAAACATCTAACAATGCCAATTGTATCTCAGAGTGTAGGGAAAAGGACTCTTTCATACGGTAGTGGTAATTGGCTGTCTCTGATAAAGATGAAAATGCTTATAATCCAGCATTTCTATTTCTAAGTATATACCCTAGAGAATCGTTTGTACATCTTTGCATTGCAATATTGCATTGATAAAAAAAATTGGAAATCAATTAAATATCTATTAATTAGAGCATTGCATAAATAAATCCATTTGTATTTGAACAATGGAATTCTATAGCATTTAAAAGGAAAGCAATCATGTATGAATGAATACTGAAAATATAATACTGAGTAAAAAGTAATCAAGTTGGAAAGGGATAGACAAAATTGTACCTTTCTAAAAAGCATAGAGCTTTAGCCTTCTAGGTCCATTGACACATGTAAGCTAGGCTTATGAAAAATGTTTTTGTTGTTATAACTAACTGCAGGGATATTTTTGTAAAAATAATAAATTTCTGCTGAAACACTGCAAAAAGAAATCGTACCTTTCATGTAAATTTTCAAAATATATAGCAATACCATTCTTTACGGACACATGTATATAACCAAAGCATATGATTGGAAGGGTATACACTAATTTCAGATTATTTATTATATCTGGGGAGAAAGGGAAGAGAATGAGATGGAAGTGGGAAGACTGAAACTTATATCTCATTTGCTATAAAATACAAACTATAATGGTATATTTAATATAAGATTTTTAAAAAATACATTTTTCTACCAGAATGGGAATAATGAGAATGTTGACACAATGTGCAAAATTTAACCAATGTCACTGAACCATATTTGTAGAAATTGTTAAATGGGAACCTAATTTTTTGTGTAAACCAAAAACCCACTAAAGACTTTTTAAAAATAATGTATTGTTCCAGTTTTCTATTTCTTAAGGTTTTTGTGCAACTTCATTGAGCTGCTGAAAAGTCATATAATATGCATGTATGCTTTCAAGACAGAAATAGTGTAATAAACACAATAAACAATTATTTGCACAATATACTTACTGTATAATTTTACATAAAGTGTTTTCTATCTAATTTTTTTTTCTTTTCCTTTTCAGACAGCATGTTTTCGAGAAGAAAGGGATGTATTAGTTAATGGAGACAATAAATGGATTACGACTTTGCACTATGCTTTCCAGGATGACAATAACTTAGTAAGAATCATTTATATATCTTTTTGTATACTTAATTTTTCCATGTCAGAATTTAGCCTTATTTTCCTTAAAAGTTATTTATATGTAGATGTTATATTGAAAACAACTGTGTTTCACAGAGTAAAAGTTGTTCATTTGATATGTGATGTGCTTTCCTGAGTAACTTAGTGCCTTTCCATTGGAATTCTTTATACTGTTTATTAAGCAAGTCAAAATTATTCCAGACCAATTAAATTTCTCTGTGAAATTCTATAGGAGATACTTAGAATATTTTCATTTCAGGATTTTTCTAATATATTTTATTTGTAATATTTTGTTGGTACTTAAAATTTTACATGTTTTCCAAAGTGGTCGTGTGCTATTTTAAGTAAAGGTACATTTAGAACCAGTTACATCTAAATTTTTATTAATGTCATGAACTTCCTGACAACAGAAGTTAAAGGAAAGAGCTTGCAAAAAAATAAAAAATTAGAAGCACTACCAATTTAAAATAAAGGCAAGTGAAGAGATAAGCAAGTGAATACAGAAGTAAGATTAAATCTACTACAATTCAGTATATAGTTCTTTGTCCTGATATTGAGAGTTCTTCATTTTCTGACCTCTGTTTTTATTTTGTTTCAAGATTAATTTTCCAGCATCACCATTCATCCAACATGTGTTGAGTTCCTGCTATGTGCCAGACAGTACGCTGAGTACTGGGATATAAAAATTATTAAAGCATTATTTTTCGATAAATATTTTTTGGGCATATGCTATGTGTTAGGCACTGTTCTCTAGATTCTGGAGATAGAGTAATAAACCAGAAAAAAAGATCTCTTTTGTTTCTTTTTTTAAGGATCTCTTCTCTTACTGTGTTATATTCTAGTGAGAGTTGTCAGACAATAAAGCAAAAATCAAGTTAATGATTTTTTCAGATTGTAACTGTTAGGAAGTAATTACCACAGGATAATGGACGAGAGGTGACAATAGCCAGGGGGCTGTACATTAAATAGGGTGGTGAGGCATGGCCTCTCTGAGGTGACCTGAATGATAAGTAGGAACCATTCAAAGATCTGAGAGAAGAGAGTCCAAAATGGAGGAATAGCTGGTACAAAGGCAAAAGAGGGCTTGGATATTTTTTGAGGAGCAGAAAGAAGGTTTAGTGCCATAGGATTATAGACAAAAAGAGAAGAATCATGGAAGATGGAGGTCACAAGAGTATAAATCATATGTGGAGTTTGAATTTCCTAGTAATTTTAATGGAAAGCCATTTGAGGGCCTTTTCTTTTTGAATGAAATCAATGAAGTTAAATTTATTAATATATAATTTAAATGGTTGGTTTTGTCTTCCTTGAATGTCCCCTTGGACTGTTTTTGTATGTTGATCTTGTATCCTGCCACTATGCTAAATCTTTCAATAAGTTCCAGTAGTTTTCTTGCTAATTCTCTTGGGTTTTCTATATATATATGATTGTGTCGTCTGCAAATAGGGGTAGTTTTACTTCTTCCTTACAAATTTGGATGCCTTTGATTTCCCTTTCTTGCCTTATTGCCCCAGCTAGGATTTCTAAGATAATGTTGAATAGCAGTGGAGATAGAGGGCATTCGTGTCTGGTTCCTGCTTGCAAGGGGAATGGTTTCAGTTTCTCTCCATTGAGATTAATGTGGGCTGTTGATTTTGCATATATGCCCATTTTTATGTTGAGGGATTTCCCATCTATTCCAATTTTTCTGAGAGTTTTTATCAGGAATATATATTGGATTTTATCATATGCCTTTTCTACATCTATTTACATGATCATGTGGTTATGTTGATAGTTTTAATGATGTTGAACCCATCCTTGCATACCTGGTATGAATCCCACTTGGTTGTTATGTATTATTTTTTTTATAATATTGTTGGAGTCTGTTGACTAGGATTTTGTTGAAGATTTTTACATCTATATTATGAGGGATATTGGCCTGTAGTTTTCCTGTCTAGTGGTGTCTTTGTCTGATTTTGGTTTCAGGGTCATGCTTTCTTCATGAAATGAACTTGAGAGGATTCCATCCTTTTCTGTGTTCTGCAATAGTTTGAGTAGGATTGATGTCAACTCTTCTCTGAATGATTGGTAGAATTCTTCATCGAAATCATCTGGGCCAGGACTTTTTTTTTGTTGGTAATTTTTTTATGGCCTGTTAAATTTCTTCTTTTGTTATGGGTCTGTTCAAATTTTCTGCCTCAGTCTGTGTTACTTTAGATAAATAGTGTGTTTCTAGAAATCTGTCCATTTCTTCTCGGTTTTTTAATTTGTTGGAATACAGTTCTTTATAGTATCCTGATATTATTCTTTTTACTTCTGTTGGTTCTGTTGTGACATCACCCCTTTCATTTCTTATTCGTGTTATTTGCATCTTCTCCTTCTTTTCCTTTGTTAAGTTTGCCAGTGGTTTGTTGATTTTCTTAATCTTTTCAAAGAATCAACTTTGAGCCTTGCTAATTTTTTTTATTGTATCCCTCTTTTCTATTTCATTTATTTCTGCTCAAATTTTTGTTATTTCTTTTCTTTTCTTTTATTTTTTAAATTCCCTCTATTACCCAGTGATTTTTGAGGAGGTTATTACTCAATTTCCACGTGTTTGCTCTTTTTCCATCAGTCTTCTTAGTATTGATTTCTAATTTTATAGCATTGTGATCTGGGATGTGTGTTACTTTTTAAAAAAACATTTATTGAGTCTATCCTGGAGCGTGTTCCATGTGTGCTGGAAAAGATTGTATATCATGCTTTTGTTGGGTGAAGTGCTTTATGTCTATAAGGTCAAGTTGATTGATCATGTTGTTTAGTTCTTCTGCTTCTTCATTGAGTTTCTTTCCAGTTGCTCTATGTGTTATTGAAAGTGGTATTTTAAAGTCTCCTACTATTACTGTGGAGTCATCTATTTGTCTTTTCAGTTCTGTTAAAATTTGATTTCTGTATTTTGGGGCTTATTCATTGGGTGCATAGATAATTATTATAGTTATATCCTCTTGTTCAGTTGATCCTTTAATCATTATATAATGTCCTTCCTTGGCTCTTAAGGTCATTTTTGTATCAAAGTCTATTTTATCAGCAATTGATATTGCCAGCCCTGCCCTTTTTTGGTTGCCATTTGCTTGATACATCTTTTTCCATCCTTTGATTTTTAGTCTGTTTTTATCTTTGTGTCTATGGTGTATCTCTTGTAGACAGCATATTGATGGGTCATGGTTCTGGTTACCTAGTGCTGATGTGACAGGAATATACCACAAATGGGATGGCTGAACAAACAGGGGTTTATTCTCTTACAGTTTGGAGGCTTTCAGTCCGAGTTCTAAGTGCCAAGCTCTAGGGGCTGGGTGAGAGCCCCTCAACCTTGGGCTTCAGCTCTGCCTCCAGCTCCCGGCCCACTGAAGCTATTGGCTTTTCTTCACTTAGACAGCTGTTGGCTGCTGATATTGACAAGCCCAAGGTTGACAAGTAAAAAGGCACAGTCCCAATGTTACCAAACAACATGGTAGACCATTAATTCAAGTCCATTGAAAGTCCCAGGGTGGGCAGAGCATGGCAGGCTGCTGAACAATGACATGACTACATGCAGGGTTCAAGCGTACCATAAGCTAGAGACCATTCCCAAAGCTGCTGCTTATATATGGGAAGCAGACCACATCCCTAAAGCAGCTACTCAGCTGCTTGTGGTAGATCCCACCATGGAGTTGATTACCAGTCTCATCATGGGGAAATAACTACCACTAGCTGCCCAGCCCACTCAACCAAACCTAGCCAATTTGACACACAACCTTAACTAACACAGTCATGTTTTCTTATCCAGTCTGTAACTCTGTATCTTGAGTGGTGCATTTAATCCATTTAAGTGTAGTTCCTGACAAGTATGAATTTATCAATGTCATTTTGTTATGTATTATTTTGTGATGTTACTGATTTCTTTGTTTCATATACTTTTCTGTGCTGAACTCATTTTTTCTATGAATCATATTATCTTCTCCTTCATTGCTATTTTTTTAGTATTTGCTAAATATTTGTGCTTGTTCTCTTTTTCATTTTGATGCAACAACAAAAACGCAACGCCCTGCCATCAAGTTGGATCCGACTCATAGCCACCCCTCCTTGGGTTTCCAAGGCGGTATCATTACAGAAGTAGATTGCCCAACCTTCCTTCTGAGGATTGGCTGGTGGGTTTGAACCACCAGCCTTCTGGTTAGCAGTCAAATGCCTTAGGCACTATGCCACCAGAGCTCCTTTTTGATCCTATTATTTTTCTTTGAGGTTACACTGTGATTTATAATATTCTTGCCAAGTGTAAAACAATCTCTTCTATCTCGCAGTTGTCTTGACTTCCTTAACATTTAGAAGTTTTGTAACTAGACTCTTTATTTCCTTTTTGGCCTATAGTTGTGCTCATTTACCAGTTGATGTCTTTGGTTCCCTATATACAGTCATGTAAGCTTATTTTACTTTGGATACTTCTATAACTGGGTTGGTTTCTGGGTTATGTCATTATTTGTGTTAATCATTGGTTGTTGTTTGCTGTTGTTGGTTCTCTATCTGAAGGACTCCCTTTAATATCTTCTGTAAGGTTGGTCCAGTTTTAATAAATTCTCTTAATTTCTGCTTATCTGGAAATATCCTAATTTTACTCTCATTTTTCAAGGGATAGTTTTGCTGGGTATATAATTCTTGTTTGGAAATATTTTTCTTTCAGGGCTTTATATATATTATCCCATTACCTTCCCACCTGCATGATTTCTGCTTAGAAATCCGGATTTAGTCTTATTGGTTACCCTTTGTATATGTGCAAAACCTTTTCATTTTCCCATGTTACTCTCAGGATTCTTTCTTTGTCTTTGGTTTTGGTGAGTTTGATGATGATGATATATGTCTTCGTGATTTTCTTTTGGAGTATATCCTGTTTGAGGTTTGTTGAACTTCTTGAATTAATATATACTTGTCTTTCATCATATTAGGGAAATTCTCTTCCAACAAACATTTGACAGTTTTATCTGTGGTTTTATATGTCTTTTCCTGTTCTGGAATTCCAGTTACACATAGCTTATTCCTCTTGATTTTATCTCACATGAATCCTAGGCTTTCTTCATTTTGTTTTCATCTTGTGTCTGATTGATTCCTTAATGAGGTAGTATTGAGGTATTTGTCTTCAATCTCATTAATTTTGTCTTCCCTTAAGTTGATTCTACTCCTTTGACCATTGAATGTGTTATCTCTTTCTGAAATTTTAGTATTAATCTTCTGGATCTCTATTTTTTGTTTTTGTGTCATTTCTAATTTTTTATGTATGTTGTCAATTTGTTCTTGTACTGTTTTTACAAAATTGTTCTAGAGTGTTTTTTGTGTGTTTTCCTTAATTTTGTCAGTGTTTTCCTTGATCTGTCTCTCAATACATTGAAGATACCCAAATATAATTCTTTTGAATTCCTTATCAGGCAGTTCCAATGCTTCTTCTTACTCAGGTATGTTTTCTGATTTTATATCTTGGTCATTTGTTTCTACTACTTTATTTTGCTTTCTTGTGTGGGCTGTGATGATCTGTTGTCTCCAAGACATTGTGGTGGTGGTGTATTTATGTTTAATTTGTGGTTCTATGTTGATGTGATTTGTGCAAGAAGTCCTCCCCACCCCTTTATTTTATTTTAATATATCTGTGTGAGCATGGTACTGTTCTCCTCTATTCACTAGCTGGCAACACTTTCAGACTCACCACCTGTCTCCTGGTGGGTGTTACAGAGAATGAGAATGTGTGCACAGATCTCTGTTAGCTTTTTGTAAAGAGCAGTTGAGGGTGAGTTGAGTTGGGATTGGTCAGCTGGTGCAAAAGCAAGTGATGGCCATCATTCAGTGGGTGTGACTGCAGGAGTTACGGGTACAGTTGGGTTCTGTGGGAATGGTTTCTGTCTCCCAGTCAGCTGGACATACATACATAAATAAACAAACTAAAAAAATTTAAAAGAATAGAAAACTGAAACTGCATAAACAAAAAGGAACAATCACACACACACAAAAGAAATGCAAGAAGTGAGAAGAAAAAATTTCAAAATGTATTAAAAAAGGATAAATGATAATATGAAAAAGAGAAAAAAAAAAAGCCATATCTGTGGAGGGTGGAATGAGAGAAAAGAGCAAGAGTAAAAGAATAGTAAAGAACAAATGGGAAAACTGCAAAAGGAAAAACTAGAGATAGGAAGAACCAAAAGAAAGAAAGTAGAAGGGAACTAGGAAAAGGGAAGAGAAAAAAGGAATGGGGGAAAAAAAATCAAGAACTGTGGAGGGATGGGAAAGAGGAAAAAAAAAAGGGGGTTGGGAGAAAGGATGAAAATAAAACCATAATTTAAAAACAAAAGTAAAACTGTGGGGGTGGGGCACTGCCTCCAGGCTCTATCAGGGCACAGTTTGGAATGGAATTCCTGTTGATGAAGAAGGTGGATGGATGTGGAGGATTGTCACACCCCTATTGAGCAAGTGGTTGTGGGATATAAGAGCAACAAAGGGAAAATCTCACTTTTCCAGTTGTCAGCCTCCAATGCGGTCATTTGTGCTCTCCCTGGCAAGCAGAGTGTACTCATATGTCACTGTCCAGTTAAGAGTGCCACTTACATACATCCAAAGTGGCCACACCTACCACCCATAAATCTTCAAAATAGCTGCATCCTCAAGATAGCTGCATCCTCGAGATAGCTGCTGGCAGTACACAGGTCTGTTTGTGTCTTTTCCTGCCATTTTCCTTTCTCATTGTCAGGCATCAATTCAGTCCGTGACCATGCAGTCCTCAGTGAGCAAAGATAATACTCAGGTTGCCATCAGGAAATATTAAAAATGGCTGTGCCCCCAGGACAGCAGCTGGCAGTTCACTGCTCTGTTTGTCTCCTGACTCACTGTTTCATTCAAGTTCTTCTAGTTAGTATTTGATCCACTTTTTTGTCCTTCCCTCCAAAGCTCAAGGTTTCAGGATCATCTTCTGCATTGGTTTCAAGTGGTTTCTCATTGCTTTGTTGCAGAGGGTTTATGTAGCTTATATGCCTATTCTGCCATCCTGCCAGAACCTCTATGTTTAATTTTTTAATGAACCACAAACTGTTTTGCACTATAGACCGTACAAGGGTTCCAATTGCTCCACATCCGCACACAGTTGTTATGTGTTGTTTTTCTAATGATAACCATCCTGTTGAGGGTGAAGTGATATCTCACTGTGGTTTTAATTTACATTTTTCTAGTAACTAATTATGTTAAGCATCCTTTCAGATACTTATTGGTCATTTCTTTATCTTTGGAAAAACGTGTATGGTTGTTCTTTGTCCATTTTTAAAATGTGCTGTCTTTTTGTTGTTGAGTTGTCAGCGTTCTTTATATATTCTGGTAGTAAACCATTATAAGCTATGAGTTAGAATTGACTTGATAGCAATGGGTTTGTTTTTTTTTTTTTTTTTGGTTTACTGGTTATTTAATAAGATGTTTCATTTCTACATATTTGTGTATTTTCTAGTTTTCTTTCAAGTCTAATTTCTTTCCTTTGTAGTTGGAAAAGATGCTTTGCATGAGTTCAGTCTTTCTGAATTTATTGATACTTGTTTTGTGACATCGTTTATGGTTTATCATGGAGAAAGATCCATGTGTACTAGAAGAAAATGTGTTCTGTTGTTGTTGGGTGGGCTGTTCTACATATACCTGTTAGATCTGGTTGGTTAGTAGTGCTGTTCTAGCCCTCTGTTTTCTTACTGATTTCCTGTGTAGATGTTCACTTCATCATTGAAAGTGTTTTATTGAAGTTTTCAGCAATTATTGTAGAAGTGTCTGTTTTTCTCTCCAGTTCTGTCAATGTTTGCTTTATATATCTGGAGCCTGTGTTGTTAGGTAAAAGGTCCCTAGAAGGCACCAACAGTTTGCACTTGGCTGCTTACAGAAATATTGGCTATTTGAGCCCATCCAGTGGTGCTGCAGATGAAAGGCCTGGTGATCTGCTTCCATGAAGAACATAATCAAGAAAACACTATGGATATCAGTTCTACTTTGTAACACTTGGGGTTGCCATGAGTTGGAATTAATTCAAGTTCAGTGTGTTTGGTTTTTGTTTGTTTAAGGTGTGTGTGTATATATATATATATATATATATATTTATAATTGTTACAGCTTCTTGATGAAGTGATCCTTTTATAATCATGTAATGCCCTTCTTTGTCTCTTGAAACAGATTTTTGACTTAAAGTCTGTCTATCTGATTTAACATAGCCATCCCATCTTTGTTTGGGTAATATTTGCATGGAATATATTTATGTATATATCATCGTTTCCTTTTAACCTGTTTTATTTGGATCGAAAATGTATCTCTCATAGATAGCAAAAAATGAGATCACGTTTTCTAATCCACTTTGCCAGTCTCTGCCTTTGGAATGGAATGTTTAATCTATTTATATTAAAATTTATTACTGATAAGGAATGACTTCTTTAGCCACTTTACTATTTGTTTACTATGTGTCTTACACTTTTTTGTTCTTCATTTCCTCCTTTACCTTCTTTTGTGTTCAATTCTTTGTAGTGAAACATTTTTGATTCCCTTCTCCTTTACTGTTACGTGCATGTATGTATATATTATTATTGCATACCATGTGGACTATGTTTAAAAAATTTTTTTTTGGAAAATTTACAGAGCAAAATGGGTTCCCATTCAACAATTTCCATGCATACTATTCAGTGATAATGGTTACATTCTTCACATTGTGTCTACAGTTGCATTATTTTGGTTCTAATTGTTCTGTTTCCCATAACCTAATCTCCTTGCACTGCTAACTTCTTAGCTGTGCTTCAGAGTGTTTTTTAACTATTTGGTTTCATATAGACTTTTTTTAATGGAGCACTGTACTCACCGGTAATATCCTTTATTTGGTGTGCCAGTCTGTTATTTTGCAAAAATGTGACCTTTAGATAATTTTGGTTCAGAGTTTAGAGAGTGTCTCAGAGCAAGAGTCTACAGGAGTCCTATAGTCTCAACTGGTGTTTGAAATGCAAAAGTTGGTAACAAAGGAACATCAATAGTTGAAAAATATGGCCTTGGTGATATAAATAATGCCGGAGATCATATGATAGAATTTTGCAAGACAAATGACTTAATTGATTGCAAATATCTTTTCTCTACAACATAAAGAGCAGCTATACACATGTACTTTGCCAGATGGAATACATCGAAATCATATCAACTACATATGTGTAAAGAGACAGTGGAGAAGCCTAATATCAACAGTTAGAAAAAGGCTATGGACCAACCGTGGAACAGACCACCAATTGTTCATATGTAAGCTGAAGTTGAAGTTGAAGAAAATTTTAAGAATTCCACGAGAGTCAAATTACGACCATAAGCATATCCCATCTGAATTTAGAGATCATCTGAAGAATAGATTTGATATATTGAATACTAATGATAAGACTAATGATAAGACGGAGCTCTGGTAGCATAGTGGCTAAGACACTTGCCTGCTAACCAGACGGCTGGCGGTTCAAACCCACCAGCCACTCCTCGGAAGGAAGGTTGGGCAATCCTACTTCCGTAGTGATACTGCCTCGGAAACCCAAGGAGGGGTCGCTGTGAGTCTGAGCCGACTCGATAGCACATAACAACAACAACAACAACAACAACAACAATGATAAGACCAGACAAGTTGTGCAATGACATCAAGAACATCATACATGAAGAAACAAAAGATCATTAAAAAGACAGGAAAGGACAAAAAGACCAAAATGTATGTCGGAAAATACTCTGAAACTTGCTCTTGAACAGGCAGTAGCTAAAGTGAATGGAAGAAACGGTAAAGTAAAAGATCTGGTAAAGTAAAAAACAGAACATTTCAAAGGGTAGCTTGAGAATACAAATTGTAATGAAATGTACTAAGAATTGGAGTTAGCAGACCAAAAGGGAAGAACACATTCAACCTTTCTCAAGCTGAAAGAATTGAAGAAAAAACTCAAGCCTCAAGTTAAAGAAGATGGAAAGAATACACAGTGTCACTATAGGAATTGGTCAGTGTTCAGCCATTTTAGAAGTTAGTATGTGATCTGGAACCAATGGTGGTATTGAAAAAAGAAGGCCAAGTTTCACTGAAGGAATTGGCAAAAACCAAAAAACAAACAAACAACAACAACAACAAAAAAACATGGCTCCAGAAATTGACAGAATACCAATTGAGATTTTTCAACAAATAGATGCAACACTGAAAGTGTGCATAAGTCTGTGCCAAGAAATTTGAAAGACGGTACCTGGCCAACCAACTAGAAGAGATCCATTTTTGTGCCCGTTCCAAGGAAAGGTGATCCAACAGAATGTGGAAATTATTGAACAATATCATTAATGTCACATGCAAGTAAAATTTTGCTGAAGATAATTAAAAAGCAATTGCAGCAGTACCTAGACAGACAACTGCCAGAAATGCAAGCTGGATTCAGAAGATAATGTGGAATGAGGGCTATTGCAGCTGATGTCAGATAGATTTTGGCAAAAAGTAAGGAATATCAGGAAGATGTTTACCTGTGTTTTATTGACTGTCAAAGTTATTTGACTGTGTGGATCATAACAAAGTGTGGATAATATTGTAAAGAATGGAATTCCAGAACAGTTAATTGTGCTCATGAGGAACCTGTACATAGATCAAGAGACAGTCATTTGAATAGAACCAAGGGATAGTGCATGGTTTAAAATCAGGAATGATGTGTGTCAGGGGTATATCCATTGACCATACTTACTCAATCTGTGTGCTGAGAAAACAGTCTGAGAAGCTGGACTATATGAAGAGGAACATGGAATTGGGATTAGAGGGAAACTCATTAACAACCTGTGATAGGCAGATGAGAAGACCTTGTTTGCTGAAAGCTGAGAAGACTTAATATACTTACTGATGAAGATCAATGACAATAGCCTTCTTTATGGATTACATCTTAACATAAAGAAAACAAAAATCCTCACAACTGGATCAGTTAACAACATCATGATAAATTGTGAAAAGATTGAAGTTGTCAATGATTTCATTTTACTTATATCCACAGTCAGTGCCCATGGAACCAGTAGTCACAAAATCAAAGGACATATTCCTGCATTGGACAGATCTTCTGCAAAATACCTCTTGAAAGTGTTAAAGAGAAAATGTTACTTTGAAGACTAAGGTGACCCTGACCCAAGCTATCATCTCTTCAGTAGCCTTATATGTATATGATAGCTGGACAGTGAATAAGGCAGACCACAGAAGAACTGATGCATTTGAATTGTGTTGGTGAGGAATATTGAACATACTATGGAATGCCAGAAGAACAAAAAATCTGTCTTGGAGGAAGTATAGCCAGAATGCTCCTTAGAAGTGAGAATGACCAGATTTCATCTCTCGTACTTTGGTCATGTTTCAAGAGGGACCGGTCCCTGGAAAAGGATATCATGCTTGGTAAAGTAGAGGGTCGGCAAAAAAGGGGAAGACCCTCAAGGAGATGTATTGACACAGTGACTGCAAAGATGAGCTCAAGCATAGCAAGGATTGTATGGCTGGTGCAAGACTGGACTTTGTTTTGTTCTGTGGTATGTAGGGTTGCTGTGAGTTGAAATCGACTTTATGGCACCTAAGAGCAACAACAATGATATAATATAATATAATGTATACACATATGCATGTGTACATATAATACATTTATGTAAAACAATCCAGGAAATAATAAAAAGTTACACCATAATCTGTAATCTAACACATCAGAGATAATCTCTATCAATATTTTGATGTATATTTCTAATCTTTTTTTTTCCCAATGCACATATACTCATGTCCTTAAGGGTCCACATCTGAAATTAGTTGACTTCTGTTTACATATACTTGAGAAAAGTACATTCTAGGATTGACACGTTTTCAGAAAATAGGAAAAGAAATAAATGTATGGTGAGAATTACTATATGCTATATATGAGTGGTTTCTAAGTGTTGATCCATGATCTGGTGGTGATTATAAAAAAGTTCTTAATAGTTCAAGATAAAGAGAATGCAATGATGAAGAAAAAGAATTTATTTAACATAAAGGACAATTGTATAATCTAAATTTTTCCCTCCCCTTTTACTTCTTGGATAGTTAAAATGTTCAGAGTTCTATGAAATGTTGGTGAAACTTTGTAGTCTTGTTGTTAGTGATGATGATGATGATGATACTTTTTAATTTTCTTACATTGCAAAATACACCACCAACAAAAGGATGATAGTCCTGTGTTGTCTCCTGCCTCAATTTTTTATTGTATTTTACTGTCCTGTGTAATTTAAAAGTCTAGAAATGACTGCTGATGATCATCTTACATAGCTTCTTATTAATCAACCATGTAACTGTTTGACTCAGTGCTATTGGACCTTAGATTAACTTTTCATTATATTATTATTCATTGAGTATGTTTTATTTTTTCATTCCCAGTACCTGGTTATGGATTATTATGTTGGTGGGGATTTGCTTACTCTGCTCAGCAAATTTGAAGACAGATTGCCTGAAGAGATGGCTCGATTTTACTTGGCTGAGATGGTGATAGCAATTGATTCAGTTCATCAACTACATTATGTACACAGGTAAGTAAGATGGTCCTGCATTTGGCTTATCAGATTTATCAGGTAATTTTAGAAGCTGAGATCTATTTTTACCAAATTTGTTATGGTCTCAGATACATTTCTCTTGTCAATCAAGATAATTTATTTTGAGATGGTTTTAATTCTTGTTATTGTCATTATTTTTCAGCATTAAAGAACTGATGGACCTGCTTATATCCATATATATGTATATATGTAGATTATCTTAAAGTTTCAACTTCCAGGCAGAATTTCTACAGAATGCTTCTAAGAAAATGCTGTTATTTAAAGTTGTGTATCATTTTCCTTTACAGAAGAAGTATGCACTGACCAGTTTTCTTATAACTAAATCTCATATGCTGGTATTAGCCAGAGTACTAGGCCATAAATCATAGGTTCACTTCCTAAGACCAATATTATATATTTTTTGTTTCTTAAGAAAATAATGTCAAGGATGGAATAAATGCCAAAATAAAGATATTTTTCCTGGAAAGTGATCATTTTGATGGCCAAAGAATAATAATTACACCACTTGACACATATAATGATTTATTTAAAAATTTGTCCACAAATGTGGGTTATATTGTATATGATTTAGAATAAAGTGAAAAGAGAGAGGTGGGCCTATTAGCAAAATTGTTTCTTAAATAGAATTATTTTACCTATTGATAGAAGTTAAAGATCCCTTTCTTTGTAAACAGTTTGTAATAATTTTTGTGTGATAAATACTTTTTAAATGTATTGGGTGGTTTAAAAACAGCTTCACATTTTAAAATTAAAGAAAATGGGAAATGATAGCAAAATCATTGGTGAATTAATCATTCAAATAAGAAAATACTTTGAGCAAACTGTGAGAAAGAAAAAGAGATGTTGAAGAGAAGTAAGTAAAGGGGTGCTGCACTGGTAGAGAGAAGTTAAATTGTTGTTTTAAAAGTTTAACATGCATCAAAATCATAGGGCTTGTTAAAATCATATTTTTGTGCCCCAGCACACAACTGCACTCTTGTGGTCTCCAGAGTGAATGGGAAACCAAAGTGCTTTTTCATTATTCAAACAGTAACCCAAGGTCCTGAGATTTGCCATTTAAAAATACTTACAAAGCTCTTCCCTGTAAGCAGCCTATGGTGATTTTGCAAAATGGTTTGCTACTCACTTGACCCAGAAAACCCCACAAAATCATGCAAATCAAGAGGTTCAAATCTTTGGGTCAATTTTAAGAATACCCATGAAACTTCCCATACCCATTAAGGGTATGCATATCCAAAAAACCACCAAGTATTTGCAAGATGTCACTTTGCAGAAGTAATGTGTGCCGTTCCGACGTTACAATGGTGAAGTTGGTAGGTGTGCTGGGCCAAACTATGGGATTGGACACAGGGTTGATGGCCCAAAAAGTGCTGAATTTTTGCTGCACATGCTTAAAAATGCAGAGAGTAATGCAAAACTTAAGGGTTTAGATGTAGATTCTCTGGTCATTGAGCACATCCAGGTGAACAAAGCCCCCAAGATAAGCCACCGCACTTACAGAGCTCATGGTCAAATCAATCCATATATGAGCTCTCCCTGCCACATTGAGATGATCCTTACTGAAAAGGAGCAAATTGTTCCTAAACGGGAAGAGGAGGCTGCACAAAAGAAAAAGATGTCCCAGAAGAAACTGAAGAAACAGAAGCTTATGGCTTGGGAGTAAATTCAGCATAAAATAAAATGCAAATAAAAGTTAAAAAAAAAAACTTACAAAAATGTCATTTCATTAAACATTAGAAGAATGTTAGTTTACCAAACATTTAGTCTTTACCTTTTTGAGTACAAAGAGATTTTACCCTAAGGCATATCTAAATTCTTGACAAAGAGTGATTGCTTCTGAAAATTCCTCATTTAGATTAAGGACAGTAAATATGAGGTACTTGCTACACTCCATTCTGCTAAGTTTGTGATAGATATCATTTCAATATTGATATGTGGATTGCAAACCATTTCAACTGGGAGGTCTACTTAGGTATCTCTGATTACAAAGTACTTCATGTTAAGTGAATTCTATTTGTTCCATTGTTGGACATTTTTAATTACAGAATTTTACTTGATGTTAAGCCTGAATTTCTTTTTCTCATAATCATTGGTTCAGGTTTTACTTTTAGAGCCACATGTAATAATCTGTCTTCTAGATCTCATACCTATGTAGATTAAACATTGAGACATTTCTAGTTTCTCTGTTATTAGAATTTACATAGACATTCTGTCTTTCATACGTGTGTGCCACATGCACGTGCATACACACACACATATACATACATACATCCTCTGTTCCTACTTCTGTACCTCTTCTCCATCCTTCCTTCTGTCTCCCTTTACCCTTTAGTGGACATTTTCTGTTATTTCACTAGGCTGCTTAAAATGTGGTTCCTGTTTTCTGGATAAAATATCTATTTGCAGCAGATGTTTTACTAAGGAATAAATTTATTGAATCCTCTTTTGTAAATACAGTTGTGCTGTGGAATTTTAGTAGCAGGTGTAACATACAAAGCTTCCAATCTGTCTGGGGACACAAAATAAAATAGATAACAATTGAAATAACACAAGTTAAATAATTGTTTAGGACATAATTATAAAAGACGGAGAGTCCAAGCTGTGAAGTACTAAATGAGTAATGCAAGCAAATTATAATGAGCTCAGAGGCTTGAGTTCTAAAATTTGAGTTATAATCATCAGTTCTAGTAGTAATTTAACTGTTATTATGTACTATGGATTTAAAATATTATATTCTAAGAATAATTCTGTGTTTAGATGTTATCCTAAAATGGATGTTGCTCCCTATGAGGAGGCCCAGACTCAGAGACATTGGTTGGTAAGTAGGGTAGCCTAGACTAAAGTCTAAATCAGTTTGCTTCAGAATTTATAATCTTTGCGTAACATCATATTGCATATAAGCAAAGCCTTTAATGGTGAGGCCTTGAAAACTGAGATGACTATATGTAAATACCACCACTCATCTGTCAGTTTGTCATATTGTGGTGCCGTGCCTGTTGCTGTGAGTCTGGAGGCTACTCCATCGGTATTTCAAGTACTTGCAGGGTCACCCATGGTGTACAGGTTTCAGTGGAGTTCCAGACTAAGACAGATTTGGAAGAAGAAAGGGGCCATCTACTTCTCAAAGAATTGGCCAGTGAAAACCTTACTAATAGCAGTGAAATGCTTTCTGATATATTACTGGAAAACTTGATGAGAACCCCTGAAACACTGCCTGATGTAGTGCTGGAAGATGAGCCCCTCAGGTCAGAAGACACTCAAAATACGACTGGGGAAGAGCTGGTTCCTCAAAGTAGAGTTGACCTTAATGACATGGATGGGACCACCATTTGCTGATATGGCACGACTCAAAATGGGAAGAAACAGCTGCAAACATCCATTAATAATTGGAACATGGAATGTACGAAATATGAATCTAGGAAAGTTGGAGGTTGTCAAAAATGAAATGGAGCACATAAAGATTGATACCTTAGGCATTGTGTTGTTGTTGTTGTTATTTGCTGTCGAGTCGGCCCCAACTCATAGCGACCCCTCCTTGGGTTTCCAAGACAGTATCACTACGGAAGTAGGATTGCCCAACCTTCCTTCCGAGGAGTGGCTGGTGGGTTTGAACCGCCAGCCTTCTGGTTAGCAGTCAAGTGCCTTAGGCACTATGCTACCAGATGAAATGATCTGTTTTGGCCATTATGAATTAGACAAACATAGGATCTACTATGCCGGGAATGACAAATTGAGGAATGGTGTGTCATTTGTTGTCACAAAGAATGTTTCAAGAATACTTAAAAGATACTTCTATCCTGAAGTACAGTGCTGTCAGTGATAGGATTATATCCATATGCCTACAGGGAAGACCAGTTAATACTGCTACATTCAAATTTACTCACCAACCACCCAAGTGAGAGATGAGGAAATTAAAGATTTTTACAAACTTCTACAGTCTGAGGCTGACCAAATATGCAATCAAGATGTATTAATTATTACAGATGATTGCAATGCAAAAGTTGGCAACAAAGAAGAATCACTGGTAATTGGAAAATACGGCTTTGGTGATAGAAATGATGCTGGAGATCACATGATAGAATTTTGCAAGACCAACGGCTTATTCATTGCAAATACCTTTTTTCAACAACATAAGTGGCAGTATATACACATGGACTTCACCAGGTGGAATACACAGGAATCAGATTGACTACATCTGTGGAAAGAGGCAATGGAGAAGCTCAATATCTTCAGCCAAAATAAGACCAGCACCGGACTGTGAAACAGACCATCAACTGGTCATATGTAAGTACAAATTGAAGTTGAAGACAGTTAAAAGAAGTCTATGAGAGCTAAAATATGAGCTTGAATATATCCCACTTGAATTTAGAGACCATCTGAAGAGTAGATTTGATGCATTGAACTTCAGTGATCAAAAAACAGATGAGTTGTGGGATGGTATCAAGAACATCATCCATGAAGAAAGCAAAAATCATTAAAAAGACAGGAAAGAAAGAAAAGACCAAAATGGACATCAGAAGAGACTCTGGAACTTGCTCTTGATTGGAGAGTAGCTAAAGCAAATGGAAGAAATGACAAGGTAAAAGAGCTGAACAGAAAATTTCAAAGAGCAGCTCAAGAAGACATAGTTATTATAATGAAATGTGCAAAGACCTGGAGTTAGAAAACCAAAAGGGAGGAATATACTTGGCATTTCTCACGCTGAAAGAACTGAAGAAATTCAAGCCTCAAGGTACAATATTGAAAAATTCTATGGGAAAAATATTGAATGACAGTGGCAACATCAAAAGAAGATAGAAGGAATACACAGAGTCATTGCAGCAAAAAGAATTGGTTGATGTTCATCTATTTTAGAAGGTGGTATATGATCAAAAACCAATGGTATTGAAGGAAGAAGTTGAAGCTGCACTGAAGAAATTGGCAAAAAACAAGGATCCAGGAATTGACGGAATACCCAATGAGATGTTTCAACATATGGATGCAATTGTGGAGGCACTTAATGTCTATGCCAAGAAACTTGGAAGAAGATAGCTACCTGGCCAAACTGACTGGAAGAGATCCATATTTGTACCCATTACAAAAAAAGATGATGCCACAGAATGTGGAAATTATTGAACAATATCATTAATATGACACACAAGCAAAATTTGCTGAAGATAATTCAAATGGTTGCAGCAGTATATTGAGAGGGAACTTCCAGAAATACATGCTGGGTTCAGAAGAGGACATGCTGATGTCAGATGGATCTTGGCTAAAAGCAAAGAATACCAGAAAGATGTTTACTTGTGTTTTATTGACTATGCAAAAGCATTTGACTGTGTGGATCATAACAAATTATGGATAACATTGAGAAAATGAGAATTCCAGAACATTTCATTGTGCTCATGAGGAACCTGTACATAGATCAGGAGGCTGTATATGGTGTGGTTTAAAATCAGGAAGGGTGTGCATCGGGGTTGTATCCTTTCACCATACTTACTCAATCTGTATGCTTAGCAAATAATCCCAGAAGCTGGACTATATGAAGAAGAATGCAGCATCAGGATTGGTGGAAGACTTACTAACAGCCTGCAGTATGCAGATGACACAACCTTGCTTACTGAAAGTGAGGATGACTTGAAGCACTTAATGATGAAGATTAAAAATTACAAGTCTTCAGTATGGATTACACCTCAACATAAAATGAAAACCCTCACAATTGTATCAATAAGCAGCATCACAATAAATGGAGAGAAGTTTGAAGGTGTCAAAGATTTCATGTTACTTGATTCCACAATCAACATCAATGGAAGCAGAAATCAAGAGATCAGACAATGTATTACACTGGGCACATCTCCTGCAAAAAACCTCTTTCGAGTGCTGAATTGCACTTTGAGTCTCTTTGAAGACTAAGGTGCATCTAACCCAAGCCATGATATTTTCAATAGCTTCATATGCATAAAAGGGTGAAGAGTAAATAAAGAAGACTGAAAGGGCGTTGAGGCTTTTGAGTTGTGGTGTTGGTGAAGAATACAGGAGATATTATGGCCTGCCAGAACAACTAACAAATCTGTCATGGAAGTACAGCTCAAATGCTCCTTGGAAGCGACAGTGGCTAGACTTTGTCTCACATACTTTGGTCATGTTGTCAGAAGAGACCATTCCTTGGAGGAGGATATCATGCTTGGTAAGGTGGAGGGTTAGTAAAAAAGAGAAAAGCCCTCAAAAAGATGGATTGACACGGTGGCTACAACAATAATCTCAAGTATAGCAAAGATTGTGAGGTTGGTTTTGTTCTGTTGTACATAGGGTGGCTGTGATTTGGAGCTGACTTGACAGCATCTAATAACAATAATGTCACAAAGAAAAAAAATTTTTTTTGAAGAACAGTGAAGCCTCGTCTGAGATCTAGAAACCAACCCCAAGAAGTCTTTCCAATTTATCTCATCTGTAGTACATTTGGATGAATTCCTTGGGGATTCCAATTTCATTAAGGCTCCTGTGTTTGCAGAAGGAGCTCTGGTGGTGTCGGGGTAAGATATTCCTCTGCTAACAGAAGCATTGGTGATTTGAACCCACCAGCCACTCTGCAGGAGAAGGATGAAGCAGTGTGCTTCCATAAAAATTTACAACTTTGGAAACCCTATGGGGCAGTTCTGCTCCATGTTGAATTTTATTATCAGTGGGAATCACATCAGTGGGTTTGGATTGGGTTTGCAGGAAGTAATTTGTTTTATTGTCTATAAGGCTGGGACCTAGCATTCAAGTATTTGAATATTAATAATATGTAGATGATAGGTAAATCATGTGATAAGCTGAGTCCTGTTAATGAAACTGAGTGAATATTGCAGAGGGTCTAAGACTGAGCCCTGAGATACACCAGTGTTCAGAGACTAGGTAGAGTAGGAAGAGGCCCGTGGGTGGTTTAAGTGGTTTGCACTCAAGTATTAACCTAGAGGGAGCTCTGGTGGTGTAGTGCCTAAGGCATTTGACTGCTAACCAGAAGGCTGGCGGTTCAAACGCACTAGCCACTCCTCGGAAGGAAGGTTGGGCAGTCTACTTCCATAATGATACCGCCTCAGAAACCCAAGGAGGGGTCGCTATGAGTCCGGTCCGATGGCAGTGAGTTTTGTTTTGTTTTTTTTGACTAGCCTAGAGATTGACAGTTTGAACTCATTAGGCAGTACCATGAAAGAGAGTCCTGGTGATCTCCTCCTGTAAAGATAAAAGCCAAGAAAACCCCATGAAGAGATTCCACACTGAAACGTGGGGTTTCCATGAGTTGGGATTAACTTGACAGTGGGGTTTGGGTTTTTTTTTTTTTTTTTGGTTTGGAATAGGGGGAGCCAACAAAATAAACTAAGGAGAATCAGTCAGAGGTTAGGTGGAACATCATGAGAGCATAGTGTAGGTGTCTTATGGAAAATAAAAGTAAATAATCTTTCTCTTTATATATAATTACATAATGTCTTTACTGATTCATTCAGACAAACATTTATCTTTTTTCTGTGGATAACAGTATCCTGAGGTTTTAGAGGTGGTAGTTTTGGACCTTGCTTGTTTTTATGTTAAATAATAGGTTCTTTTTCTTAAATTAACAATCTCAGAAAAAAAGTGAAATTTAAGAAAATATTTTTGCTTCATACATGTATGTAAGTTGGACAAATGGTTATCTCAATTTTTAGTTTGTAAATGCATTCATTCATTCATTATGAAGATATTTTTCAGTACCTGCTGTTTTCTCAGTATTCTACTTACTATTTTGGGTGAAACCATAGATCTAAAGCCAAGCCTATTTCCATTGAGTCAAGTCCAACTCATCAGGACCCTGTAAATTAGAGTAGAACTGCCCCATAGAGTTTCCAAGGCTGTAATTTTTATAGGAGCAGACTGCCACATCTTTCTCCCATGGAGCTGAGATTCAGATTGTACACTTGCCAGTGAACATCCCATTTCTTAATGACTGTACCACCATTTACTTTTAATGTTAAAGATATCACTTTATTTAAAAGTATAGTTAGAAAAGTACAATATAAAGAAATATTAGCTTTTCCTATATTTCCTATATTTATTGAAATACTCTTTTGGAAGTCATAAAATATTTTCAGTTCAGTCATCCAACAACTCAGGTTTTAGACTTTGCCATAGATGCATTTTAATTTTCAATTTAAAGTTGGAATGCCAGAATATCCATTTTTGATTTGCCGAATAGGTAGTTTATATTTAAGGGTGTGCCCTTTCTCTTCAATCATTAATTTCCTTTTATGCAAAATTTGGGAGTAGAGGTTATTTCTAATAACTTATTAGCATTACATGGTATGTCTGACTCAGGTTGTTCAAAGGATCAGTCAAGTGTTGAGTTATGATAAAGTAAGCCATAATTTTATGTTGGAGAAAAACCCAACTTATTTGTTAACATATTAACTAAGCTCAGAGCAGGATTGGTGTTCAGTTTGTTAGCTAAAAAATCAAACCAAACCCATTACAACTCACAGTGAACCTATAGGACAGAGTAGAACCACCCCATAGGGTTTCCAAGTATATAATTCTTTATGTAAGCACGTTGTTGCATCGTTCTCCTGTGGAATGACTGGTGGGTTCAGAGTGACCTTTGATTAGCAGTTGAATGAATACCTTAGCTATTGCAGCACCAGTGCTCCTTAAGAAAAGCAGAAAGAGATGATAAATGGAGAAAATGTGTAAGTTTTGAACACAAGCATGGAAGAATCAACATATGGATAATTAGTGATGTGGCAGAAAACTTGAAAAAGCAAGAAGAATGGCAGAAGGGAATGAAAAATGAGGAAAACGTGTTAAATTTTGATGACAAGCATAGAAGATTCAACATATGGATAATTAGGAGTGGTGTGGTATGAAGGGAGTTGAAACCAGTGAACAGAACAAATACTAAACATTGTTATGCAAGAAAACTCTTGAAATAAGAAAAAGATTTAAAATTGCATATTAAAAGCCATATCATATATATGAGAAAATGTTAAAGTAATTGTTTAAACAAATTTTAGTAATTTTTCTGACCTTCAAATTAAAAAGAAAAAGGAAAACTCATGTGAGTATTTTGAGTTAAAAAGAGCAAGTGACTTACAAAGGAAAATAAACTAGTTTATCTTCAGGCTGTTCAACAACACAGTTTATGACAGAAGGCAATTCATTACATACCTAAGATCTCCCTCCCCCCAAAAAAAGTGAATAAAAACTTTAGGTAGAAAGACAGAAAAACCAAACTCACTGCTGTCGAATTGATTCCAACTCACAGCGACCCCCTGTGGGTTTTTGAGGTGGTAAATCTTTACAGGAGTAGATTGCTCCATCTTTATTCTGCAGAGTGGCTGGTGGATTTGAACCGCTAACGTTCTGGTGAGCAGTAAAATGCCTTAGGCACTACACCACCAGAGCTCCTTCAGGTAGAAAGAGCACATTCAAGTGTTACCAACTTTCAGTAAGTTGCCTAAATGGGAAATGTTACCATGTGTTCTTCCTGAGGAATTTATTAATTTATTTGAGAATGAGCTTCAGACAACAAAAGTGATTAGAAAGATCATCTTAAGGACTGGTGATGCTCATTAAATAATCACGGTAGAACTGAAACAGAAAAAGGCTTAAAATAATGACTAACCGTGAACTTACTATACAATTATGAAAATAGTGGTGATAATTGGGATGATTTATACATTTTAAAAAAGTTATTGTGATTTGGGTGAAAGTTTACAGAGCAAATTCATTTTCCATACAGTAGTTGATACACATTTTGTTTCATGACATTGATTGCAGTTCGCCACAGTGTAATAGCTGTCTTCGCACTTCCTCCCTGTAGTTATCTCTTCCCTGTGTCCTTCTTTCTTATGCATTCCTGCCCCCTGAGCTATCTCCCTGTGCAAATACTGCCCTTCTGTTCTCCCACAATTGATCATTCTAAGGAGTGTATCTACCTGATGTAAATGTTCCCCCATATGCTTGTCTGTTAGTGAGCAGTTCCATATCTGAGTGGTAGCTAAGGATCATAGTCTTGGGACTCTCACCAGGCTACATCATATTAGTAAAGTTGGTCTTTTTCATGATTTTGAGTTTTATTCCACATTGTTCTTCCATTCTATCCAGGATCTCCTGCACTGATGCCTTTCCGAGTGGTTGTCAGTGGTAGCTGGGCACCTTCTAGTTCTTGTGGTCTCATGGTCATATGGGCCGAGGTTTGCATGATCCACTATTCCCTTGGACTAATTGTTTCCATGTGTTTTTCGTTTTTGCCATTCATCTTTGCTGTGGTCGAGGAGAGACCTATTATTGTATCTGGATGGCTGCTTGCAAACTTTTAAGATCCTAGTTGCTACTCACCAAAGTAGGATGTAGAACAACGTTTTTATGTAGTATGTTATGTCAGTTGAGCCAGACATCCCCTGCAACCATGGTCGTGAGCCCACAGTTTCAGCAGTTCACTCTCTCAGGGTGATTGGCTTTGGCTAAGAAGCTATCAGGGAGCTCTGTTAGCATAGTGCCTAAGGCACTTGACTGCTAACCAGAAGGCTGGTGAGTTTGAACTCCTTGAAGGAAGATGGGGCAATCTACTTCCATAGTGATACTGCCTTGGAAACCCAAGGGGGGTTTGCTATGTGTCGGGTCCAATTTGACGGCACATAGCAACAACAACAACAACAACAAGTTATCATAACTTTGTCTCTTGTTATCTCCATTATATATATGGACATTCTTACAGTACATACAAATAAGTACATGTGTAGAAATATTGTCTGCCATCCTTATATATGGTCATGAGTATATTTCTTTTTAATTTATGCAAATTTTTCAGTAATCAAATTGGTAGTGGTAATATAAGTATTGTTACTTTGAGATTATTGCATTTGTACTGTGAAATGAAGCAAATGAGTAATTATGGCATATTCTAATTCTGTCACTCCTTGTGTCCTTGAGAATTGGAATTCTCAGTGTGGAAGAAAGCAATTACTGATTAATATAAAAGATAATAACTAAAAACCCTTTTGTCTTGAATTTGAGTTGGAAATATTAGTATGAAATGAGGTATTTCATTGTTTTACACACATACATGTGCACTGGGAGAAAGAGAGCAAGAGAAACTGTGCAGTGAAAAGGGCTACAAACAATGATCAACACACTTGGCAATTAGCATCCCCATTGAACAGATTATGATCCTCAAATTCTGCTTCCCACTGTGAGGAAAAACAGGCTTCTTAGAAAAATGATTGAATTCAGACTAAATCAGAAGTGTACAAGATGAGCCTCATTCATCTTTTCATACAAATAGCAAGTGAGCTATCAAAGATTTAGGATTATGTTGAAAGGACTGAGGAACCAAATTGAAAAGTCTGCCATTGTTCAAAGTTGGGAAAATTTGAAATTCAGTAGGAATAATTATCAAAACCAGTTAAAACTCTTGAAATATGCTTACACTCATGATTCATTGTGCTGTTTTTAAAACAAACCTTATATTTACTTTCTGAGGATGGTAGGAAATTACTTTATTTCGTGAAAATTGGTAAATTAAGGGAAAGAATCAAACATACATTCTGCTCTTTGTATATAAACTATGTCACGGTAACCAAATAGTAAATGAAGTCATGAATCTCTCTATAAAAACATTTCAACTCATAATTGAAACAAAAAATATGTTAAAATGACAAAATCACTACTTGGCAGCCCTCAGCAATGATGCCTGCTGCCTTTAGAAAAAGGAGAGATAACCAGGGGTTGTTAGCCTCTAGGAAAAAGTACGCAAGGCCACTTATCTTGCTGAAGTGATTGATTTGGAATCTAATAAGTCTCTAGATCCAGTTGCTAATTTGCAGGAATCCTGGAGACAGAGTATATTTTCTATTGCTGCTGTAACAAATTACCACAAACTTTGCCCACTGCTGTCTAGTTGTTTCTGACTCTTAGATACCCTATAGGACAAAGTAGAATTGCCCAGAGGGTTTCTAAGGCTGTAAATCTTCACAGAACCAGTCAGCCACATCTTTGTCCTGAGGAGTGGCTGGTAGGTTTGAACAGCTGACCATTTGGTTAACAGCTGAGCATTTCATCACTGCCCCAGCGTGATGCCTTTGTTATTTAAAACAACATTAATTTATTATCTTACAGTAATGGAGATCAGAAGTCCAAAAGACTGCCATGAGTTGATTCAACTCATAGTGACCCCTCTTTGGGTTTCCGAGGCGGTATCTCCACAGAAGTAGATTGCCCAATCTTCCTTCCAAGGAAGCTAAAATCAAGGTGTCAGCAGACCTTTTATACTTTTTGGAGGTTCTAGAGAAGAATTTGTTCTCTTCTTTTTCCAGCTTCTAGACTTTGCCTACATTTCTTGGCTTGTGACCCTTTTCAGGGGTGACATCACTCCAACTGCTGCTTCTGTCATCACATCTCCTCTCACTCTGACCCTTTGCCTTTCTTTTATAACAACTCCTTTTACTACATAAGACCCAACTGAATAATCCAAAGGAGCTTTGGTGGTGCAGTGCCTAAGGCATTTGACTGCTTACCAGAAGCTTGGTGGTTCAAACCCACCAGTTGCTCAGCAGAAGGAAGATGGGGCAATCTACTTCTGTAAAGATTTACTGCCGACTATGAGTTGGAATTGATTCGTTAGCAGTGAGTTTGGTTTTTTGGTAAACTGGGTAATCCAGAGTAATCTCCTTATGTCAAGATCCTTCATTTAATTAATCACATTTGCAAAGTACTTCTTGCCATGTTTACAGGTTTCAGGGATTAAAATGTGGACATCTTTGGCAGGCCATTATTCAGCCAACTATATAGAGCACTGTTAAAATTTACCATGAGTATTAAAACAGCAAAATCTAGGTTATCGTCAGTCTGGATTTTTCAGTGTATGCATTGTAAGAAAAAGAAGAGGATGGAGAAGGGATACTGTAGATTAAGAGAGACTTAAAAAAATACATAGCAAAGTTTAAAATAAAATCAAAAAGCATATACCCATAAGGACAAAATAGAGAAATGGAGAGAAGATAACTATAAAGGTCTGGAAGTTTTAGAAACTATGACAGTTCCTCATTGAAATACCAAACTGGCAGTGTGAAAAACAGACAACCAGATCTGTATTACAGTTTCCCCAAAAGTCTTAGAGCTTTTATTATTGATCAGTACTGGAAGTAGAATTGAATGTGAGCCTGTGTGAGAGTATTGGTTGAAAATTTCGGGGACCTTTATACACCCAGATCTCATTTTCTACTCTGGGCAGTGGGGTAACTGCTTCTCTTTTGTTGTAGAAGATTTGAAGTTTCCTCTTAGGATAAAGAAAAACAAAGGGCCTCTCTCCCTCTTTCTTTTTAAAACTTTCTGTGATTTGGGTGAACATTTACAGAGCAAATTGGTTTTCATTCAACAATTCATACACATTTTGTCTCGTGACTTTGATTGCAATCCCTACAATGTAACAGCACCCAACCCACATCCTCCCTATGTTTACCTTTTCCATTCCTCCTCCTTTTCTGGGAGCTCTGGTGGCTTATTCTGAGCTTTATCCATGGGCAAATGCTGTTCTTTTGATCTCAAATCCTTGATTGTTCTAAGGAATGTGCACCTCCTTGTTGTTATTGTTCACTTTATAGGCCTCTCTATTGTTTGGCTGAAAGCTGAGCCACAGGAGTGAATTCAGTTCCATGCTTGAAGGGTGTCTAAGGTCCATAGTCTTGAAGGTTCCACCATTGTTTATCAGATCTTTAAGCCTGGTTATTTTCATTATTTTGAGTTTTGTTCCACATTCTCCACCTACTTTATCCAGGACCTCCCTATTGGCATCCCGGCCTTTCAGAGTGGTTGGCAGTGGTAGTCAGGCACCATCTAGTTCTTCTGGTTACCATCCATTTCTGCTAACAAAGGGTATCTCAAGTAGGGGACACCATGCCCAGCTGAGGGCAAATTTATCATACTAGAAACTAGTGTTTACCAGACGTATTACTTCTACATAGTAAATATTGATACTACATTCCAGTCCCTTGCCCCTGAAATTTCACTGCAAGGATGATAGTAGCCAGGCTTGTGCTTTACAGACTGAAGATTGGAAGAGTCTTTTCTGAGGAATTATGAACAGACTAAGTGAAAAAATGGAAAACTCTGAAATTGGAAGCCAAGCCTATTATCTAGTCATACAGAGAATCCCATTAGCTTTTTAGCAGCCTAGTCTGAAATGTGAATGGAGAGCCAAGGATCTCTGACATCGGTGGGAAACTTTAACATTAAAGTCCAAAACCAAAATGAAGAAATGGAAGAAAAGAAAGTTATGAGAGGTGAAAGTAAAGGAATAGAAAATCCTTCATCCCTCAAATTTATATCCTCTGAAAATATTAATGTCTTCTGAGAAGAAGACAGGCAATAATATGGCGTATTTGAAAATGAATATTATGCTATAAAAAGGAAAACTCAGAATTAAAAAAAATCTTTTGAAATTAATAGTATGATAAACCAAAACTAAACCTGTTTCCACTGAGTCAATTCCAACACATAGTGACCCTGTATAGGACAGAGTAGAACTGCCCCATAGGTTTTCCAAGGCTGTAATCTTTAAGGTGGCAAACTGGCTTGTCTTTCTCCCACGAAGTGGCTGGTGAGTTTGAACCACTCACCTTTCGGTTAGCAGCCAAGCACTTAACCACTATTCCACGAGGTCTCCTTAAAAACTATCATAGTAGACTTAAAAATCAGAATTCAGTAGAAGAGTTGGAATATAAAGTTGAGGAGATGGTCTAGAAAATACGATAAAAAGCCAAAGACATGGAAAGCTAGGAGAGGAAAGTGGGAAAATTAAAGAATCGCTCACAAGCTGGAACATCTGAATACCAGGTATCCTAGAACTAGAGAATGGAGAAAATGAAGAGAAAAAATAATTATCAAAGGATTAATTGAAGAAAAATTGTATAGTGCTAAAAGACATGAATTCCAGTGCCATCAAGTTAATTCTGTCTACTAAATACTCAGCAGAGTGATGGAATATAGATCCATTCTAAGCTACATATATCCCTGAATATAGTACATATGAATGAGATTGACTAATTTAAACAATACATGTGATGAAGTATCACTTGGTAGTTTATTATATGCTGCGTTAAAATGTAGTACACTATTCATTACCAATTATTTATTTATTTTTATTTGTCTTATTTTTTCCATTAGATTAAACTTCTTGAGCTATGTTGTTAGCTGCTGTTGAGTTGACCCCCTACTTATAGTGACCCCATGCACAAGGAAACCAAATGCTACCTGGTCTTGCATCATCCACATAATATGTTGTAGTTGGACATTGTAGTCCATAGAGTTTTCAGTGACTGTCATATTCAGAAGTAGATCACCAGGTCTTTCTTCCTAGCCTAATTAGGAAGCTCCACTGAAAAAGGTGTCATAACAATGTACAAGCCTCCATTGACAGACTAGTGGTTGCTGCGCATAAGGTTCACTGGCTGGGAATTGAACCCAGGTCTCCTGCATTGAAGATGAGCATTCTACCACTAAACCACCACTGCACCAATTCTTGAGGTATAGACTATGAGTTTTTTCCTGTCACACTCAGTGGGTATATTTCATTTTGTTGCTCTGGGGTTTATTTTTTCTTCCCTCCCATTTAAGCCTATAGCCTTTTATTGGATGTGGACTGACAGGTTGCTGCAAAATAGCACTCTTATTTTAAAACCATTTTTTTAGGGACAGGTGCTGCATGTGGTGGTTAGACTATGAATTATATATAAGCCTCAAACATAGTTCTATCAGTCATTACTGCACAGAGTATCTACTGGATTATATTTCCTGATCTTCAAGTTATTTCTCTAGTCATTTATTTATTCCTTTCTTCTTCACCTCATTCCATCATGGATTTAAGTAATTTAAAATAAGAATACATACAATAAGTTAATTCCAAAATATAATGAGGAGTAAAGCAATAAGACATAGGAATTATATGTAAAAATAAAGAACCTAAACTAGGAAAAAATAATACAGGAACAGAATCAATTTACATGTTTTTCATGCTCATCATTTTTATAGTTTATTCCTATGAAAATGTCCAAATTTCAGAACAGATTAAACTCTTAAGGACACGTAGCTTTTTATTGGTAGATTCTCTCTGTCAAGGCAAATTGGGTAGAAGTTAAATGGAGTATGTAGGGAGCCCTGGTGGCACTATGGTTAAAGAGTTAGGCTACTGGGCTTCTGGCAAGATGGCGGACTAGGCAGAAGGATTGCAAAGACCCTCTTCAACAAAGAAAAGGGAAACCAATGAACACAGACACAGAAGATAATCTTGGACCCCTGAGCCTTGAAGG